>NC_088689.1:80175000-80496250 GCF_028017835.1 Emys orbicularis | reverse complement strand
CTCAGACAAACCCCAACAGCTGGTGGAGATTCCGATATTTAGATTTACCAAGCCAGCCCAAAACAGCCTCTGTATTACCTCACTGGTTACTCAGAAGTCCAAACAACGCAGTTCCCTTAAAGTACCTAGTCTCAGGCCTCCATTCAGACACACATGTCAAACATATGATGATGAATTCTGAAAATCTTATTTCATCATATAAAAGAAAAGGTTCTCCCAATCCCAAAGAATCAGCCACACCCCCAGGTCAAATGATAACTTAGATCTTACCCAAAATACACGCTTATAGCCAATTCTTATTAACTAAACTAAAATTTATTAAAAAAGAAAAGAAAGAGAGAGTTGGTTGAAAGATCAATATACATACAGACTTGAGTTCAATTTCTTGAGGTTCAGATACATAGCAGATATGAGTTTGTAGTTGCCAAAAGTCCTTTTAGAAATAGTCCATAGGTTATAGTCCAATGTCCATATTTAGGGTGACTCCAGTCAATGACTGAGGATCTCAATTCTTGTGGCTTAAGGTTTCCCCCTCTTGAAACCCAAGCAGATCTGAGATAAAACAGGATGGTGTCTGTGACGGGTTGGATCACAGAAACCCCCTTGGGAGCTGCCACCCGATGTGCAAAGACTACCCCTGCTTCTGTTTTCCCTGCCAGCTCAGGACTCCAGCACACTGTCTTGCTGAGCCAGACACTCCCGTCTGGCTCCAACACAGACCCAGGGTCTGAATCACTTGTCCCAAAGCTGCAAGTTTACCTGAAAACAGCTCACAGAAGTGTGCTTATCTTTAGCACTCAGATGCCCAACTCCCAATGGGGTCTAAACCCAAATAAATCCATTCTACCCTGCATAAAGCTTATGCAGAGTAAACTCATAAATTGTTTGCCCTCTATAACACTGATAGAGAGATATGCACAGCTGTTTGCTCCCCCAGGTATTAATACATACTCTGAGTAAATTACTAAATAAAAAGTGATTTTATTAAATACAGATAGTAGAATTTAAGTGGTTCCAAGTAGTAACAGACAGAACAAAGTAAGTCACCAAGTAAAATAAAATAAAACGCGCAATCTATGTCTAATCAAACTAAATACAGGTAAGTTCCTCACCAGTTCCAGAATGCTCCCTTTTACAGGCTAATCTCCTTTCAGCCTGGGTCCAGCAATCACTCACCCCCCCTGTAGTTACTGTCGTTTGTCCTAGTTTCCTTCAAGTATCCTGGGGGGATGGAGAGGCTCCTTCTTTAGCCAGCTGAAGACAAAATGGAGGGGTCTCACACGGGTTTAAATAGACTCTCTCTTGTGGGTGGAGACCCCCCTCCTCCCTCCTATGCAAAGTCCAGCTCCAAGATGGAGTTCTGGAGTCACCTGGGCAAGTCACATGTTCCTGCATGACTCAGTCTTTACAGGCCGAAGCCATTGTCCACATGGTATCTTGCATGTCTCCAGGAAGACTTCTTATGTGGATTGGAGCATTCCAAGATGCATTGTTCTCCAAGTGTTTCCTGATCAGGTACTTAACCTGGCGAATTCCTTCCTAAAGAAGCTGACCAAATGCCTCCCAAAGCTTACTTAGAAACCAAGCAAGCATACAGCCCATATTCTTAACCTCAAGTAGAAAATGATATATATGTACAAATAGGATGAATAGATATAGTAGACCATAACCTTTACAGAGATATATTACATGGCACAGGCAGCACAAAACATATTCCAGTTATGTCATACATACATTTATAAGCACCCCCTCCCCATAAAGCCTTATGGGGTACACTGTCACAGTGTCCCAGGGTTTTTATACATTTTCCAGCAGCCTCTTGGCCTGAGAGAATAAGCTGAATCTTTTGTCTCCCAAACACCCTGGCAATTAGCATAGTGTAATTTATCCATTAAACAGTTCATATACAGTTTATCACAACCTTCAAAGAGACATATAGACAATAATACTATTTCACTCAAGTGTCATCATAAATGTTAATATTCCTTTTTTGATCTTTGAATCAAAGCTATAGCAATAAACAAGACTTGTTTGCTTATATCACAAGACCTGAGCAAACATCTACCCTTCTGTCATAAGTATAGGTGGAAGGGTAGCAACCTTTATGTATGCAGTAGCATAAAATCCCTCCTTGGCAGCTGTACTGGATTGCTTTACCTGTAAGGGGTTAAACAGTTCAAATAACCTAGTTGGCACCTGACCAGAAGGACCAATGAGGAAAGAAGATACTTTCAAATCTGGCCGGGGGGGGGGGGGCAGGGGGGGGGGGAGAAGGATTTGTTGTTGCTCTCTTTGTTTGTTCCCTCTCCTGACGGAGAGAGAAGCCAAGCAGGTACAACATCTCCTGGAAATATACCTGGAATAATCCATCTAAAATCACAGGAAATTGTAAGTAGGGCAAGGAAATGTGTTAGGTTATGTTTTGTTTTAGCTTGTGAATTTTCCTATGCTACGGAGATAGTTTTATTCCTGTTTTTGTAACTGTGAAGCTAAGCAAGAGGGGAATCCTCTGTGTTTTAAATCTTTTTATTTACCCTGTAAAGTTACCTTCCATCCTGATTTTGCAGGTGTGATTCTTTTATTTTTTCCCCTTATAAATAAAGTTCTTCTTTTAAGAACCTGATTGATTTTCAGTGTTCTAAAGACAAAGGGTCTGGTCTGTGCTCACATTGGTAAGACAATTAGTTGGTATATTATTTTCAAGCCTCCCCAGAAAAGGGGGTGAAGGGACTTGGGGGGATATTTTGTGGGGATAGGGATTCCAAGTGACCCTTCCCTAAATTTTTGTGTAAATCACTTGGGGTACGTCTATACTTACCTCCGGGTCCGGCGGTAAGCAATCGATCTTCTGGGATCGATTTATCGCGTCTTGTCTAGACGCGATAAATCGGTCCCGGATCGGTCCCGGAAGTGCTCGCCGTCGACGCCGGTACTCCTGCTCCGCGAGAGGAGTACGCGGAGTCGACGGGGGAGCCTGCCTGCCGCGTCTGGACCCGCGGTAAGTTCGAACTAAGGTACTTCGACTTCAGCTACGTTATTAACGTAGCTGAAGTTGCGTATCTTAGTTCGAAGTGGGGGGTTAGTGTGGACCAGGCCCAAGTCATGGCAGCAATACCGTCCAAGGACAAGGAAAGGAATTTGTGCCTTGGGGAAGTTTTAACCTAAGCTGGTAGAATATTAGCTTAGGGGGGGTCTTTCATGCGGGTCCCCACATCTGTACCCCAGAGTTCAGAGTGTGTGTGTGGGGGGGGAACCCTGACATGGTGGTAGTGTGGTGGGATCATTTTGAACCAGAAGCACAGACCTCAGGATTTTAAAAGGACACATTTTTTCCTTTTGGCTGCTTGAAAACCAGGGAGGGTTTTTTTGTTTGTTTTTTTAAGGACACGTTTTTTTTTTAAGCTGAGAACAGCGGGAGGTTTTTTTTCTTTGCCTGAGGGCAGAGAAGTTAAGATACAGCAAGGGAATTCACAAGCTGTTTTTTTTTTCTAGCTCTTGGGCTAGGCTACAGTAAGGGCAGGAAGTTTAGCAAAAATGACTGAAAGTGAGGTCCAGAAAAAGCTGGAATTAGCCAGATTGGAGGCTGAAGAAAAACATAAGGAACATGAAAGACAAATGGAATTAAATCACTTGGAGTTGGAGGTGGAGAAGAGAAAAGAGGCGAAGTGCTTGGAGGCGGAAATGCACGCGAAGCACTTGGAGGCAGAAGAGAGAAAAGAGGTGAAGCGCTTGGAGATGGAGTTAGAGTTGAAGCGCTTAGAGCTGGAAAGGGCTAAGCTGGGTCCACCAGGTAACCCTAACAGTCCTTCTCCAGATACCGCTCCCCATTCCAAGAAATTCCTCACATACAAGGTAGGCAATGGTACAGAGGCCTTCTTAGAAAATTTTGAAAGGGCCTGCCTTAGGTACAACACCCCTATAGACCAGTATATTCATAGATTTATAGATTCTAGGACTGGAAGGGACCTCGAGAGGTCATTGAGTCCAGTCCCCTGCCCGCATGGCAGGACCAAATACTGTCTAGACCATCCCTGATAGACATTTATCTAACCTACTCTTAAATATCTCCAGAGATGGAGATTCCACAACCTCCCTAGGCAATTTATTCCAGTGTTTAACCACCCTGACAGTTAGGAACTTTTTCCTAATGTCCAACCTAGACCTCCCTTGCTGCAGTTTAAGCCCATTGCTTCTTGTTCTATCCTTAGAGACTAAGGTGAACAAGTTTTCTCCCTCCTCCTTATGACACCCTTTTAGATACCTGAAAACTGCTATCATGTCCCCTCTCAGTCTTCTCTTTTCCAAACTAAACAAACCCAATTCTTTCAGCCTTCCTTCATAGGTCATGTTCTCAAGACCTTTAATCATTCTTGTTGCTCTTCTCTGGACCCTTTCCAATTTCTCCACATCTTTCTTGAAATGCGGTGCCCAGAACTGGACGCAATACTCCAGCTGAGGCCTAACCAGAGCAGAGTAGAGCGGAAGAATGACTTCTCGTGTCTTGCTCACAAGACACCTGTTAATACATCCCAGAATCATGTTTGCTTTTTTTGCAACAGCATCACACTGTTGACTCATATTTAGCTTGTGGTCCACTATAACCCCTAGATCCCTTTCTGCCGTACTCCTTCCTAGACAGTCTCTTCCCATTCTGTATGTGTGAAACTGATTTTTTCTTCCTAAGTGGAGCACTTTGCATTTGTCTTTGTTAAACTTCATCCTGTTTAACTCAGACCATTTCTCCAATTTGTCCAGATCATTTTGAATTATGACCCTGTCCTCCAAAGCAGTTGCAATCCCTCCCAATTTGGTATCATCCGCAAACTTAATAAGCGTACTTTCTATGCCAATATCTAAGTCGTTAATGAAGATATTGAACAGAGCCGGTCCCAAAACAGACCCCTGCGGAACCCCACTCATTATGCCTTTCCAGCAGGATTGGGAACCATTAATAACAACTCTCTGAGTACGGTTATCCAGCCAGTTATGCACCCACCTTATAGTAGCCCCATCTAAATTGTATTTGCCTAGTTTATCGATAAGAATATCATGCGAGACCGTATCAAATGCCTTACTAAAGTCTAGGTATACCACATCCACAGCTTCTCCCTTATCCACAAGACTCGTTATCCTATCGAAGAAAGCTATCAGATTGGTTTGACATGATTTGTTCTTTACAAATCCATGCTGGCTGTTCCCTATCACCTTACCACCTTCCAAGTGTTTGCAGATGATTTCCTTAATTACTTGCTCCATTATCTTCCCTGGCACAGAAGTTAAACTAACTGGTCTGTAGTTTCCTGGGTTGTTTTTATTTCCCTTTTTATAGATGGGCACTATATTTGCCCTTTTCCAGTCTTCTGGAATCTCTCCCGTCTCCCATGATTTTCCAAAGATAATAGCTAGAGGCTCAGATACCTCCTCTATTAGCTCCTTGAGTATTCTAGGATGCATTTCATCAGGACTTGGTGACTTGCAGGCATCTAACTTTTCTAAGTGATTTTTAACTTGTTCTTTTTTTATTTTATCTGCTAAACCTACCCCCTTCCCATTAGCATTCACTATGTTAGGCATTCCTTCAGACTTCTCGGTGAAGACCGAAACAAAGAAGTCATTAAGCATCTCTGCCATTTCCAAGTTTCCTGTTACTGTTTCTCCCTCTTCACTAAGCAGTGGGCCTACCCTGTCTTTGGTCTTCCTCTTGCTTCTAATGTATTGATAAAAAGTCTTCTTGTTTCCCTTTATTCCCGTAGCTAGTTTGAGCTCATTTTGTGCCTTTGCCTTTCTAATCTTGCCCCTGCATTCCTGTGTTGTTTGCCTATATCCATCCTTTGTAATCTGTCCTAGTTTCCATTTTTTATATGACTCCTTTTTATTTTTTAGATCATGCAAGATCTCGTGGTTAAGCCAAGGTGGTTCTTTTGCCACATTTTCTATCTTTCCTAACCAGCGGAATAGCTTGCTTTTGGGCCCTTAATAGTGTCCCTTTGAAAAACTGCCAACTCTCCTCAGTTGTTTTTCCCCTCAGTCTTGATTCCCATGGGACCTTACCTATCAGCTCTCTGCGCTTACCAAAATCTGCCTTCCTGAAATCCATTGTCTCTATTTTGCTGTTCTCCCTTCTACCCTTCCTTAGAATTGCAAACTCTATGATTTCATGATCACTTTCACCCAAGCTGCCTTCTACTTTCAAATTCTCAACGAGTTCCTCCCTATTTGTTAAAATCAAGTCTAGAACAGCTTCCCCCCAGTAGCTTTTTCAACCCTCTGAAATAAAAAGTTGTCTGCAATGCAGTCCAAGAATTTGTTGGATAGTCTGTGCCCTGCTGTGTTATTTTCCCAACATATATCCGGATAGTTGAAGTCCCCCATCACCACCAAATCTTGGGCTTTGGATGATTTTGTTAGTTGTTTAAAAAAAGCCTCATCCACCTCTTCCACCTGGTTAGGTGGCCTGTAGTAGACTCCTAGAATGACATCACCCTTGTTTTTTACCCCTTTTAGCCTAACCCAGAGACTCTCAACACTTCCATCTCCTATGTCCATCTCTACCTCAGTCCAAGTGTGTACATTTTTAATATATAAGGCAACACCTCCTCCCTTTTCCCCCTGTCTATCCTTCCTGAGCAAGCTGTATCCATCCACACCAACATTCCAATCATGTGTATTATCCCACCAAGTTTCAGTGATGCCAACAGTGTCATAGTTGTATTTATTTATTAGCACTTCCAGTTCTTCCTGCTTATTACCCATACTTCTCGCATTTGTATATAGGCATCTAAGATACTGGTTTGAACTTTCCTCCCAGTTTTGTCCTGACCCTCCTTTCTCTCTGCCAATATAGCCCACACTCCCTCTCGTTTCCGACCCATCTCCCAGGTCTCCATGTTCCCCACTTACCTGCGGGCTTTGCTCACCTGTCCCCGTCGAACCTAGTTTAAAGCCCTCTTCACTAGGTTAGCCAGTCTGTGTCCAAATAGGGTCTTTCCCCTCCTCGAAAGGTGAACGCCATCTCTGCCTAGCAGTCCTTCCTCAAATAGCATCCCGTGGTCTAGGAAGCCAAAGCCCTCCTGGCGACACCATCTTCGCAGCCAGGCATTCACTTCCATGATGCATCTGTCTCTGCCCGGGCCCCTACCTTTGACAGGAAGAATTGAAGAGAATACCACCTGCGCTCCAAACTCCTTCACCCGTACTCCCAGAGCCCTGTAGTCACTCTTGATCCGCTCAGTGTCACACCGTGCGGTATCATTTGTGCCCACATGGATGAGTAGCATGGGGTAGTAGTCAGAGGGCTGGATAATCCTCGACAATGCCTCTGTAACGTCTCGGATACGGGCTCCCGGCAGGCAGCATACCTCCCGAGATGAAATGTCAGGGCGACAGACGGGCGCCTCCGTCCCCCTCAGCAGAGAGTCTCCAACCACCACTACCCTACGTTTCCTATTCGCAGTGGTGGCAGCAGACCTCCCAGCCTTAGGGGTACGAGGCTTCTCCTCCTTTACTGTAGGGGGTGATGCCTTCTTTCCTGTATCAAGAAGAGCATAACGGTTACCTATTACCGTGGCGGGAGGGTTCGGAGCAGGGGTGGAGCACTGCCTGCTGCCAGAAGTAACCAGCTGCCAGTGTCCACCCTGAGCCATCTCCTCCTCCACCAGTGGTGTATCAGCAGTCCTGTGTACTGGGACAGCTACCTCAGCTGTCTCCACATGGACACTGTCCAGGAATTGCTCGTGGATTCGGATGCTCCTCAACCTAGCCACCTCCTCCTGTAGCTCTCCCACCTGCTGCCTGAGAGATTCCACCAGCAGGCACCTTTCACATTGGATGGTCCCCCCAGCCTGGATACCAGTAAGTGGAAATTGCAAGTTACAGTCTCTGCAAAACCACACCAGGATCTGGGTAGAAGCATCCATGCTCAGGCGCTCTGTCTGGCTACAGGCGCAGGTGGAGGAGACAGAAGCAGTGCTGGCACCGGTGTTGCGGGTCTTCCTAACCATCGTAAGCCTCCCTCTGTCAAACTCCCGTCTGCAGCCCCCTGTCCGCTGAAAGGTTTGTTTAAGCAAGAAGTTGTAGGTTTTAAGGGGAATAAAGGGAAAACAGATAGTGGAGATATGGTGGAGCTGAGGCCGCAGTTCAGTGGACCCTTAGCAGAGGTGGCAGCTGAAATGCCTAAAGAACACATGAACTACTATGAAATTTTTTTTTAAAAGGCCAGAATTAGAATGGGGCTAACACCCGAGCATGCCCATCAGTGGTTCAGAACCCTAAGGTGGAAACCAGACATGACATTTTCCCGACACGCCTACCACATTGTAAAAAATTGGGATGCCTGGATATCAGGAGCAAGTGTTAAATCTCTGGAAGATCTGTCTCTCCTAATACAAATAGAGCAGTTCTTAGAGGGTGTTCCTGAGGAAATAGAAAGGTACATCCTAGATGGGAAGCCCAAAACTGTAATCGAGGCGGGGGAGATCAGAACCAAATGAGTGGAGGTGGCGGAAAAGAAGAAAGCTAGTAGCAGTTGGAGCAGATATCAGAAGGGGCAATCAGAGACAACACCCTACCACCAGGGGCAGCCCAAGGCCCCACCTACACCGCAAGGAAAACCCCAGACACCTTATCGTCCCACCACACCATTCTCCAGCAACCCACCTCACCCCACTGACCAGTCAGCTGGGCGATGTTTTAAATGTAACGAGCTGGGGCATGTGAAGACCAACTGCCCCCAAAACCCCAACAGATTGCAATTCATTGCACTGGGGTCACACCAAAGGTCCTCAGGCCCAGATGCCTCCCAGATACCCTCAGAGCAAAGGGAAACTGTGAGTGTGGGTGGGAAGTGGTTATCGCGTGGAGGGACACTGGAGCATAGCTGTCAGCTATCCACCAATCCTTAGTGGACCCCAAATTCATCAACCCAGGGGCCCAAGTGACGATTCAACCCTTCAAGTCAAACTCTTTAAACTTGCCTACAGCCAAGTTGCCTGTCCAGTACAAGGGCTGGTCAGGAATGTGGACTTTTGCAGTCTATGACAATTATCCCATTCCCATGCTGCTGGGGGAAGACTTGGCTAACCATGGGAAGCTAGCCAAGAGGGTGGGAATGGTCACCCGCAGCCAGGCTAAGCAAACCTTCACACCTATCCCTGTTCCTGAGCCTTCTACAAGGGCCCCATCTATGTTACCAAAGACCCAAACTGAGGTGGTGGAACCAGACCCCATGCCAACGTCTGCGACAGCAGTAGTGGATCCAGTCCCAGAAACTCAAACAGAACCAGTGCCAGAACCGGAATTGGCAGAGCAACCAGCACCAGAACCATTGCCAGCACTAAATCCAGTGCTTGCAACTCCGTCTGCAACTCCAACGCCAGAGGGCACCACCGAGCCTGCACTGGCAGCAGCAGCTAAACCTGTGCAAGAGGCTCAGCCGGAGCCTGAAATACAACCTAGTGCACCAGCGGAGAGCGGTTCAGTCAACGGAAACAACCCCATCACCTACATCGCTTCCAGAGGGACCAAGCTCAAGTCCACAATCCAGTGAGGAACTGATGTCTCCAGCGTCAAGGGAACAGTTCCAGGCAGAGCAGGAAGCCGATGAGAACCTCAAGGGAGCTTGGATGGTGGCATGGAGTCACCCACCGCCTCTCAGCTCTTCTAATCGATGCCGGTTTGTTGTAGAAAGAGGACTTTTATACAAGGAAACTCTTTCTGGTGGGCACCAGGAGGACTAGCATCCTCAAAAACAGTTGGTAGTTCCAACTAGGTACTGGGTAAAGCTCTTGAGCTTAGCCCACGATCATCCTAGTGGCCATGCTGGGGTGAACAGGACCAAAAACGGTTTGAGGAAGTCATTCCACTGGGAGGGAATGGGCAAGGATGTTTCTACCTATGTCCGGTCTTGTGAGGTATGCCAAAGAGTGGGAAAACCCCAAGACCAGGTCAAAGCCCCTCTCCAGCCACTCCCCATAATTGAGGTTCCATTTCAGCGAGTAGCTGTGGATATTCTGGGTCCTTTCCCAAAGAAGACACCCAGAGGAAAGCAGTACATACTGACTTTCATGGATTTTGCCACCCGATGGCTGGAAGCAGTAGTTCTAAGCAACACCAGGGCTAAAAGTGTGTGCCAGGCATTAACAGACATTTTTGTCAGGGTAGGTTGGCCCTCCGACATCCTTAGAGATTCAGGAACTAATTTCCTGGCAGGGACCATGAAAAGTCTTTGGGAAGCTCATGGGGTGAACCACTTCGTTGCCACTCCTTACCACCATCAAACCAATGGCCTGGTGGAGAAGTTTAATGGAACTTTGGGGGCCATGATACGTAAATTCATAAATGAGCACTCCAATGACTGGAACCTAGTGTTGCAGCAGTTGCTCTTTGCCTACAGGGCTGTACCACATCCAAGTTTGGGCTTTTCGCCATTTGAACTTGTGTATGGCTGCGAGGTTAAGGGGCCATTACAGTTGGTGAAGCAGCAATGGGAGGGGTTTACACCTTCTCCAGGATCTAACATTCTGGACTTTGTAAACAACCTACAAAACACCCTCTGAGACTCTTTCGCCCTTGCAAGAGAAAACCTAAAAGATGCTCAAAAAGAGCAAAAGGCCTGGTATGATAAACATGCCAGAGAGCGTTCCTTCAAAGTAGGGGACCAGGTCATGGTCTTGAAGGCACTCCAGGCCCATAAGATGGAAGCATCGTGGGAAGGGCCATTTATGGTCCAAGAGCGCCTGGGAGCTGTTAACTATCTTATAGCGTCTCCCACCTCAAACCTAAAGCCTAAAGTGTACCATGTTAATTCTCTAAAGCCCTTTTATTCCAGAGAATTAAAGGTTTTTCAGTTTACAGCCCAGGGAGGAGATGACACTGAGTGGCCTGAAGGTCACACCGGCACACACAGGTCGGCGCAGGAACTCGGTGTGCAGAGGGGTGGTTGGCTCAGAACCCGACACACATGGGTATGGCAGTGAGACTTGTTGTCTGGATGGACAGTTGGATAAGAACCTGGCACACAAGAGTCGGTACTGGTACTTGGTACCCGGAGGGGTGGTTAGATCAGAAACCAAGCACACACCGGTCAGCACTTGGACTCGGTGTGTGGAGGTATGGTTGGATCAGAACACTGCACACATGGGTTGGTGCTTGAACTCATGTGCGGTGGGGTGCTTGGATCAGAACCCAGCACACAGGGGTTGGTGCTGGTACTCAGTGTACGGAGGGGCAGTTGGATCAGAACCCAGCACACACGGGGCAGTGCTGGTACTCGGTGTGTGGAGGGGCGGTTGCATCAGAACCCGGCAGACATGGGTCGGTGTTGGAACTCATGTGCGGTGGGGTGCTTGGATCAGAACCCAGCACACGGGTTGGCGCTGGTACTCAGTGTGCAGAGGGGCAGTTGTATCAGAACCTGGCACACACAGGTTGGCACTGGGACTCGGTGTGCAGTGGGATGCTTGGATCAGAAACCGGCACACATTGTTTGGCACTGGGATTTGGTGTCCTGAGGGGCGGTTGATTCACAACCCAGCACACTCAGGTCGGCAGTGGGACTTGGTGTGCGGAGGGGCGGTTGGATCAGAACCTGGCACACATGGGTCAGTGCTGGGACCTGGTGTGCAGAGTGGAAGGTGGATCAGAACCCGGCACACACGGGTCGGTGCTGGGACTCAGTGTGTGGAGGCGTGGTTGGATTGGCATGTGGCACACATGGGTCGGCAATGGGCTTCGGTGTACAGTGGGGCCGTTGGATCAGAACCCAGCACACATGGTGCTGGAAGGTGGCAGGTGCCCCCTTGAGGCTGAAAGGCAGGACCAGGAACTCGAAGAGCCTTATTGGGGTGGTGAAGACAGACTTCGTCCTGGCCTCTGGGTCCAAAGGCACCTGCTAGTAGCCTTTGGTAAGATCCATGGTAGTGAGGTACCGGGCGCCCCCTAACTTGTCTAGGATCTCATCGGTCCTAGGCATGGGGGTAGGCATTGGACACGGTGATGGCATTGAGCTTCCAGTAGTCCACACAGAACCGGATTGACCCGTCCTTCTTGGGCAAGGTCCTGGGGCTGGAGGATGTCTGGATCACCCCTAAAGCCAGCATGTCTCTGACCTCTTTCTCCAGGTCCTGGGCTGTTTTCCCAGTGACCCTGAATGGGGAACACCTGATGGGAGGGTTGGCTCCCGCCTCCACCCAGTGGACAGCCAGGTTAGTGAGCCCAGGCCAGTTGGGGAACAGCTGCCGGTATGAATGCAGCACCTCTCTGATCTCAGCCTGCTGGGCAGGGGTTAGTTGGTCTGGTCTGAGAGGGGAATTGATTCCAGGGAGGGGCCAGTCCCTGCCTCAGGGAGGAGTCCCACCAGGGGATCCTCTCCCTTCTCCTCCCACTGCCCACACACAGCCAGCACCAACTTCTCCCTGTCCAAGTATGGCTTCATCATGTTGACATGGTACACCCGGTAGCTGTGTGCCCGGTTGGACAGTTCCACTACATAGTTCACCTCGTTTACCTGTCTGAGGACTTTTGAAGGGGCTGTCCCAGGCAGCTTGTAGCTTGTTCTTCCTCATGGGGATGAGAAGCATCATCACCTGGTACCCAGTAGCATAGGAGCGGGCACGTGCTGAGTGGTCGTACCAGACCTTCTGCTTCCTCTGTGCCCTGGTTAGGTTCCCCCTGACCAAGCCCATGAGCTCCGCGAGCTTTTCCCGGAAAGTCAGTACATACTCCACCACTCATTCTCCATTGGGAGAGGCCTTCCCCTCCCACTCGTCCCTCATCAAGTTGAGGGGACCCCTCACTCTCTTCCCATACAGCAATTCGAACGGGGAAAACCCTGTGGATTCCTGGGGCACTTCGGTGTATGCGAACAGTAGGTGGGGTAAATACTTGTCCCAGTCCTGTGGGTGCTGGTCCATAAAGGTTTTCAGCATGAACTTTAGGGTCCCATTGAACCTCTCCACCAGCCCGTTGGACTGCTGGTAGTACGCCAAGGCCCAGGTGTGTCAGACCCCACACTTCTCCCACAAGCACTGGAGCAGGGTTGACATGAAGTTAGACCCCTGGTCTGTAAGGACCTCCTTGGGGAACCCCACTCTTCTGAAAATGGTCAGCAGCGCGTCTGCCACACTGTCTGCCTCGATAGAGGACAAGGCCACTGCCTTGGGGTAGCACGTAGAGAAATCTACCACCACCAGAATGTATTTCTTCCCTGACCGAGATGCCCTGTTGAGGGGCCCCACTATGTCCATAGCCACCTTCTGGAAATGCTCCTCTATGATGGGCGAAGGTCTCAGAGCTGCTTTACACTTATCCTGGGCCTTCCCCACCCTCTGGCAGGAGTCACAGGACCTCCAATACTGTTGGACAGTGTCAAAGATCCCGGGCCAGTAAAAGTTCTGCAGCAGCCTCTGCCTGGTGCGCCTGATGCCCTGAAAGGGGGATATTATGGGCCAAGTACAACAGTCTGCGGCGGTACCTCTGGGGAACCATCAACTGCCTCCTGGCTTTCCAAGGTTCAGTTTGCCCCGAACCAGCCCATTTCCAGTACAGGAATCCCTTCTCCCACAGGAATCTCTCCTGGTGATCCTCCCCCTGGGATCCTGTACCACAGTGGCCAGCAAGGGCCTTCAGCTTCTCTAAGTAGTGATCCTCCTGCACTCCATCTGGAATTTAGCTTCTGGGTTTGAGGGTACATCCCTGGTTGGCGGTGCCCCAGTTTCCCCACCTTGGGATGGAGGCTCCGGCCCAGCCCTGTTAAGCCATACCCTCGGTGCTTCGGACCCCCCTTCAGGAGGTCTGTTTTTTCTTAATCGCCCCTTTGAGACGCTCGCTCATCCAGCTAGGTCTAAATTTCCTGCCTACTAACCGTTTTCCCTTTCTCGGGATACAGGCCTCGGACAGCTCGTGCAACTTCAACTTGAAATAATCCCAGGCGCCATCTGCCTTTAGATCCCTAAGTATGTTAGCCCAATCCACTTCCCTAAGTAGTTGCCTTAATTTATTAAAGTTGGCCTTTTTGAAATCGTAAACCTTAGTCACAGTTTTAATTCTGTTAATCCTTCCATTTAGTTTAAACCGAATTAGCTCATGGTCACTCGAACCAAGGTTGTCCCCTGCAACCATTTCCTCAACGAGGTCCTCACTACTCACCAGCACCAAATCTAAAATGGCATCCCCCCTCGTCGGTTCAGTTACTACTTGATGAAGGAATTCATCTGCTAGCACGTCTAGGAACACCTGAGCCCTATTATTGTTACTAGCATTTGTTCCCCAATCTATATCTGGGAAGTTAAAGTCCCCCATGATTACACAGCTCTTATTAGTTTTTACTTCCCTAAAAACATTAAATAGTTCTCTGTCTGCATCCAGGCTAGATCCTGGCGGTCTATAGCACACCCCAAGCACTATCCCAGGGGAGGCTCTAGTAGTTCTTTTACCCAGTGTAATTATTGCCCAGACAGACTCCGTCTTATCCATTCCATCAGTTACTATTTCTTTACAGTTTACCTCATTATTGACATATAATGCCACTCCCCCACCTTTACCTTTTTTCCGGTCATTCCTAAACAGCACATACCCTTCCATACCTGTACTCCAGTCATGACTACCGTTCCACCATGTTTCGGTTATTCCTACAATATCCGGTTTCATTTCTTGGACCAGGAGCTCCAATTCCTCCATTTTGTTACCTAGGCTTCTCGCATTGGTGTATAAACATCTTAATGTATGCTGTTTATCCTTTCTCCCATTAGTTATGCAATTTGGTACGGACCCCGTACTGTCCATCTGCCCCCTCCTTCTTATGTCCAATCCCTTTCCCCTACCTATATCTGTGCTTATCTCTTCACCCTCCTTTTCAGTGCTGGAATCTGGCGTGGAGATTAACTGGACATCTCCCAACCGTCTCCCCCAAATTCCTAGTTTAAAGCCCTTTTGATGAGATGAGCCAGCCTCCCTCCCAGAAGTCTATTTCCTTCCCTACTCAGGTGAAGTCCATCCCGTGAGAACAGCTGTCTGTCCCCGAAAGCCTCCCAGTGGCCATACATCCCAAAGCCCTCCTTATAGCACCACTCCCTTAGCCAGCTATTTATCCTCACAATTCTGTCAGCCCTTTGCTGTCCTTCTCTAGGAACAGGCAGAATCCCACTGAAGATAATCTGAGCCTCGACTTCCTTAAGCGTCTTCCCCAGCCTGGCATAATCTCCCTTGATTCTCTCTAGCGAGAACCTAGACGTGTCATTCATTCCTACGTGAAGGATGATCAAGGGGTTCTTACCTGCTCCTTTTACGATCCTTTTCAACCGCAGGTCCACATCCCGTATCTTAGCGCCCGGTAGACAGCACACCCTTCTGTTTTCTGGGTCCGCCCTGGTCACAGGCCTGTCTAACCTCCTCAGTAAGGAGTCTCCAATCACATAAACCTGCCTTTGCCTGGTGACAGTGTGATCTACTAATCTATCCCCTGTTCCCTGTAGTCGTAACTCCTGTCTGTTTCTATTTTCTCTTATAGTCCCCCTAGTGCCATCCTGTATCCTCCCCGGGCTAAGTATTGATGCTGTCTCCATCAACTCCTCCCCTCTCTCTATTGGACTAGACGCGCTTCTCTTCTTCCTCTGCCTCCCACCATCAGTTACCGCCTGCTGCCTCCCCTCCTCGTTATCCAAACACCCAAACCTGTTCCTGAGTTCTATTTCCCCCTCACTAGCCCTCCTTTTCCTTGGCCTGCTTCTCATGGTCACATGCTTCCACTGCTCTTGTTCTCCCCCCGACATTCCCCCCTCACAGACCATAGCCCCTGCTTCCACCTGCGCCCCTGAGCATTCCCCTTCCGCCACTCCCTGCCTTTGCTCCAGTAGCTGCTCGAATCCCCTTCTAAACTCTACCAGGGTATCTACCTGCATCTCCAACCCTCGGATCTTTTCTTCTAGCAGGTCTATTAGGCGGCATTTCATACAGACATACCTCTGTTCAGGCGCCCCTGCTAGAACCATGTACATACCGCAGCTGCCACATGCAATCATCTGCATTGTGTCCCCCGCTGCTTGGCTCATGGCTGCTATGGTCTCTGCCCACCGCTTCTGGGGAAACAGAGCACACCGAACACCGCGCCCTCCTGCCTCCCCTTCCACCTCCCCCTGTAAACTCCCACTTAAACTCCCCTGTTAGCAGCCCTGTTTGCCGGCTCCTGGGTACAAAGCGTACAAAGAAAGCGTACAAAGAATGGAAGAGGGGAGGGATCAGCAAGGAAACCTACCTTATTGAGGTCAGAGCATGTAGAGATGCGGTGAGAAAGGCCAAAAGCCGTGTAGAGTTGGACCTTGCGAGGGGAATTAAAACCAATAGTAAGAGGTTTTATAGCCATATAAATAGGAAAAAAACAAAGAAAGAGGAAGTGGGACCGCTGAAGAATGTAGATGGAGTGGAGATTAAAGATAATCTAGGCATGGCACAATATCTAAATGAATATTTTGCATCGGTCTTTAATAAGGCTAATGAAGGGCTTAGGAATAGAGGGAGCAGGACAGAGGGGAATAAAGGAGGGGGGGTTGACATTACCATATCAGAGGTGGAAGCCAAACTTGAACAGCTAAACGGGACTAAATCAGGCGGACCGGATGATCTTCATCCGAGAATATTGAAGGAACTGGCGCCAGAAATTGCAAGCCCCTTAGCAATAATTTTTAATGAATCTGTAAACTTGGGGGTGGTACCGTTGGACTGGAGGATAGCTAATGTGGTTCCTATTTTCAAGAAAGGGAAAAAAAGTGACCCGGGTAACTACAGGCCTGTTAGTTTAACATCTGTAGTATGCAAGGTCTTGAAAAAAATTTTGAAGGAGAAAGTAGTTAAGGACCTTGAGGTGAATGGCATTTGGGACAAATTACAACACGGGTTTACGAAAGGGAGATCGTGCCAAACCAACCTGATCTCCTTCTTTGAGAAAGTAACAGACTTTCTAGATAAAGGAAATGCGGTGGATCTAATATACCTCGATTTTAGTAAAGCGTTTGATACGGTACCGCATGAGGAATTATTGGTTAAATTGGAAAAGATGGGGATCGATATGAAAATCCAGAGGTGGATAAAGAACTGGTTAAAGGGTAGACTGCAGCGGGTAGTACTGAAAGGTGAACTGTCAGGTTGGAGGGAGGTCACCAGTGGGGTTCCTCAAGGTTCGGTTTTGGGTCTGATTTTATTTAATCTATTTATTACTGACCTCGGAACCGAATGTAGGAGTGGGCTGATAAAGTTTGCGGATGACACAAAGTTGGGAGGTATTGCCAATTCGGAGATGGATCGGGATATCCTGCAGGGAGACTTGGATGACCTTGTAAATTGGAGTAATAGTAATAGGATGAAATTTAATAGTGAGAAGTGTAAGGTGATGCATTTAGGGATGACTAACAAGAATTTTAGTTATAAGCTGGGGACGCATCGGTTGGAAGTAACGGAGGAGGAGAAGGACCTCGGAGTCCTGGTTGACCGCAGGATGACTATGAGTCGGCAATGTGACGTGGCTGTGAAAAAAGCTAATGCGATCTTGGGATGCATTAGGCGAGGTATTTCTAGTAGGGACAAGGAGGTGCTGCTTCCGTTATACAAGGCGCTGGTGAGACCTCATTTGGAGTACTGTGTGCAGTTCTGGTCTCCTATGTTTAAAAAGGATGAACTCAAACTGGAACGGGTACAGAGAAGGGCCACTAGGATGATCCGAGGAATGGAAAACCTTTCCTATGAAAGGAGACTCGAGGAGCTCGGTTTGTTTAGCCTAACCAAAAGAAGGCTGAGGGGAGATATGATTGCTCTCTTTAAATATATCAGAGGGATAAATACCAGGGAGGGAGAGGAATTATTTCAGCTCAGTACCAGTGTGGACACAAGAACAAATGGATATAAACTGGCCTTGGGGAAGTTTAGGCTTGAAATCAGACGAAGGTTTCTAACCGTCAGAGGGGTGAAATTTTGGAACAGCCTTCCGAGGGAAACGGTGGGGGCAAAAGACCTCTCTGGCTTCAAAATTAGGCTAGATAAGTTTATGGAGGGAATGGTTTGATGGGATAACATGATTTTAGTCAATTAGGCAATAACATGTCATCGCTGGTAAAATGAGGGTCCGGCTGGAGAATCTTGCCTGTATGCTTGGGGTTCTACTGATTGCCATATTTGGGGTCGGGAAGGAATTTTCCTCCAGGGTAGATTGGCAGAGGCCCTGGAGGTTTTTCGCCTTCCTCCGCAGCATGGGGCAGGGGTCGCAAGCTGGAGGATTCTCTGCGACTTGAAGTCTTTAAATCACGATCTGGAGACTTCAACAGCTGAGTTAAGGGAAAGTGGGTGGGTCAGCTTTTGTGGCCTGCATCATGCGGGAGGTCAGACTAGATGACCATAATGGTCCCTTCTGACCTTAAAGTCTATGAGTCTATGAGTCTATGAGGTCCCGCGTCCCTCGCTGGCTCTGGCTCTGGGTAAGGACCAGGGTGCTCTGAGTGTCATCCGGCCAGTTCTCCAAGTCATTACCCATTAGCACCTTGGTAGGCAGGTGATCGTGCACCCCAATCTATTTGGGTCTCTCCTTAGCCCCCCATTTCAGGTGTATCCTTGCTACAGGCACCTTGATGGGAGACCAAACACTCCCCTCAGGGTCAAGTATGCATCGGGCACTAACTGATCTGGGTCCACCACCTCGGGCCGTGCCAGTGTCACCTCTGTGCCCATGTCCCAGGACCCCTGAATGCTCTTTCACCCACCTCAATGGGGATGATGTGGCGATTGTCCCTCGGGGCCTGTCCCACGCTCACCTGGAGGATTGAGTACAAACGCTCTGGACCTGGAACCCCACCTTCCCCTGCTGGCCTGGCCTGGTGGTCCTCTCCCCCTGGCATAGCCCTATCGACTGCGACCCCCTGGACTGGCGGTGCCCTCTGTCAGTAGGCTTCCACCAAGTTGACACCCCGCGGGTTCTGCTGGGCTGCCATTTCTTCATCTTCAGGCATTGCTCCACTTTGTGTCCTTTTTCGCCACAGTAATTACATTTCAGGTCCCTCAAGTACCACGAGGGGGGTTGGCCCGCCCTGGCATTCATGGGCACCCCTGAGTTGGGCTTCCTGGAGTCTCACCTTTGAGAGGACTCTGGGTGACTCCCCTTCTGAGTCCCTGATGTGGGTTTTCCTCCTGCCTCCGATCTGCTGTCCACAAACTCATCCGCCAGTGCACCTGCACTGCACAGATCTTTGAGCTTCCGGTCCACTAACCACATCTTAAGGTCTGGAGGGCAGATGTCATACAGCTGCTCCAACCCCACCAGGTTATACACATCCTTTGTGGTAGAAGTGGCCCCTGTGTCCTTCCCCCACTTACGGAGATATTCTCCCAGCAGATTGGTGACCTCCTTGTAAGTGACACCTGGGGGTCTTGTTTACACCCTGGAGTCATTTCCTGTACGCCTCAGGGGTCAGTTCAAACGTCAGCAGCAAAGCCAGTTTGAACAGGTCATAGTCCCCCATCTCAATACCATCCATTTGGCTGAATGCCTCTATGGCCTTGGGACTCAGCAGGAGGGTTAAACAGTGGAGCCTGTCTGCGGGGTCAATCTGGTTCAGATCACAAGCTTTCTCAAGGCTGTGAGATAGGCATCAATATCCCCTGCCTCCTTAAACTGGGGCAGCTGTTTGGTGTCTAGATTCTACAAAAAACTGGTGTCTCAGGGCCCTTCCCCACTTACCCCCCAGCAGGCCCTCTTGGCCCGCCTCTCCTCCAACTCCAACTCATGCTTTCGCTGTTCTGCATGGTCCGCCAGCTTCCGCTCCTCCATCTCCATCTCCTTTGCTTTCAGCTCCAGTCTCCCCAGCTCCTCCAGGGAGAAACCTGACTGCGGCCCCCTTGTGCTGACTAGGGAGTTGAGTCTGATAGACTCCCAGCTGCTACACGGACTGACCCCACAGCTACTCCCTGGCTCTCCAGGCACCCCAGGAACCCCAATGCGGTCTGGAGCCTGTTTCTCAGACTGGTCATTCTCTACAAGCTGAGCAATCAGCTGCTCCTTAGTGAGCCTCCCCACTCTCAGCCCTCTCTCCCTGCACAGATGTGCCAGGTCCCTCTTATGGAGCTGGTTATAGGCCATTTCCGTGCTGGTTCCTTCAATTCCCTTGTTTTATTGCTGGCAGCCACTCACTGCAAAGCGCCTGCACTCACAGTCAACCGTCTACAGGGTGCATCCTCCAACCATCCTCTGCTACCACATTTGTCACGGACTCACAGGTCGTGCCCACTCTTGGCCCCATACAGTCCCTGGGGGGAACCCAAGTGAGACAGCCCTTCTCGGGGATCCTCTCTTTCTTGGGGGTTAAGCCCCTCCACCTCCTGGAACCGTACCTCTCTGAGCTTTAGCATGCCTGTCTCTCACCATGGGCCCCCTCAGGAAGTCCACTCGCTCTGGACCCCCAGGGCCTTCACTCCCAGAGGGAATAATACAACCCTGTTCTCTAGACCGGAGTGACTCTCAGCCAGTGTAAAACAGGAGGGTTTATTGAGCATCTAAACACAGCATAGGAAACTCTCAGGGCCCTCAGGCCTGGCCTCCCTCAGCACAGCACATCCAAGTCTCCCCTGCATCCAGGTGGGCTCTGCCTGCTCTCTCCCTCCAGTCCCAAGCCCCCATGCTTTCCATCTGGGTATCTGATATCACCTCCCCCAAGTCCCGCCTCTGTCCATTTTCTTCTATCCAGGTAAACAGGGTTGCCTGGGTCTCCTCTCCTCCCTTCTGTCCGCTGTCCCCCTCTGACTGGAACTGGCTGGTCAGGTCACCGAGAGGGGGGTCTTCTCTTTGCAGCCCATTGTCCTCCCACTGGCCAGAACCGGCTGTGACTCCCGAGCTGGGCCTCTCAATCATCAGGTCACCAGTTGCTGGGGTATCCATTCTCCAAGCCATTGGCTGGGGTCCCAAGTTCCGTCCTGGTCCTCTGTAACAACAAACTCCCTCTCCCATCATCTCGTTAAACTAGTAACACCCAGGGAAACTGAGTCCCACTCCCTCTGCATGTCTCATTATATAATGCCTGCATCTGTAACTTTCACTCCATGCATCTGAAGAAGTGAGGTTTTTTACCCACGAAAGCTTATGCCCAAATAAATCTGTTAGTCTTTAAGGTGCCACCGGACTCCTTGTTGTTTTTGTGGATGCAGACTAACACGGTTACCCCCGATACATGACCCCTCTGCATGCAAACCATTGAAAAAAACAAGAAAACCCCCCACTTCATCACATCAGCACACATGGGTTGGCGCTGTTACTTGGTGTCTGGAGGGGCTGTTGGAGCAGAATCCAGCATATATGGGTTGGCGCTGGGATCTGGCGTGCAGTGGGCTTGTTGGATCAGAACCCGGCACACAGAGGTTGGCACTGGGACTTGGTGTGCGGCGGGGTGTTTGGTCAGAACCTGGCACACATGGGTTAGTGCTGGGACTCAGTGTGTGGAGGGGCGGTAGGATTAGAACCCAGCACTCACGGGTCGGCACTGGAACTTGGTGTCTGAACTTGGTGGGAGCAGAACGCAGTAGACGTGGGTTGGCGCTGGAACTCGGTGTGCAGCAGGCTGGTTGTATCAGAACCCGGAACACATTGGTCAGTGCTGGGACTCGGTGTGCGGAGGGGTGGTTGGATCAGAACCCGGCACACATGGGTTCGTACTGGGACTTGGTGTGCGGCGGGATGCTTGGATCAGAGCCCGGCACACACGGTTGGGTGCTGGGACTTGGTGTCTGAAGGGGTGGTTGGATCAGATCCTGGCACACATGAGTTGATGTTGGGACTAAGTGTCCAGATGGACAGTTTGATCAGAACCCGGCACACATGGGTCAGCTCTGGGATTCGGTGTACAGAGGGGCGGCTGGATCAGAACCTGGCACTCACAGGTCGGTGCTGGGTTCCAGTGTCCAGAGGGGCCGTTGCATCAGAACCCAGCACACATGGGTTGGTGCTGGGACTTGGTATGTGGTGGGGTGGTTGGAACAGAACCTGGCACACATGGGTCGACACTGAGACTCGTTGTCCGGAGCAGTGGTTGATCAGAACTCGGCACACATGGTTTGGAGCTGGGACTCAGTGTGTGGAGGGGTGGTTGGATCATAATCCTCACAGACAGGTCGGCGCTGGGACTCGTTCTCTGTAGGGGTGGTTTGATCAGAACCTGGCACACATGGGTCGATGCTGAGACTCGTTGTCGGAAGCGGAGGTTGGGTCAGAACCTGGAACACACGGGTCGGTGCTGGGACTCGGTGTGCAGCGGGCTGGTTGTATCAGATCTCAGAACACACAGGTTGGCGCTGGGACTTGGTGTGTGGCGGGCTGGTTGGGTCAGAACCCGACACACATGGGTTGGCTCTGCGACTCATGGTCTGGAGGGGTAGTTGGAATAGACCCTGGCACACACGAGTTCGAGTTGGGATTCGGTGTCCACATAGACAGTTAGATCAAAACCCCAGCACACATGGGTCGCCGCTGGGATGGTGTGTGTGGAGGGGCGGTTTGATCAGAACCTGGCACACACGAGTAGGCACTGGAACTTGGTACCTGGAGAAGCGGTGGGAGCAGAACCCAGCATACACGGGTCGGTGCTGGAAATTGGTATGTGGCGGGCTGGTTGGATCAGAACCCGGAACTCACAGGCTAGTCCTGGGTCTTGGTGAGCGGAGGGGTGGTTTGATCAGTGTCAGATACAGATGGGTCGGCGCTTGAACTCGGTGTGTGGTGGGGTGCTTGGATCAGAACCCAGCACACACGGGTTGGCGCTGGGACTCAGTGTCGAGAGGGGCGGTTGGATCAGAACCCAGCCCAAACAGGGCAGCGCTGGGACTCCTTGTGCGGACGGGCAGTTCAATCAGAATCTGGCACACACAGGTCAGTGATGTCTGGAGGGGTGGTGGGAGCAGAACCCAGCACACACATGTTGGTATAGGGACTCGATGTGTGGAGTGGTGGTTGGATCAGAACTCGATACACACGTGTTGGCATGGGACTCGGTGCATATAGGGGTGGTTGGATCAGAACCCGGCAAACACGGGTCGGCGCTGTGTGTGGAGGGGTGGTTGGAACAGAATCCAGCACAAACAAGTCGGTGCTGGGACTCAGCGTGCGGAGGGGTGGTTGGATGAGAATGCGGCACACATGGGTCAGTGCTGGGACTCATTGCGTGGAGTGGCGGTTGGATCAGAAATCGATGCACACGTGTTGGCATGGGACTCGGTGCATAGAGGGGTGGTTGGATCTGAACCCAGCATACACAGGTTGGTGCTGAGACTCGGTGTATGGAGGGGTTGTTGGAGCAGAACCCTAGCACACACAGGTCGGTGTTGGGGCTCGGTGTGCAGAGGGGTGGTTGGATCAGAATCCAGCACACAGGGGTTGGCACTAACCCAGCACACAGGGGTTGGCACTAGGACTTGGTGTCCAGAGGGACGGTGGGAGCAGAACCCAGCACACATGGGTTGGCGCTGGTACTCAGTGTCCAGAACTCGATACACACGTGTTGGCGTAGAGGGGTGGTTGGATATGAACCCGGCATACACGGGTTGGTGCTGAGACTCAGTGTGTGGAGGGGTGGTTGGAGGAGAACCCTGGCACACATGGGTTGGTGCTGAGACTTGGTGTGCGGAGGGGTGGTTGGAGCAGAACCCTGACACAAACAGGTCGGTGCTGGGACTCGGTGTGCGGAGGGGCGGTTGGAACAGAACCCGGTACACATGTGTTGGCATGGAACTCGGTGCGCAGAGGGGTGGTTAGATATGAACTCAGCATACACGGGTCGGTGCTGAGACTCGGTGGTTGGAGCAGAACCCTGGCACACATGAGTTGGTGTTGGGACTCGGTGCATATAAGGGTGCTTGGATCAGAACCCGGCACACATGGGTCGGCGCTGTGACTTGGTGTGTGTGACGAAGTGGGGGGTTTTCTTGTTTTTTTTTTTAATTGTTTGCATGGAGAGGGAGGGGGTGGGACGCACTTTCCCTGGGTGTTACTGGTTTAATGAGGTGATGGGAGAGGGAGTTTGTTGTTACAGAGTACCAGCGGCGGAACTTGGGACCTCAGCCAATGGCCTGGAGAATGGATACCCAGCGACTGGTGACCTGGTGACCGGGAGGCCCAGCTCAGGAGTCACAGCCGGTTCTTGACAGTGGGAGGACAATGGGCTGTGAAGAGAGGACCCCGGTGACCTGACCAGCCGGTTCCAGCCAGAGGGGGACAGAGGACGGAAGAGAGAAGAGGAGGCCTAGGCGACCCTGTTTACCTGGATAGAAGACAATGGACAGAGACAGGACGTGGGGGAGGTGATATTAGATATCACCTGGAAAGCAAGGAGGGGCGGCTCAGGACTGGAGAGAGGGAGCAGGCAGAGCCCACCTGGATGCAGGAGAGACTTAGGCCTGGTCTACACTACCCGCCGGAATCGGCGGGTAGAAATCGACCTCTCGGGGATCGATTTATCGCGTCCCGTCAGGACGCGACAATCGATCCCCGAATCGACGCTCTTACTCCACCAGCGAAGGTGGGAGTAAGAGCCGTCGACGGGAAGCCGCGGAGGTCGATTTTGCCGCCGTCCTCACAGCGGGGTAAGTCGGCTGCGATACGTCGAATTCAGCTACGCTATTCGCGTAGCTGAATTTGCGTATCTTAAATCGACCCCCCCCCGTAGTGTAGATGTAGCCTTAGATGTGCTGTGCTAAGGGAGGCGAGGCCTGAGGGCCCTGAGAGTTTCCTATGCTGTGTTCAGACGCACAATAAACCCTCCTGTTTTACGCTGGCTGAGAGTCGCTCCGGTCTAGAGAACAGGGTTGCATTATTCCCTCTGGGAGTGGAGGCCCCGGTGGTCCAGAGCGAGTGGACTCCCGGAGGGGTCTCAAAGCAAGAGACAGATGTGCTAAGACTCAGAGATGTGCTGTTCCAGGAGGCAGAGGGGCTTAACCCCCGAGAGAGAGTGGACCCCCAAGAAGGGCTGTCACACTGAAGGGGGTTCCCCCTAGGGACCGCACAGGACCTTGAATGGGCACGACCTGTGAATCCGTGACAGTGTGCAGACGGGTGGTTGGATCAGAACCCTGGCTCGCACGGGTGGGTGCTGAGACTCGGTGTGTGGAGGGATGGTTGGATCAGAACCCGGCACACACGGGTCAGTGCTGGGACTCGGTGTCCAGAGGGGTGGCCGGATCAGAATCCAGCACACATGGGTCGGCGCTGGTACTCAGTTTCTGGACTTGTGGTTGGATCAGAACCTGGCACATATGGGTCAGCGCTCGTACACTGTGTCTGGACTGGTGGTTGGCACATATGGGTTGGCGCTGGGACTTGGTGTCTGGAGGGGAAGTTGGATCAAACCCATATGGGTCGGTGCTGGGACTCGGTGTCCCAAGGAACGGTTGGATCAGAACCCGGCACACCCAGGTCGGTCCTGGTACTTGGTGTGCGGATGGGCTGTTGGAACAGAACCCAACACACATGGGTTGGCACTGGGACTTAGCATGCGGAGGGACTGTTGAATCAGAACCCGGCACACATGGGTTGGTGTTGGGACTCGGTGCGTAGAGGGGTGGTTGGTTCAGAACCCGGCACACATGAGTCAGAGCTTTGACTTGGTGTGTGGAGGGGTGGTTGGAGCAGAACCTGGCACACATGGGTCGCCGCTTGGACTCGTTGTCCAGAGGGGTTGTTGGATCAGAACCCAGCACATACGGGTCAGCACTGGGACTCGGTGTCCGGATTGGCGGTAAGATCAGAACCTGACACACACAGATTGGTGCTAGGACTCAGTGTGCGGCGGCGTGGTTTGATCAGAACCCAGCACACATGGGTCGGCATTGGGATTTGGTGTCCAGAGGGTGGTTGGATCAGAATCCTCACACACGGGTCAGTGCTGGTATTCAGTTTCCGGATTTGCGGTAGGATCAGAACCTGGCACATATTGATCAGCGCTCGTACTCGGTGTCCTGATTGGCGGTTGGATCAGAACCCGGCACACATGGGTGTGACAAAATGGGGAGTTTTCTTGGTTTTTCCTTGTTTTTTCATATGGTTTGCATGCACAGGGTTTGGGACTCAGTTTCCCTGGGTGTTACTGGTTAACGAGGTGAGGGAGTTTGTTGTTAAGAGGACCGGCAACGGAACTTGGGACCCCAGCCAATGGCCTGGAGAATGGATACCCCAGCAACTGGTGACTGGGAGGCCCAGCTCCGGAGTCACAGCCTGTTCTAGCCAAGGGGAGGTCAATGGGCTGTGAAGAGAGGATCCCAGTGACCCGACCAGCCGGTTCCAGCCAGAGGGGGACAGAGGACGGCTGAGAGGAGGAGGCGGCCCAGGCGGCCCTGTTTACCTGGATAGAAGACAATGGATAGAGGCAGGACTTGGGGGAGGTGATAGCAGATGCCCAGCTGGGAAGCAGGGGGGCTCAGGACTGGAGAGAGAGCAGGCAGAGCCACCTGGATGCAGGGAAGACTGGGATGTGCTGTGCTGATGGAGGTCCATGCCTGAGGGCCCCAAAAGTTTCCTATGCGCTGTTCAGATGCTCAATAAAGCCTCCTGTTTTATGCTAGCTGAGAGTTACTCTGGTCTAGAGAACAGGGTTGCATTATTCCCTCTGGGAGTGGGGCCCCAGGGGTCCAGCGCAAGTGGACTCCCTGAGGGGGCCTGATAGAGGGTTTATTTCTTCACCCGCTCACTTCCCTGGTCCTTCTCGCATGAACAGAGAGCAACACTACCCAAAGTCTGAAGGTGCAAACAATTTGATGTTTATTGGGGTGAACTTTCAGCAAGCATGATGTCAGTTTTCTTCCTCAGTGTCCCTCCTCCCAGCTTTGACACCACAGAGCATTGCCTGGGTCCCTGTTCCCATTCGCCCCCCGTCCCCCTTTACTTCCTGATTGACTGCAGACTATATAATAAAACTTAAGCTCTGTTTAGCTATACCTTAACCAATCATTTTACTGAAATTTAACTAACCAATCCTAACATATTGTAACATGATTATTTAACCAATTATATCCCACCAGCTTAATTGGTTTACATCCAACAAAATTAATTATACAGCACACAGAAACAATCACAGAACCAGACAGAGATTATACAAACAAACAAACAAAAGGGAAGTGGAGACTACAATGATAGAACAACAAAGAAATGCGGGTTTCACACACCTGCTATTGATAAGTGAGTGATAGCATCCTGTCTGGCAAGAAAACTAAATTTTCTTTAAATCTTCAAGGCTCTTCTCTGGTGGTGATAGATTGGATTACCTTTCTAACAGCCCCATATTGCCTTATTTTAATGTGACTCGTTTGGAATGTGAGGATGTGACCATCTGCTTCCCAGCTTATGGCTGCCTCTGCTGCTTAGCCAAAGGCCTTACTTAGCCTAAGAACAGGGCCTTAGACTGTCACAGTGAGAAAAGGCCCTATACAGGCAGACAATGATCTTGATTCTTTCTTTCTTTTATACCTCTAGAACTAGCTAAGTGATAATACACCTAAATTCTTAAAGTACAGGCAGGGCTGGCTTTAGGCCTGTTGACGTCACTAGGCATCACCCTAGGTAACTTGGGAGGGTGGAAGGCCACTAAGTGTCAATGAAGCCTTCCTGCACTAGGCCTAAGTGAACCAAACTCTATCCTTCCATGTTTAAACTCTAATCAACCTCAAAAGCCAGGTGCAAGTGGAATGTGTAAGCAGCCTGCTATCAGTGGTAACCCCCCTTACTGGTAGCAAGCGGTAATAATGAGGCCTGCATGTTTCTGGCTGAAGGGAAAAAGGACAAGATAACGGTTTAAAGAAGTTACTAACAAGCTAGGCTTATAGCTGCCAAGAATGACTTAACTGCTTAAATGTACTTGCTATTTGCTTAGTAACTGTTACCAGGGAAGGGAGGGGTAAAGGGGGAGGAAGGGAGGGGTAGCGGGGGAAGGGGGGGTGAGGCTTGACTGCAAAAGGTATAAAGGAAAAAAAATTGTTTCTGTTACTGTGCTTGATTTGAGACGTGCCAGTCTCCTTGCACCGCTTTGAGATCTCAAATAAACTTTGTTTGCTTCTCCACCTGGTGTGTTTATTGGCGCGAAGCACACCGGGCCACGAACCTTCGCTGTTGCTTTGCCTCGGGCACCCTGTGCCGGCAACAGTTTTGGCGTCCCTGGGTGGGCTCGAGGCTGAAATTTAGCCTTGCCCGGACCCTTCTCGGAGGTTGGCAGATTGCGGCGACGACCAATGCCCAGCGCGCACTGGTAACTTTACCGGGGGCCTCGGCGGAGACGTGGTTTGGTCGACCCCAGAGGGCACAACGGTGCAACGCGCTCGAGTAGTGGAGAAGCAGCTGCGGGCGACGGTGGGGAACCGGTCCCGTGGATAGGGCGACGATGCAGAACCGGACCCTTGGATAAGGTAGGAACAGTCCAGTGGGGACTTTATCTGTCTTGACCTGGGGACGCCCAGTGTCTACCTGTTTTGACCTGGGGACGCCCAGTGTCTCCCTACGGGGCAGGGACAGAGTACGGCAGGCAGGGCAAGGTGTACACCCTTGGAATGCATTCTGGTGAACTGGAAAGTGTTTGGATCGGATCCGTTGATTAAAAGTAAACTAAAAAGATTCTGTACAGTAGACTGGCCTCAATATCAGCTAGAGGACCAGGAAAGGTGGCCACCGGAGGGATCACTTAATTATAACACGATCCTTCAATTACTTCTGTTTTGTCAGCAAACTGGTAAATGGAATGAACATATGTATGTACAGTTGTTTATGTTGCTAAGAGATAGGTTAGATATTTTGCAAAAGTGTAATTTGACTCCGACAGGTTCGGTAGTAGCTACTGTTAGTCTCCAGAAACCCCCCCCCACACACACACAGCTGTAATGGCAGGTCCGGTGTCCCCTTCGGCTATCACACCCCCACCATATAAAGACAAGGTGTCTCAGGTCCCAGAGATTGCCCCCTCGGTGGAATTTTATCCGTTGATCACTGAGACCATGGTGTCCAGACATGGCTCAGATAGGAATCAGGACACTACTATGCAGGTTTACACCCATGTGCCTTTTAACCCGGTGGACCTAGCAGCCTTTAAGGCACAGGCAGGGGAATTCTCTACAAACCCAAGCAAGTTTATCTCGGTCTTTGAAGGGTGCCTGGCTAGCTGTAAGCCTGACTGTGATGATTGTAATGTCCTTATGCGGACCCTGCTGTCTGAGGTGGAGCGTAATCAGGTTGTGTCTAAAGAAAAGGAAAAGAGGCAAGCGAAAATGATGGTTGCAGCAGTACAGGCCGGTGGCAGGGGAAAATTCCAGGAAAGGGAAGGGGCCGGGGAATGAAAGGCCGTGGGCGTGGGTGCCCTGGCTTATAGGAAAGGCGTCTGGGTCGCAACCAGTGTGCCAGATGCCGAAAGGAGGGACACTGGAAAAATGAGTGCCCCGAAAGGAAAGGTACCCCTATGATGGCAGCGGAGGATCAAGAATAGGGGTGTCAGGGAAGACTGACTATCCTGCCCCTGGAACCCTGAGTAAAAATGCGGGTGGAAGATTCGGACATAGACTTTTTAATAGACTCTGGAGCTGCACAAACTGCTGTAAACCAACCCCTGCAGCTGCCTGTGTCAGAGTCCCTCACTGTGGTGGGTGCCACAGGGAAAGGAACCAAGTGCCCAGTATATGCCCCAGCGGAATGTGCTTTGGGAAACAGAACTCTATTTCACAAACTGGTTTACCTCCCCGATTGTCCAACACTTCTACTGGGACGGGACCTGCTATGTCGCTTAGGAGCCACCCTGCATTTCACCCAAGATGAAATAACCCTCACCTTACCCCCAGAGAATGCCTGGATAATGACCCTTGCAATTGAGCCCTCAGCCTTTCAAGCCCCAGAGTGGAGTCAGTGGGAGGACAAAAGGAGGGTTAAAAAGCAGCTTTGTTGGACAGTGTTGGCCCAGGGATTTAAAAATTCCCCCACCCTTTTCGGCCAGGCCCTGGCCAGAGACTTGGAGGAGTGGGACAATGAGGACAGGGTCCTCCTCCTGCAATATGTGGATGACTTGTTAATTGCCGCTGTGGGTCTCACCCCTTGCCTTAAAGCCACTGTGAGCCTCCTGAACTTTGTTGGACTCTTCAAAAGTGGGTGTGCTCGTCCTGGTTTGTTGCTCCAAAGCTCTGTATAGAAGTTATTTTACTGGAAGGGTGTATAATGGCAATGTGTATGTGTTCATTGTTGGGAAAAGGTGTATAAGTGAAGAGTGGAAGTTTCCTTTGTAAGTTAAAAGAAGCCAAGAAGGAGAGAAGGAAAAAGAACAGAACGAGTTAACTGAGGAAAAAAATATAGCTAGCAAGCTCAGTCCAAAGATAAGGTGCTGGCACCATCCAAGGACATTGTCCACAGCTGCAAAACACTGCCAGACATTAATGAAATGTGTAAGGTTTCTTTTCTCACAGATAAAAGAAGTGCTAACCAAAGACCCTAGCAGCCCTGCCATTCATTGAAATAAGGAGACTGAGTCTACGTAAAGTCCATCAACGAAAAACTGCTTTGCCTCCACACTGGAAAGGCCCTTTCCAAGTCCTGTTAACCACTAACACCGCTGTGAAGTGCCAAGGACTGCCTACCTGGACCCATGCTTCTCACTGTAAAAAGACAAGGTGAAGTGCTAGTAACCTCTCCCTTGTCCACTGACAGACCTACTGTGCCTTTGGATTTTTCTAAAAAGAAGCAAAACTATTACAGGGTGAAGTGCTAGTAACCTCTCCCCTGTATGATGCTAAACCACACTGTTTCAGGAAAAGAGAAGAAGAAACATTTGCTTAATTGAAACCACAAAGTCCAGGAATTCCTGACTACAAAAGACATTAAGAACTGACCCTGGTGAAGAGACAAAAAATTATATGCTGTCAGGGAGGGTCTTACCCAGCTTATGAATAAATATTTTCTAACCTCTGGACTTAGACCCCTGGCCTTCCAGGTACAGGCTGAATGTCTAGTCTGCCAAAAGAACAACCCTCGACCAGGAGTGTCAGTGCCACCAGCCACTCTGGAACCTACCCCAGGCCCGGGGCTGGTTTGGCAAATAGACTTTACTGAGTTCCCCCGGACCCAAGGATTCAGATACCTTCTCGTCTTGGTGGATCGATTCAGCGGATGGCCTGAAGCCTTCCCATGTCGTAACAACACTGCCAAAACGGTGGCTCTGAAATTTGTCAAGGAGATCATTCCCCGCTTCGGACTCCCCCAGTGGATGGAATCTGACAACGGAACACACTTCACATCCCAAGTCGTTCAAAAGATATCGGATGCCCTGCAAATCCCCTGGAAGCTCCACACTCCATGGCGACCACAGGCCAGTGGAGTAGTGGAACGCACAAATCAGACACTTAAGTGGCACCTCTCAAAGGTCTGCCAAGAGGCTTCCCTTAAGTGGCCTGATGCCTTACCCCTTGTTTTGCTCCGCATTCGCGCTCTCCCAAAGGGCAGGTTAGGGCTCAGTCCCTTCGAGATTATGTTTGGAAGGGCATGGCCTATGAACGGTACACCGGTTCTGGCAGTGGAGTGGGAAATGGGGTGTGGCTTTTTCATCTCAGTATATGTGCTCTCTGTCTGCTGTTCTCTGTTCTCTCCACAGGTATACCAGAGATTTGCAGCCTCTCCCGCTGGATGCCCCGATCCACTCCTTGCAGCCAGGTGAATCCGTACTCGTTCGGACCTGGAAGGACGAGCCTCTCCAAGAGAAGTGAAAGGGACCCCACACCGTCCTGCTGGTCTCCCACACAGCAGCAAAGGTCGAGGGACACAAAAACTGGATTCATCACTCTCGTCTGAAGGCAGTGCCCGCTCCTGAACGGTGGACCGTCCAGCCTACGGAAAAGGACTACCAGCGACGACCTGGGACTTAAACTGTTTTAAAAAAAACAATAAGATCTGCTGGGTATGCCCTGTGGTCTCTTTGGACATTCGCAGCGCGCTCCCTGCGAAAACTCTAAGCGTTGGTTGTGTTTACTCTCACAGGGCCGGCCTAACCTGGTGGCCTGGTCCCTTTTGTTTTTAATCTGCCTACTATTGGTAATTGTTATTTTGTGGATATTTGGGGAATTGTAATTGTTAGGCCTTAGGGTCACCTGCCCAACATGAGTTCAGGTCCAGGGTCTGCCACAGTGGTACTCTTTGCCATAGGGACACTCCTTTCATTACCTCCCGTTTCCCCCAGGCACATGTGGGATGGAAAGGAATCCCTACTAACTTGGAAACAAACACCTATGAGTCCCTGAAGATTTGCTTTGCCCAAGAGTTTAACCTCTCTAACTGCTGAGTATGCTCCCAAATCCCGCACCACGCAGTAGGGTTACCCTGGAGGGTAGTTCCCCAAAATTGGTCAAATATCTGCTGGGGATGGTTCAGTAGGGGAAGAAATACCTCGGGTACCTCCTTGCCGCAAAACTGTACCATTGAATCCCAATATGCATTAAGGGACAACCCCTGGCCGCCCCAGGCAGCGTAAATCTTTGTATGCCACCTCAAAGCCCATTAAGAAAGAAGACAGGTTGGGTATAATCCTCCTCCCATCCTATGGGGTGGGACGGCTAACCCAATTTTATCGTAGGCTCTCTGTGTTTCTCACCAAGTATGCCAATAAGACCTTAGCCATAAAAAAGAGCCTTAACTCAAAGCTATACCAGCTCCGGTTGCTGTCCCTGCAAAACAGACAGGCCTTAGATTATGTTTTAGCCTCCCAGGGCGGGGTGTGTGCCCTTATTGGAAGTGAATGTTGTACTTATGTCCCAGAAAACTCACAGGACTTTAACAAGCACGTCCTGTCTGCCGAACAGGCTTTCGAGCAGTGGAAGGCCCAGGAAGGGGAACCCACGGGTTTCGATTCCCTTTGGAGTTGGTTGCCTGACCTAGGAGGACTGGGGGGGTGGCCTTGTGCGTCTCCCCCTCACCGGTGTGGTACTGTGCCTGGTCACCCTCCTCCTGATTGCTTGTTTTAAGATGCTCCTCCGTAAGCTCTGTGCCCCCCGTTCCCCAAAAACCCCGGCATACCCTCTCATTGAAAACCCCAGCTTCATAGCACTTAATCATATCTTGTCCACAGAATATGAGAAAACTCAGCCAAAGGCTTGTTGAGTATTCTCAAAGGAGGGAGTTGTTGACGTCACTAGGCATCACCCTAGGTAACTTGGGAGGGTGGAAGGCCACTAAGTGTCAATGAAGCCTTCCTGCACTAGGCCTAAGTGACCCAAACTCTATCCTTCCATGTTTAAACTCTAATCAACCTCAAAAGCCAGGTGCAAGTGGAATGTGTAAGCAGCCTGCTATCAGTGGTAACCCCCCTTACTGGTAGCAAGCGGTAATAATGAGGCCTGCATGTTTCTGGCTGAAGGGAAAAAGGACAAGATAACGGTTTAAAGAAGTTACTAACAAGCTAGGCTTATAGCTGCCAAGAATGACTTAACTGCTTAAATGTACTTGCTATTTGCTTAGTAACTGTTACCAGGGAAGGGAGGGGTAGCGGGGGAGGAAGGGAGGGGTAGCGGGGGAAGGGGGGGTGAGGCTTGACTGCAAAAGGTATAAAGGAAAAAAAATTGTTTCTGTTACTGTGCTTGATTTGAGACGTGCCAGTCTCCTTGCACCGCTTTGAGATCTCAAATAAACTTTGTTTGCTTCTCCACCTGGTGTGTTTATTGGCGCGAAGCACACCGGGCCACGAACCTTCGCTGTTGCTTTGCCTCGGGCACCCTGTGCCGGCAACAGGCCAATTCCCTGGAATCAGGCCCTGCGCCCAAGAGGGCCCTGCGCCTTAGGTGCCTTTTTAATTTTTTTTACTCACCCAACGGCGCTCTGCTCTGGGTCTTTGGCGGCACGGGGTCCGCTCCGGGTCTTCGGCGGCATTTCGGTGGCGGGGGCGGGAGGAAGGGTCCGCTCCTGGTCTTCGGTGGCATTTCGGCGGCGGGGGGTCCTTCAGTGCCACGGAAGACCTGGAGCGGGACCCCCCCACTGCCGAAGTGCCGCCAAAGCCCCGGACTGCCGCTGGGTATTCGAATTGGGCCCCGCAGTTCATAAAGCCGGCCCTGAGTATAGGCCTTTGCAGACAGACCTGAATAACTATATCCTAACACTCCACCCCTTTTTTTCCTTTTGGGATCTTCCTGCCCAGGTATCCCTGGAAAAAGCATAGGACATATGGCGACACATTTCCTGATAGGGCCAGGCATCAAGGTGGAAGGTGCTGATATTTCCCACTGCCCCTTGTGTAGTACAGTGCCCTGCACCTTCTCTCGTACGGGCATACCACATCTATTCCAATTAGTGTTCCAGACTTCACACTATAGTGGGCCCGAGAAGGTTGGGTCCGGGTTGTTTAGTACACTGCGGGAGGCTTACTACATTACTTATAGGTTATACATCTCTACCTCGATATAACGCTGTCCTCGGGAGCCAAAAAAAAAAAAATCTTACTGCGTTATAGGTGAAACTGCGTTATATTGAACTTGCTTTGATCCACCGGAGTGTGCAGCCCCACCCCGGGAGCACTGCTTTACTGCGTTATATCCGAATTAGTGTTATAGCGGGTCACGTTATATCGAGGTAGCAGTGTAATTAGTGGCTGTTTTTTAGGGGGTTGTGCCCCCCTTGGTTGTTTTTATATGCAACATAACACAAGTAAACTTAACAATACACCAGCCGCTGTAATAATGCACAGCAACACCGAGAGTTTTGACCACTGCAGTATGGTCCAACAGCTGAGCCACCACCAAAACACGGCCTCTCCTCCTTCGACAGGGTTAAGATCTTAATGTGTTCAGTTGCTGGCAGTTACAACAAGCTTTTTTGCGTGCTTTTGTTCATATTATAAGTCCATTGAATGTCCACAGAGAAATGGGTTATTATCCAAACCAACTTAACCACTTTTATGGAATCAGGCTGTATGCCCTGGTTTGATTATTCACAGCAATAAGATTGACAGATTTATTTGTGCACCAAAGTCCAGATAGTAATATGTACATTTCCAGCAAAACACCTCATATACAGTACACCCAATTGTCCACCCCTTGCCATAGGCCATTGATCCTGCTCCTCCATAGTCATAGGAGAGGGGCACAGCCAAACATCTTTGGATTTACACCATTTTACACACCCCTTCATTGATTCCCAGTGAGCTCCTCCCCTTCTCATTATTTTCATAGGGCTTGTGGGGTCCACCTTAGTTGCCGTTCCATTTCCAGGCACCATGGTAGCTATTACATAGGTGCTCGCCTCCTAGTTGAGCATTTTGCATTTCCATTGACATCTTCCCCCCAGGTTAGCCTTCTGAAGTCAGCCCCACCCACGTTATGAGGTTTTCTGTTAATTGAAACAACAATGCTAGCAACAAGACAAATACTACAGACAAACACCACAAAACGGATCCATGGTATTTTGGATTATTCTTCCGCTGGTGCCAGCTTGCTTGTAGAGTGTCTGAAAAACAAAAGAAACAATTTCCACCCCCCTGGTGGGGCCAGATTATTGCTTAATAATAATTCCTTTTACAAATTTTCTTGCTAATTGCAGGAAAAACAGAAGAATTACCTCCAGGCTGTCCTTATTTTGTTCTATAATCAGGCTAGTGAATTACCCCACTCACTGGTCATTTATGAAATTCATGAGGTGGTGTACCTCAGTTTCCCCTCTTGTACAACAGACCAGGTTTGCAATAGTTTCTCTGCTGTACCAAGCTTTAAGTTTATTCTCAGGTAATAGCTGAGACCGCTTTAGATTTTAGCACTGTACACACACTCCTTAGGGTTAACCTGTCCCCCTTATTTTCAGGCTTGACTTGTTTTTTCACCTCCCTTTCCTGGAGTGCCATAAGCTGAGTCTTCTAGTAGCTTGTTTGCTGATTAGATGTATTTAGCTCCTTTGTGCTGCCACTTATGGGCAGTTCTCTTCTTCCCCCATCAGCTAGGTAATTTGCATTTACACAAATGCAACTCTCTGTTGCATTTACACAGAGGCTTTCTGGCTTGCTTTTGGATCCAAAGCTATTAGCAGCTCAGAGACGGTCTTAAAAGGGAAACATTTTACTTCCACCAGAGTTTTGATTACTTTCCACTTTCATCTCCTGCTTAAAAACACAACCTTTTGGAGCCCTAATAGGATTTTAATTAAGTACCATGTTTTGTCTGCATTTCTTTTACCCCTTCTCCAATATACACTGCACACGTCCTGGGAAAATGCACATTTTTTCCATAGTTTAACCTTCATAACATTATATTAACCATATTAATTTTACACAAGCTGTAACTGCCTCCCCTGTGCCCACAGAGTTTTTATGCACCCCCACCAAAGCGACAGTCCGATTCCCGAGAGCCACCCCAAGGCTCAGTGTTCCCGTCATTGCTCCCCTTTTCCTTTTTTTTCCTGTGCGCACACACAAAATTCTTTTTTGCCTAACATCCCTTGCACTGCGATTACTCTTTTTTATACAACTTACCCCGATTACACTGCCATCCTGTACAACTAGAGACAGCCAGGGGCAGCCAAGTTAAGTTTCAATAGAAACCCCTTACATTTATTTAGTGATTTTGATTACATTACCCATAGTTAAATAATTTTGATGAGATCCTTTTTTCGCCTGCTGCCTGCAGCAGTTCCTTATAGACCATTTTTGTGGGAAAAGGGCCCATTTTTTCTTAGAATAGCTGTAAAGGCTTCTGGGGACAGAAGCATAGTGGTGGTAGTAGCCATTCTACCTGACCCCCTTGTATAATTTAATTACCAAACTTCCATTCAATGTGACTGCACAGAATTGCACATACAGTTCCAGTTATATAACTGGGTTTTATTATTAAATCAATAATTTTTTTTTTGTAATACTACAACTGTTACCTTTTACCATTTTTACAACTTCCAAATGTTTACTTTTTAAAAAACCCTATATTAATTTTTGCAAAAAGCTATTTGTAACTTTTTACTTACTTCTACATTTAGTTTAAGGTAGTGCAATTTTTCTGTAACAACTTAGCCACCAAGTACAATTATTGCTACACAGCTGCCTTAACCTGTGCTGTTTTTACCTTGAGACTGTTTAAAAGGCAGTAAAACATTTGTTTTTGTGGTTGCCCATGGATTTTTTTACTTCAAAAAATTTTAGTGGAACACAGCAGATCTTCATTATACTTTGTTTAGAAAAACCAAAAACATTTTACATAAGTACCTTCCATTAAAACTTTAGAAAAACAAAAGTGTGGAAAGGCAGTTGAGTGTAGGGGGAAGCGGTGGAAAGAAACCAATTAACCCTGTGAGGTCAGTTTAAAGTACCAGCTACCAGCAGCAAATTAAGTAAACTGAGAAAAAGAAGGAAAAGAAAAAGAAGAGTAGGCTCCCGGGGTTGAAACAGTTGGGAACCCTTACCCCCAGGTTTTCATCCTGGCTCTGGGAGAAGAGTGGGGGTTGTTACCTGCTCCTGAAAACCCTGCCATTTTTTACTTTGATACCTCTTTTCCCCCCGCCCCCCCACTCCCCCAGGACCAAGTCCCAGCTCCTGTCTCTAAAGGTGGTCTGTTAACTTTGCTTTTGACTCTAAACCCTGTTGTGCCAAATCATCTTTAACCACCCCTAACTAATTTACAACCCTTCAGCAGCCCTTGCTGAAACAGCACCAAACTTGAAAGATTACTGGCATAATGCTGCCCTTACTTCAAACCTCTCACAAGTGGACTGAAGTGCCTCCTCTCCCTGGAAGGCATTCAGTCCCCATGGGCAGGGACCTTCTTCCACCACCCATATACCAAAGGAGGGTGGGCTCCTTAGCCACCCCCATTCCTCTGGGTCCCCTAACACTTCCTCCATTTTCTTTTTAATCTCATCCCAGGTTGATCCCTGCACCTGGTATTGGCCCTGGTTCTTCCTTATCCATTTATTCAAAAAATCCTTTACCCTGGCTTGCCAGAACTTGCAACTACCATCACGAGAGTTCACTATACCCCCTCCAAGCAGCTGCACAGACTGTTGGGGAGGGGGACTTACAGGCTGCCACTCACCTATCCAATGTGATGCATCCAAGTCACAGCACCAAGATGTTAGAGGACTTATTTCTTCACCAGCTCACTTCCCTGGTCCTTCTCACATGAAGAGAGAGCAACAATACCCAAAGTCCAAAGGTGCAAACAATTTGATGTTTATTGGGGTGAACTTTCAGCAAGCATGATTTCAGTTTTCTTCCTCAGTGTCCCCCTTCCCAGCTCTGACACCACAGAGCCGAGCCTTGCCTGTGTCCCTGTTCCTATTCCCCCCCTTAGCAAAACATGATTTTAATCTCCCCCCTTTACTTCCTGATTGACTGCAGACTATATAGTAAAACTTAAGTTCTGCTTAGCTATACCTTAACCAATCATTTTACTAAAATTTAACTAACCAATCCTAACATATTATAACATGATTATTTAACCAATTATATCCCACCAGCTTAATTGGTTTACACCCAACAAAATTAATTATACAGCAGACAAAATCACAGAACCAGAGATTATACAAACAAACAATAGGAAAGTGGAGACTACAATGATAGAACAAACAAAAAAATTAGGATTTTACACCCCTGCTATTAATAAGTAAATTCTTGCCAGACAGAATGCTAGTTTGAAAAGTGAGGATGTGACCATTTGCTTCCCAGTTTATGGCTTCCTCTGCTGCTTAGCCAAAGGCCTTACTTAGCTGAAGAACAGAGCCTCAGACTGTCACAGTGAGAAAAGGCCCTATACAGGTAAACAGTAATTTTAATTCTCTCTTTTATACCTCTATAACTAGCTAAGTAATAAAAATACACCTAAATTCTTAAATTATAGGCCTTTGCAGACAGGCCTAAATATCTATATCCTAACAGGGACCATAGCGAGAGACAGGCTTGGTAAGGCTCAGAGAGATGTGGTTCCAGGAGGTGAAGGGGCTTAACCCCCAAGAGAAAGTGGACCCCCAAGAAGGGCTGTCTCAGTGAAGGGGGTTCCTCCCAGGGACTGCACAGGGCCAAGAGTGGGCACGACCTGTAAGTCTGTGACAATGGGTCAGCGCTGGGACTCAGTGTCTAGAGAGGCGGTTAGAGCACAAGCCTGCACACATGGGTTGGCAGTGGGGCTAAGGGTGAAAGTAAGTCCAGTGACTTATCGGTATGCTGGGCCAGCTCTGGCCCCCGGAAGGGGCGGGGCCTAGGGCGGAAGGGGCATGGCTGAGGGAGTCAGAGCCAGCCCCAGCCTACCCTGTAAGGTAAGTGCCCCCCGCCGGGGTAGCAGCAGCAGCCTGGGGCTCCGGGGGCTAGTTAAAAGACCAGGGCGGCAGAGGCAGCTGAAGCCCCGGGCCCTTTAAATAGCCCCTGGAGCCCCCCGCTACCTCTGGGCTCTGTGGGCTATGTAAAGGGCCCACGGCTCCCCTGCTTCTACCACCCCGGCCCTGTAAGTAGCCATGGGAGCCCTGGGGAAGCGGCGGGGCTCCCACAGCTCTTTAAAGGGCCGGGGCGGTAGAAGCAGCGGGAGCCCCGGACTTTTTAAATAGCCCCCAGAGCCCCGCAGCCCTACCCCAGGGCTCCAGCAGTGGGGCTCTGGTGGCAATTTAAAGGGCCTGGCGCTCCAGCCCTTGCTGGGAGCCCCAGGCCCTTTAAATTGCCCCCTGGGGAAGCCGGGCCGCCCCAGTACGGCAAGCCGGCTCTTGTCGGTACGCTGTACCGGGGCGTACTGGCTTACTTTCACCTCTGAGTGGGGCTCAGTGTGCGGAGGGGCAGTTTGATCAGAACCTGGCGCACACAGGTTGGTACTGGGACTCGGTATGCAGAGGAGTGTTTGGATTAGAACCTGACACACGAGTTGGCGTTGGGATTCGATGTGCAGGTGGATAGTTGGATCAGAACCCGGCATACATGGGTCAGCATTGGGACTCGGTCCCCAGAGGATCAGAATTCAGCACACACGGATTGGCACTGGTACTCGGTGTGCGGTGTCTCCGTTGGATCAGAACCCCATTCCCTGGTCTGGAGGGTTACAATGTGTAGCTCCCCAAGCCAGGTGGATCTCAAGCAGAGCCCCTGAGGTACTGTCCCAGGAGAGCAGTCAGGGGTCTGCCCTGCCTCATGTGACACAGGTACTAAGAGCATCTGCTTGTGACCCAGGCCGCAGGGGAGAGGAAGCCCCATCCAAGTGTCGAGCCAAGTGCCGGGTTCTGATCCAACCACTCCTATACGCACCGAGTCTCAGAACCGACCCATGTGTGCCAGGGTTCTGCTCCAACCATCCCTCCACACATCGGATGTTCCCCAAGTATCATGCCAGCTATGGAGGGCGCCATTCCAGAGCCATCGCTGCCAAGGCTGGTGTCAGCAGTAGGGTGGTGTGGTGTAGTTGTGGCTGGATCTCTCTAGGCCAAACTCATCACACACAGACTCTCTCCTGCTCCTGCAAACTGTTTTTGTTCAGGTGCCACTGTACAAGGGTTTGCTGGGGCTCGACCCCCTCCGGGACGGCGGGGAGCCACACCAGCTCCCTACACACAGTTAAGGTTCGGGGGAATTAGTCTGGCCACGGGGTCTTCCTCAGCAGCCCTTGTAGTACTGGAACAAACACCGTAAGCCCAGGCCCTGGGTCAGGGCAGGGCAACAAGGAGTCCGGTGCTCAGGCCTTCAGGCAGGGCTGAGCAACAACAGTACAATTAGTAGCAAGCCCAGGCCCTAGGTCAGGGCGGGGCAGTACAGAGTCAGGAGCTCAGGCCCTCAGGCAGGGCTGAGCAACAACAGTAGGCCCAAGCCTCCACAGGCCTGGGAGAGGGGGAGACTGTAGGGTTACCATATTTAAAAAAATAAAAAAAGAGGACACTCCACGGGCCCTGGCCCCGCCCCCTTCCCACCCCCAACTCCGCCCTTTCCCCGCCCCTTCCCCAAAGTCCCCGCCCTAACTCCCCCTCCTCCCTCCCAGCCACGCGAAAAGGGCTGCCCGAGCTCTACCGGCTTTACGGTTTGCCGGGCAGCCTCCAGACCCTGCGCCCCCAGCCGGCGCTTCCCCAGCGCAGCTGGAGCCCGGGAGGGGAAGCGCCCAGCCGGGGGCGCAGGGTCTGGAGGCTGCCCGGCAAACCATGAAGCCGGTAGCGCTCGGGCTTCGGGCAGCCCCTATGCCTCCGGACCCTATGCCCCCGGCCGGGCACTTCTCCTCCCCGGCTCCAGCTGCTCTGCTCCTCCCCGGACTCAGACTTCGGCTCTGTTTAAGAGCCAAGCTGCCCGAGCCAGCGCTACCGGCTTCGGGCAGCCCCCTTGCCTCCGGACCCCAGCCGTCGGCCGGGCACTTCTCCTCCCCGGCTCCAGCTGCTCTGCTCCTCCCCTCTCAGACTTCGGCTCTGTTTAAGAGCCAAGCTGCCCGAGCCAGCGCTACCGGCTTCGGGCAGCCCCCCTTGCCTCCGGACCCCAGCCGCCGGCCGGGCACTTCTCCTCCCCGGCTCCAGCTGCTCTGCTCCGGCGGCTGGGGTCTGGATGCAAGGGGGGCTGCCCGAAGCCGGTAGCGCTGGCTCGGGCAGCTTGGCTCTTAAACAGAGCCGAAGTCTGAGTCAGGGGAGGAGCAGAGCAGCCGCGGGAGGGGAAGTGCCCGGACGGTATTTTTCCCGGACATGTTCGGCTTTTTGGAAATTCCCCCCGGACGGGGGTTTGATTGCTGAAAAGCCGGACATGTCCGGGAAAAACCGGACGTATGGTAACCCTAGGAGACTGCCACCCATGAGTTGGGTGGCAGGGGGGACGCAGACCCTCCCACTCCACTGCATCCCAGCCCAGGGCCCTAGCAGCGGCAGAAGACCCGCTGCTGTGTCAGTGGGGATCCTGGCCGCAACACACTGACATGGGCTCTGGTAGTGCTGCAGCCAGACTAGGGTCGGCTGCCCCCGGGCTACTTCCAGACTCCCCCTCAGGTAGTACCTGGGTCAGGGTGTTGTCCTCTGGGGGGGTCCAGCACCATGGGATCTTCAGGGCAGTGGGCAATCGGCAGGCCCGGCAACTCCTCCGGGTAGCCAGGGCAGGGCAGGGCAGGGCAGTCCTGGCGGCTGCCTTGGGCCACAGGGTTTTCCCAGTCACGGACTAGGCTGGAGGCATCTGGCCTCTCCAGCGGCTGGGGCCTTACTGAGCTCTGAGGGTGAGCCTTTATACTTCCGGGTCGCCGCCTGACCCTCTGAGGGGCAGGATCAGAGCTCCCTAGCTCTGCCCACTCCGGCCTCCAGATGGGCTCGTCCCTCTCCGGGGTAGCGGGGAGCCACACAGACTCACTACAGCCACAAAAAGAATTTTGTTTCTGAGACCATAGAGGCGGGCGTGTGTCTGTCTGTTCCTGCCCTGTGTAGGCCATGAGCCCAGAAATCACTCTGCTTTTATTTTCTCTTTCCCTGTTTCCTCCTTAGTTTTTCTTCCCTCCCCCCCCTTTACTCATCTCACTCCCTTTTAGTGTTCCCCGCCCCCTCCACCTCTCCTCAGCCCTGCCCTGCTCCATTGACCAGAGAGCAGCCAAAGAACTGACACTGACAGGATCTGGTAAATTTCAGTGTGCCCTTCTGGGGATCACCCTGACCAACCAGGGGTTCTCTCACCTCCTGTCTTGTAATTTTGAGGGCCTTAGCGCTGTGCTGCCATGGCTCAGCACTCTGACACCACATGTGGAAAGGGCTCCTGCTGGCTCTCACTCACCTTGTTACTGTTGGCAAGGTGACCCCAACAATCTTCTCCAGTCCCGAGTCCCCCCAAATCTTCCTCCTTGAGTTTTAATGGCCAGGGACACAGACTCTCCCCTTGGAGTTTGTCACCCCCGAAGTGTGCCACCTTCCCCCAGTTATCAGCTCACATTGGCACACACACCCACACAGTGTGCGCACCAGACACCTGTAAGGGTAAAAACGAACAAACAGTTGATTTCACAGGAGAATCGTAGCTTCCAGGATGAGCCAGTGCGGAAAAGCCACGCAGCCAAGCCCTGTGTGCGGGGGCTGGCTTCTGATTGGTACATTCACCAGCGTCCCCATGGAGCTGAGCTGCTCAATGAACCAGGCTGAGCACCTTTCTCTGAACAGTGCACCGGGCCCAGGGAGCAGCATCCACGCACCCAGGGTGCGTGTGACACCTGCTGCCATTTGTCCTGGCCATTCCTGGCCCTCGCACCAGAACAGGGCTTAGAGAATGGAAAGCGAGCTTTGCCGTAGGCTCCTGATGTGGGGCTGCCTTGCAAATGGGCGTTCCTTAGCAGTGGTGGATTAGCCACTGGGCCCAGGGGCCCCAGCCAACTGGGGGGCCACAGAAAAAATCCATAGCTGGGCAGTGCCAGGCTGGCGGGACAGGGGAAGCAGACACACACACACACACCCAGCGGCCTTCCACTCTGTCCCTGGCAGAAGCCACGGGACGGGGGAAACTCCCCCAGCGATCTCTCACCCCATCACCGGCAGAAGCCTCTAGTCAGGGGAAGTCCCCCACAGCAGCCTCCCACCCCACCCTGAGCAGAAGCCGTGGGGTGGGGCAAGCTCCAGCGCCCCCCACCCTCACCCCACAAGCCACGGGGCAGAAGGAGAAGCCCATGCTGTGCCCAACCCCGCTCTCTAGCAGAAGCGCCAGGTGCGCAGGCCAAGAGAAGCCCCAGCACTCCGACCCTGGTCCCCCGCAGAAGCACAGGAGGTGGCGGGGGAAGCCCCAGCATCTGGACCCCAACTGTGGCCCTGAGACTGGAGGAACTCTCCCTCCCTCCCTGCTGAGACCCTGGTCCGTGGCGCGGGGACAGAGCTTCTCTGGTCTTGGGGCCACAGTGGGGGGGGGACGGGGGGACAGAAAGGAGCAAATGGGTTGTGGGGCTGAAATGGAGGGGCAGAGTGGGGAGACCCTGGGTGGAAAGGGGCGGCCGCGGGGAAGGGGCACAAAGGGGTGGGGCTGTGGGCAGGGCCTCAGGTGGAAGGGGCAGAGCGGGATTGCAGGCGGAGGGAGTGGGTAGGGGCCCCCCACTTGCTTGGCCCCGGGCCCCAGGAAACCTTAATCCGCCTCTGTTGCCTATGCCCTCCCGATAGCTGCACTGCCCCAGCACATTAGTGGATAAGCCAGGGGAGTTGGGAAGGGTCAATGCAGGGCGTGGAGAGAGCTGCAGGGGGCCCCAGACTGATTAGTTGGACTGGAAAGAGCAAAGGGGGTGGTGAAAGCTTCATACATTTTCCATGTGGATCCTGGCTAAGGAGGGACTGAGAGCGGAAGGATGGTCTTGTAGTTAAGGCACGGGCTGGGGGCTCAGGAGATCGGGGTTCAGTTTTGGGCTCTGCTCTTGGGTCATTCACAGAGTCTGTGTGTCTCAGTTGCCCATCCATAGGCCTTCCTCTGGCTGTCATGCCTGTTTCCAACATAAGCTCTTACAGGGGCAGGGGTTGTCTCTCCCTGTGTTGGTGCAGCCCCAGTGCCATGGGACCCCGCTCTCAGTCAGGGCTGCAGACTATTGAGAGACAGTGAGCTCAGCACCAGTGAATTAGCCCCTACTAAGCAGCAGAACTGGGCAAAATCTGCAAACATTATGCCACTAGCTCTCCCTTGGACTCCACGCTGGGTTTGCTTCGGCCACGCTGCTCATCAGCTGGAACACTCACGTTTCACTCACCATGGGAAGGCTGCCCGCTCAGGGACTTGCCTGGATTCTTCTATAGGTGTGGAGAGGCTCCCTGACACAGCAAGTGGCTGGCCAGATCCCTGGCACTGAAGCAATGAAACAAGCCAGGCGTGGATCTGGCTAAGATCATCGAAGCTAGGACTTTGCATGTGCATGCTGCTGCTACTGTGGATGAATGTGAAGGGACAAGACTAAATATGCCTGGCCCCTAAACCTGGCATGGCGGAGCCCTGGGCAAGGCCCCTGTGGCACAAGAAGTAAAAAGCACGCGGTGTTTTCCCCATGCATGCATGCCCCATCCATTTCCCCTGGGGATCCTCCTGATCCACGCTTATCAATGGGGGCTCATTACGTCTTGCCCTATCTTCAGCGGACATGATCAATTGCTCTCCATGCCCATTGAAGGTAGGACAAGAAGTAATGGGCTTACTCTGAGATTCAGGTTAGATATTAGGAAAAAAATATAAGGGTAGTTAAACTCTGGAGGTTGTGGAATCTGTGTCTGTCCGCTGGCAAACCAGGTGCCAGCTTATGCAATGTTCCCATGCCTTACTTGGGCACAGACAAACACAGAGCTTCAGTCAGGCTAGCTCACCTGTGTTCTCGGATTGGTAAAATAGATATCAGAGTCATAAAAATGTGCTGGGTGTTTAGTCTTTATTGAGTGCTTGTGAGTAGCTGCTGGCATTACTCTCACTTATACCATAGACTGTCTCCCATATCATACGGTAACCTCTGAGTACTTGCATTGCAAGTCTCTGTAACTGTGTAAATCACCAGGCAGAAGAGAAGCATCAACCAGTGTGAAATCCTAGCCTCCAGCAGAAGATGTTGTCCTTGACCAACAAAGAAGGCCCATGGAAACCAGACAAACTATTGTGGAACATCAGAGGACAAAAGACTTTGTTGGTTGCTCTCCCCATCCCCGGAAGAGGAGACATGCAAGTGAATTCCTCTCATCAGCTAAGTTTGCAACTTAAAGCAGAATGGGGAAGGAATAAAAAGCCCTAACCAGGAGGAATGGTATAGTTATACTGCTGGGACTCAGAGGGGCAAGGATTACTAAGCAAAAGCAAGAGATCCCCAGTGCTTAGCCTGCGTTAGCCCTAAAGGACAGATAGCGCCTGCTTATTACAGAAGCTTCTATTGCTGTTTGAAATTAAGACTGTAGCTCATTTGTGTAGATCTGTGTTTACCCACTTTAACCTCATAAATAATGCTCTTCTTTCCTTTTAAATAAATCTATAGATAGTTTATTAAAGGATTGGCTACAAGCACTGTCTATGGAAGGGGTAGGCAAATTACAGCCTGTGGGCCAGATCCATCCCATCAGGGCTTTGGATCCGGCCCGTGGGATTGCCACCCCCGTGGCACCGTGGGCCCCACACCACTCCTGGAAGCAGCAGGCACCATGTCCCTGTGGCCCCTGGGGAAGGGGGGCAGAGGGCTCCGTGCGCTGCCCTCACCTGTGGGTACCTCCCCCCGCAGCTCCCATTGGCCAGGAATGGGGAACCATGACCAATGGGAGCTTCAGGGGAGGTATCCACAGGCAAGGGCAGGCGCGCGGAGCCCTCTGCCCCCCCTTCCCCAGGGGCCGCAGGGACGTGGTGCCGGCCGCTTCCAGGAGCGGTGCAGGGCCAGGACAGGCAGGCAGGGAGCCTGCCCTGGCCCCAGTGCGTGCCGCTGCCACCCCAGAGCAGCTCCAGGTAAGCGGCGCCAGGCCGGAGCCCACACCCCGAACCCCTCCTGCACCCCAACTCCCTTCCCTGAGCCTCCTGCCACACGCTGCCTGCACCCCAACCCTCTGCTGCACCCCACACCCCTCCTGCACCCCAACCCCCTGCCCTGAGCCCCCCCCGCACTCCACACCCCCTCCTGCACCCCAACCCCCTTCCCTGAGCCTGCTCGTACACCCCGCACCCCTCCTCTGCCCCAACCCCTTGTCCTGAGCCCCTTCCTGCACACCGCACCCCCTCCCACACCTCCCACTCCTTCCCGCACCCCAACCCCCTGCCCCAGCCCTACATTCATGGCCCTGCATGCAATTTCCCCACCCAGATGTTGTTGGCCACTCGAGGGGCTCGAGGGGACATCAAAGGTCCGTTGCCCGGTGTGCTTGGCACCAATGAAGACACCGAGGGGAGAAAGCAAGCCAAGTTTATTTCAGAGCTCTGAAATGGCACTAGGAGACCAGCATGTCTCAAATCCAGTGCAACAAATACAAATAACTTTTACCTTTTATACCCCAAACTGTTTGCATACATCTCTTTGTCTGGCTGTTCCCCCTCACCCCTCCCTTCCAGACAACTGTTACAATAAGCTTGTGAGAAAACTTTCCCAGTCTCTGCGACCTTGAGTTAGACATCTGCAAACTAACTACCCCTCGGTTCCCTCCTCCTTATCTCTATTATTTCTGCTAGTATGAGTGAAACTGCAGCCATCTGCTAGAAACGCTGACCAATACATTTCTGCTTCAGCCTACTACAGAGCATGTAAAGCAGTAAACACAGAAGTAGGTGAGAGTTCACAAGATGGAGTTTGGGGGTTCAGATAGGCCCAGAGCAAGAGAGTTTCATCGACACTTTGGTCTTCCGCTCTCCCGAGTTACCTGGTAGCTATGCCTAGTGGACCCCAACAATCCCTCCTTTGAGAACACTCAGCAAACCTTTGTCAGAGTTTTCTCATACTCTAAAGACAAAATGCGATTAAGCTCCATACAATCAGGACTATCAATAAGAGGGTATAAAGGAACCTCTGGGGAGGGGGAGGTACAAATCTTACATATGAGCACTTTACAGCAAATGAGCAAAAGAACAAGAACAAAACATATCACCACACCTGTGAGCAAGATGCGAACAATGCTTCCCCCTATATCCCCTAGTTCCCCTAAACCAGGTATCCAACCCCAAAGGGAATCCAAAATAGTGGGTTCCCCTTCCTGGGCCTTCCACTGGTTAAAGGCCCGTTCTGCTGACAAGATGTGCTTGTTAATGTCCTGTGAAAACTCTGGGACATAGGTACAACACTCTTCTCCAATAAGGGCACAAACCCCGCCTCGTGAAGCTAACACATAATCTAGGGCCTGATGGTTCTGCAAAGCCAGCAGTCGAAGCTGGTACAGCTCAGAACTTATGCTTTTCTCTATGGCCAGGGTATCATTGGCAAACTGGGTGAGAAATTTAGACAGTCTTCTGTAAAGTTGGGCTAGTCGTCCCACCCCATAGGAAGGGAGGGCTATCATCCCAAACCTGTCTCCTTCACTGATGGGTTCTAAGGTAGCTCTCAAGGACCGTTAGTACCTGGGACGACCTGAGGGAGCCTTGGGTAGAATGCGGAGGGGAGGAGCAAGATAGCCTTTGTAACAGCTACCATGCCAACCATTAGGAAGCCATTTGTAGGCACTAGTACCACAAACCCAAAAGGCTTCACCATAACTAGCCTTTCCATTGTTACCTTGTGAGTCCTGTAGGGAGGCTTGTGGGGAAAGGGTTACCACAAACCCAAATACCCAGAAGACAAAAAGAATTATTGACACTAAACAAGTAAGTCAAAAAATAACAAGACCAAATACATAGGCCAGGTCAGCCTTCTGTGAGAAAATAAAACCAATGCTCAGGGTTTTCGCGGGGAGTATGCTGTGACTGTTCAGAAAGATCACAACGCATTCCCAGCGACCCTTACTGTCTCTTGAATAGCAGCTTAAGTCCCAAATCGTCGTTAGCCGTCTTCTCCGCAGGCTGGACAGTCCACTGTTTAGGAGCGGGCACTGCTTTCAGTCGGGAGTGATGAATCCAGTTCTTGTGTCCTTCGATCTTTGCCGCTGTATGGGTGACAAGCAGGACGGTGTGAGGTCCCTTCCACTTCTCTTGGAGAGGCTTGTCCTTCCAGGTCCGCACGAGAACGGAGTCACCAGGCTGCAGGGAGTGGACCGGAGTATCCAGCAAAAGAGGCTGTGAATCTTTGGTGTACCTGTGAAGAAAAGAAAGAACAGCAGACAGAGGGCACATATACTGAGACAAGAAACCACACCCCACTTCCCATTCCCCTGCCAGAACTGGGGTACCATTCATAGGCCATGCTCTTCCAAACATAATCTCGAAGGGACTAAGCCCTATCCTACCCTTAGGGAGAGCACGAATGCGAAGTAACACAAGGGGCAAGGCATCAGGCCACTTAAGAGAGGCCTCCTGACAGACCTTTGAGAGGTGTCGCTTGAGCGTCTGATTTGTGCGTTCCACTACTCCACTGGCTTGTGGTCGCCAGGGTGTGTGGAGTTTCCAGGGGATTTGCAGAGCACTTTATATCTTTTGAACAATTTGAGATGTGAAGTGCGTTCCATTATCAGATTCCATCCACTGGGGGAGGCCGAAGCGAGGAATGATTTCCTTGACAAACTTAAGAGCCACTGTTTTGGCAGTGTTGTTGCGACATGGGAAGGCTTCAGGCCATCCGCTGAATCGATCCACTAAGACAAGAAGGTACCTGTACCCTTGAGTCCTGGGAAACTCAGTAAAGTCTATTTGCCACACCAATCCTGGGCCTGGGGTAGGTTCCAGGGTGGCTGGTGGCACTGCTACTCCTGGTCGTGGGTTATTCTTTTGGCAGATTAAACATTCAGCTTGTACCTGTGATGTTAGGGGTTTAAGTCCAGAGGTTAGAAAATATTTATTCATGAGCTGGGTAAGAGCCTCTCTGCCTGCGTGTGTGGTTTGATGCAGTTTCTGCAACACCGGTCGAATCAAGCCCTTGGGCAGGAGGATTTTTCCCTCTGTGGAATAAAGCCATCCCTCCTTTTCCTGGAGACTGAGACTGTCAGCCAGGTTTCTGTCCTCTTGGGAGTACTGAGGGGCTGCAAGTTCACCCACTGATGGGATGAGGGCATGCATTTGGGCATTCTCCTCTATTGGTGATTTCAGGGTAGCAGCTCGCTTAGCTTCCCTGTCTGCTCTGGCATTGCCCCTGGTTACATCTTGATCTTCCCTTTAATGGGCTTTGCAATGCACCACTGCTACTGCTGAGGGGAGTTGTACTGCTTCTAAAAGCCGGAGAATTTGAGACCCATGCTTGACCGGAGAGCCTTGAGCTGTTAGCATTCCCCTTTGCTTCCACAAACCAGCGTGAGCATGCAATACCCCAAAAGCATACTTTGAATCAGTAAAGATATTAACCCGTTTGTCTTTTGCCAGCTCGAGGGCACGGGTCAGGGCCACTAGTTCAGCAAGCTGGGCAGACGTTCCTGCCGGTAAACTCTCAGCTTCCACGGTATCATGAAGAGACACAATAGCATAACCAGCCCTCCTTTGCCCATCCACAACAGTACTACTTCCATCTGTATACCATTCCAAGTCAGCATTTGGGAGTGGCTGATCTTTTAGATCTGGGCGGCTAGAATACTGAACATCTATGATTTCTAAACAGTCATGTTCCTGCTTTTCTGTCTCTGGTAGCAGTGTAGCCGGATTAAGGGAGGGACAGATCTGTAGGGTGACTTCAGGATTCTCTAACAGCTTCGCCTGGTACCGAGCAACCCGAGCCTGTGTGAGCCAAAGACCACCCTTAGTGTCCAGCAAGGCTCGGACCATATGGGGAACATACACTTGCACAGTTCCTCCCAGTGTCAGTTTCTCAGCTTCCCCAAGCACTAGAGCAGTAGCTGCGACCGCCCTCAAACAGGCTGGCCATCCCTTTGAAACTTGATCCAGTTGTTTAGAAAAGTATGCCACAGGACGCTTCCAGGCACCTAATAGCTGGGTAAGCATTCCCAAAGCTACCCCTTTTTGTTCATGCACATACAGTTGGAACGGCTTAGATATATCGGGCAAGCCGAGGGCTGGAGCTTCCATTAGCTTCCTTTTCAAGATCTTAAATGCCCTGTCCGCTTCTGGGGACCAGTGAAAGGGGTCTTGATCCGCTCCCTTAACACATTCATACAGAGGTTTAGCCCACAGTCCAAACTCTGGAATCCATATTCTGCAAAAGCCTGCCATGCCCAGGAATGCTCTAAGCCGTTTACGGTTGCTGGGGATGGGAACTTGGCAGATAGCCTCCTTTCTTTCGTTTGAGAGCTGTCTCTCTCCCTGCCTGATGTGGAATCCCAGATATTGAACCTCTGTAAGAGCAATTTGGGCTTTGTTTTGAGATACCCTGTATCCTCGCAACCCAATAAAGTTTAGGAGACTCACAGTAGCTCTGAGACAAGGGATTAAACCCACAGCAGCAATTAACAAGTCATCTACATATTGCAGCAGGAGGGCTCTGTCTGAATTATCCCACTCCTCCAAGTCTCTGGCCAAAGCCTGTCCGAACAGAGTGGGGGAATTTTCAGGCCCCCCTTTCTCTTGGTTGTCAGCCAAGTCTTAGCTGTGTACACTGTCCTTGGATGAGCCTGCTAGCTGTATTTTCCTCTCAGTTAACTCATTCTGTGCTTTTTCCTCTTCTCCCTTTCTCAGCTTCTTCTAACTTCCAAAGGAACCTTCCACTCTTCACTTATACACCTTTCCTCTAACCATTAACACATACACATTGCCATCATACACCTTTCCAGTAACATAACTTCTGTACAGAGCTTTGAAGCAACAAACCAGGATGAGCACACTCACTTCTGAGGATTCCCTCTGTACAACCTCTGGAGTCCAATAGCTTTCCCTTTAAACCTTAAATGCCTTCTCCGTCTTCCTTCTTAGCCTTGGCTATAACCTGAATCCGCTCCACTTCAGACAACAGGGTTCTCATAAGTATATTACAATCATCCCAGTCAGGCTTATGGCTAGCTAGACAACCTTCAAAGATAGAAATGAACTTGCTTGGATTCGTTGAGAATTCTCCGGCCTCTGCCTTAAAAGCAGCCAAATGTACAGGGTTAAAAGGTACATGCGAATATACAGATACTATCTGTGCTGGCCGTTCTTGTGTTCCTGGACGGGCTACCACACTCTCAGTAATCAACGGATACAATCCCACGGGGGGGGTACTCTCTAAAGCCTGTGGGGGTGGAGGAGCCAAAAGGGACACCGATTCTGGCATTACAACAGTGGGAGGGTTCTGGGGTTTAGCAGCCAATACTACCGAGCCTGTCGGAGTCAAATGGCACTTGAGCAAAATATCAGTCCTATTTCTTAACACCATAAACGTATACGCATAGAGATGTTCATTCCATTTACCTGTTCTCTGACAAAACAAAAGCAACTGAAGGATCGTGTTGTAATTAAGTGATCCTTCCGGTGGCCACCTTTCTTGGCACTCCAGCTGGTACTGAGGCCAATCAACTGTACAGAACCTTTTCAATTTACTTTTAATCAACTGATCAGATCCAAACACTTTCCAGTTCACCAGAATGCATTCTAAAGGTGTACACTGTACCCTGCCGGCTGTACTCTGTCCCTGCCCCATACTGAGGGAGACTCTGGGCGTCCCCAAGTCACAACAGACAGACACTGGGCGTCCCCAGGTCAAGACAGATAAAGTCCCCACTGGACTGTTCCTACCTTATCCAAGGGTCCGGTTCTGCACCGTCGCCCTATCCACGGAACCGGTTCCTCACCGTCGCCCGCAGCTGCTTCTCCACTGTCTGTGTGCGTTGCACCGTTGTGCCCTCCGGGGTCGAGCAAACCACGTCTCTGCCGAGGCCCCCGATGAAGTCACCGGTGCGCGCTGGGCGTCGGTCGTCGTCGTAATCCGTCGGCCACCAGGAGGGATCCGGGCAAGGCTAAATTTCAGCCTCGAGCCCACCCAGGGACGCCAAAACTGTTGGCCGCTCGAGGGGCTCGAGGGGACATCAAAGGTCCGTTGCCCGGTGTGCTTGGCACCAATGAAGACACCGAGGGGAGAAAGCAAGCCAAGTTTATTTCAGAGCTCTGAAATGGCACTAGGAGACCAGCATGTCTCAAATCCAGTGCAACAAATACAAATAACTTTTACCTTTTATACCCCAAACTGTTTGCATACATCTCTTTGTCTGGCTGTTCCCCCTCACATCTCCCTTCCAGACAACTGTTACAATAAGCTTGTGAGAAAACTTTCCCAGTCTCTGCGACCTTGAGTTAGACATCTGCAAACTAACTACCCCTCGGTTCCCTCCTCCTTATCTCTATTATTTCTGCTAGTATGAGTGAAACTGCAGCCATCTGCTAGAAACGCTGACCAATACATTTCTGCTTCAGCCTACTACAGAGCATGTAAAGCAGTAAACACAGAAGTAGGTGAGAGTTCACAAGATGGAGTTTGGGGGTTCAGATAGGCCCAGAGCAAGAGAGTTTCATCGACACTTTGGTCTTCCGCTCTCCCGAGTTACCTGGTAGCTATGCCTAGTGGACCCCAACAATGTGGCTCTCGAGCCAAAAAGTTTGCCCACCCCTGGTCTATGGGGTGAGATCTAAAGTGTAACTAGGGTGACCAGATCAGAGATATAAAATATCGGGACGTGGGGGAGCCAGGGGGGGTGAGCAAAAAAAAAAAAAGCGGTGGAGCAAAAAAAAAAAAAAAAGGAGTTTCAAAGGGGCCGGGGGCATTAGCAGGCCCCGGCCGCGCGCGCTGCCCTCCCCGCGGAGCTTCCCGCCCCCCCCCCCGCCGGACACATGCGGCGCACGGTGGGTCCGGGCGGGGGCAGTGTGGAGCAGGCAGGGGCCGGGTGGGCGGCGTGGGCCGAATTCCCGCTGCTGCCGGTAAGGAGCTGCTGGAGCGCAGCCGAGCGGGAGAGGCGCGGGGCTCCCCGCTGGCGGCAGGACGCGCGCCGCATGTGCCTGGGGCAGGCCCGGGGGCGGGAGGCGCGTCCCGCCGGGAAGGAGCTGCAGCCGCGAGCGGGAGGGAGAGGCGCGGGGCTCCCCGGCAACAGTGGGGATTCGGCCCCCGCGCCACCCACCCAGCCCCTGCCCGCTCTGTGCTGCCCCCGCCCAGACCCACCGCGCTGCCCCGCGGGCTGCAGGGCTGGAGCAGCCTCCGTGCTGCGGCCCCAGGCCCCCGTGTGCAGCAGCCCGGGGGCCAGGCAGGAGCCCCCCCATCTCCCTCCCTCCCTTGCCAGCCCCTCTTTGCCCGCCTGCCCGGTGCCCGGGTGCCGGAGCTGACTCACCAGCTCCAGGATCCAGGCACCGCCACCCCACCCCTCCCTCCAGGCTTGCGCCGCCATGCAGCTGCAAGCCTGGGAGGGAGGAGGAATGCCGCGTGGTTGGGGAAGAGGCGGGGCCAGGGCGGGGATTTGGGGAGGGAGCCAATGGGGGAAGGAGGGGGCGGAGCCGGGGCAGGGCGGTGGGGCGAGAGTCCCTCCGGGAGGGCAAAATTTCTTGTTTGTCCAGTGTCCCGACCAAACATTGGTCGGGACGCGGGACAAAGAAGCAAATATCGGGACAGTCCGGATAAAATCGGGACGTCTGGTCACCCTAAGTGTAACTGACCTGGGGTAAGTGACGGGTCCCTTGGGACTTGGAGTAACCTGAATATTGCTGTGATCTTTGGCGTAAGGGACCCTCTGTCACAAAGGCAGGCGCACCTGGGTGGCAAGACAGACTGGAGTGCCCAGGGGGACTGGCTGTGACTCCAGACTGAGACTGTTACAGCGCCTGAGGAATTCACCCTTGATAACTGGTGAAATCTCATGATAGAACTTACAGCCAGCGTGGGGCTTGTACCCTGCTTCCTAGCAGGTTGTTGCTTACGCTCTTGAGCCACCGCAGGGAAGCTTGATGCCGTCTCTGGAGGATTTTAAGCACAGGCTGGCCAAACCCCTTTCAGGGCCGGTCTAGGGTCACTTGGCCCTGCTCAGCACAGGGGGCTGGACTAGATCTCGTGAGGTCCCTTCCAGCCCTGCATTTCTATGATTCTATCAATGTCATTGCGCTGTGGCCCCGGCCTGACAAGTGTCCTCCATCCAATCAGGGAACAAAAGAAACACCATGTGACCCATCACGCCTACCTAGCACTGATTGACTTTTGAGCCTGGCAATAGATGCTGGCAGCACAGCGCCTGTGGATGGGGGCACTTGTTTTTCCAAGCCAGGAGGATGCACAGCAGCCATTTCTGTAGTGATCGGAGGAGCTGCTGTAGCCCATCACCAACTAAGGCCATGCAGCCTGGCTTCTGCTCAGAGCACCTGGTCCAGGGTCACTTTACCACGGGGTTCTTAGCCTGGGCATCACAACAGCCCTGCCCTCCCCTGTCTGAAGGGGAGCAGTGTCCCCAGTGAGATTAGAGGGAGATCCCAACTAGATCCGGGAAGAGGGAATACTGGTGAGATGGGGCAGGTCCCGGCTCTATGGGAGGGGGTGATCATGGCTGGATCCCAGCTAGATGGATGATCGGGTGTCCTGGCTAGACAACAGGCAGACTCTGGAGGGTTCCCATGTGGGGAAGGGTCCATGCTGCTGTGTGGACATGGGGCTGAGTGAGGCTTGGGGGCACTTTTCTCTGGGTGAGGCCCTGCACTGGGTGCTGGGTCTGATGGAGCTGCCTGCAGAGGAGTTTCTGGCTCAGCCAGAGATCCCTCTGCTCCTTAAATTCACTGCCTGGGGGAACGCAGAGTCCTGAGTCGCATGGACCCATCAGCGCCTGTAAAAAGACCTATCCATCTTCCCGCCATGTACGGTCACACCTGGGCCAGCTCCAGGCCCAGTGCTACGTCCCTGCAGCTCGCTCTCCGCTGGGGAGAGGGCTCAGCTGCTCTCCTGATGGTTGACGCTGTCCGTTCCAGGCGCTGGTTCAGACTCGGGCCCCGTTTTCTCATTGCTGGGCTGATGGGATGAGTCGAGGGAGCTCTCTGGAGGGGCAGCTACGCCCTTCTGAAGAGAGGCGCATCCAGCATGGGGGTGGGTGGGACGGAGGGCAGTGCCAGCACGCCTGGGTTCTATTCACAACTCTGGGAGGCATGCAGGTTCTAGTGGGTTAGAGCAGGGACTAGGAGTCTGGACTTCTGGGTTCGATTTGCTTGAGGAGAGAGTGCAATCTAGTGTTTAGAGCAGGGGAGAGCGACCCAGTGGTCATTTAATGTGGTCTGATCTGATGCACTGGGCAGCTTCTTGCAGGACTTCACCTGGGGCGGTGTCACTACAGCACAGCCTAACAGGGTGATCCTTGCTCCCTCCACACCCCGCATTGCTGGACCCCACACCCAAGATGCTGAGCCTCGGCACAGAGCTGTGGAGAGAGTTTGGGGTTTAATCAGGGTCTGGGGGAGGGGAGACCCGAGCTTGGGCTAGATCCTGACGTGACCTCCAACCTGGGGTAAGAGGCAGCATGTGGCTATGGGACTCAGAGCGCCCCATTGCTCCAGGGGTCAGTAAGTTACTGCAGCCCCCCAGCACTGCCAGCACTGGGGTGGGTGGAGCCAAAGCTCTACCCTGCCCCCTTACTCACAGACCGGGGGGCAAGGCTGTGAATGTCGGCAGTGGGATCCCCAGGTTTGACACCCGGATCCCCTGGGCTGAAGCATGGGCTGCCACAGCTCAAGCCACAGGGGCAGCCCCACTGGCACACAGCAGTAGTAGGCTCTGATTCTCTTGTGTGAGGGGCCTATGCCGCATGTTGTGACACACACAGAGTTAGGGGCCAGGGGGCCGTGCCATCACTGCCCCTTCCTGGAGCAGCTGCCCCCTCCCTGTCCTTTGGAGCAAGGTGCCAGGGGTCCCCGTGGGGTTCCATGCCCCATAAGGCTTCCATGCCCCAGCCCCCTCTGCTCTCTGCTCTCCAGAGAACCCCCCACCTTGCAGCATGGGGTGTGCTGAGAAGCTATACCTGGTCCTGCCATTAGCAGAGCTCTGGACACTATAGGACGCAGGGGTGTCTAGTCAGGGGTAACCACCCTGACCACCAGGGGCATCAGAGCGGGCTGCCGGGAAGAGGCAGCAACAGCACCAGGCCTTGATGCCCCTGCAGAGTGGGGCACCAGCTGAACAGCTGCCATTCTGCTCCTCTTCCCTCTCTCCCCTGCCCCTGCAAAGTGCCCAGCTGCTCAGGCCCATCTCCCCCTCCCACTGGTGCCCAGCAGCTCAGGTTCCACTGGGGCTCTGCTCCCAAAGGGCACCACCTGTTTTTTCCCCTTTATGTAGTAGCACCCCCCAGTGGCAGCAGCTTGGCTGGCCCCTTCTCAGTCCAGCTGCAATTCAAAGCAGGAGAGCTGGGTCAGCTGTAGGAGCCAGTGGGAAGTGAGGAGGAGCCAGCACCATGTGCCCAGCCAGCTATCTGCAGAGCCCTAGAGAGCTCACCAGGGACCACAGCCTGGGAACCTCTGCTCCACTTAGGCAGGCTCTGATGCTGGCTCTGATCTGGGCTCCAACCCTGGCTCTGATCCGGGCTCCGACACTGACTAGATCCAGGTTCCAACACCGGCTCCGATCCGGGCTCTGATGCCGGCTCTGATTTGGGTTCCGATGCTGGCTCTGACGCTGGCTGGATCTGGGCTCCGACACCAGCTCTGATCTGGGCTCCAGCACCGGCTCTGATACAGGCTCTGATGCCTGCTGGATCTGGGCTCTGACACTGGCTTTGATCCCAGCTCTGATGCCGGCTCCGATCTGGGCTCTGACGCCGGCTCCGATCTGGGCTCTGACACCAGCTCTGATCCGGGCTCTGATGCTGGTTGGATATAGGCTCTGACGCCGGCTCTGATCCGGTCTCTGACGCCGGCTCTGGTCCGGGCTCTGACATTGGCTCTGATCCAGGCTCTGATGCCAGCTCTGATCCAGGCTCTGACACCAGTTCTGATCTGGGCTCTGATGCTGGCTCTGATACTGGTTCTGATCCGGGTTCTGACACCGGCTCTGATCCGGGCTCTGATGCCAGCTCTGATCTGGGCTCTGATCTGGGCTCTGATGCCAGCTCTTATCCGGGCTCTGACGCCAGCTCTGATCTGGGCTCTGACGCCAGCTCTGATCCGGGCTCTGACACTGGTTGGCCTTACTCTGAGTGATCGGTGAGTGAAGGAGCTGTAGCTACAGGTCAGGAGGCAGTGCCCTGTATGCCCCATGCAACATTAACACATTAGGGAGAGCTGGTGATTGATGGCGCCTGGAGACTGAGCAGCTTCCCCCAACCCCTGTGCCTAGCCCCCACCCTGTAGGGAGTAGCTGGTAGGTGAGGAGTTCGGCCCGTCCACTCCTGTCTGCTGGCACTGCCCACTGCTGCTCCCAGCTCACTGCAAACTTGGGCAGCTGGCTCTGAATGGCTGACCGTCCATGCCCCACTAGAGATGCCAGGGTGGTGGCTGAGAGAGCACAGTGACAGACTGGGCCCAGCAGCCACTGGGTGAGGAGTAACTTACATACAACATGGGGCAGTGCCACCAAGAGGGAATGGAACCAGCAGAGAGCTCTGGGGTAGGGGGGAGCGTGATGCCTGGGGGAAGGGAGCCAGAACCCAATCCATCAAGGGCCTCAGGTTGGCACAAAGGAGCCACAGGGCTGGCATAAGCCCCACCCCATGGGAACTCCAGCACCAAGGGTGCTATGCTAAGGACGGGGCTGGCTGTGCCACCAAGCCCAGGCACAGGAGCATCCCAGAGTGGGCTGGGGGTAGTGCTGGCCTCTGTCGGTGCCAACGGCAGCTGCATTTCTCTGTCTCTCTTGCCAACGCCATGAACAGGCTTGAACTTTCACTAAACCAACCATCGCGAAGACGGTCAGAGCAGGGGGTGGGAGTGGGGGGGTGGTGCAGAGGGGGCCAGGGGGCTGAAGAATGCTGGCAAGGAGAGCAAAGTAAGGCACTGACCCCGAGGGGGCTAGTGACCAGAGCAGGGTGAGGCTTGCCATGTAGTGTCTCTGCTGGCTTATGCCCTGTGTAGCGCCCTTCTTAGCAAAGCAGGGACTGGACTTGGTTGAAGATAAAGGCGATTTGGTATCCAGGTGGCTGGACTCAGACAGACTCTGTAGGTCTCTGGGTCTCTGTTTCCCAGCCTGTGCCGCCTGATGTCACCACCAGGGTAATGCCACGGCCCTGTGGGTGGTAGGACCAGACCACAAGGTGTGGGAAAGGCTTGGGCTGCGGCCACATGCAACTGCTGGGGAACCTCCCAGCACTGTGGGGGTCAGCTCACCTGATGGCTAGTGTAGACTGGCCATGTGGCTTTGAGCAAGTTCCCTGCCCACCCCTGCCTCAGTTCCCCCTCTCTATAGGGCATAATAACACCTCTCTGTCTGCCAGGGCTGTAGAGGGTACTCATGCCCCACAGAGATGGGTGTGATACTCATGGAGGGTGGCAAGGCATTCAGGCCCCTGCGTGGGGTTGGGTGCTAAGCAGTGGGAAGGGGGGGAGGGTGGCCCTGCCCCCACCCCCGTGGCAGATAGAGAAGCTTGCTGAGGGCTGGGCTGAGCCTACATGTTTGTGGAATGTGTTTTCCTTCCCTCCCCCCCGCCCCCAGCACAGCCATCCTTCACCACCAAGGAACAGAACAATGCCACTGCCGAGTGGGTTACGCTGTCAAGGCCTATTAGGGTTGCCGTAGCAACCTGTCCCTGTCCCTCGCACCACACATTCAGGAAGCTCTGAATCAGAACTAGGACGCGAGTGACTGTGTCGTCTCCCGGAGATGATTTCAAATCGGGTGAGAGGAGCCAAGGGGGCAAGGAAGCCCGGCCATGGGCTCAGAGTGTCTCCCTGCCCAGAGGACACACAGCATCCACAAAGGGAGGTCACAGGCACCGGGCATGGGGCTGAAAAGTCACTGCTGAGCAAAACTGTAGGAGTAAAACCCTTTGTAATGTGCTCAGAGACCCTGGTGATGGCCATGATTCGGACCTGGACAGATGGAAGGATGCACAGGTGCATGGGTGGATGAATGGATGGATAGACAGATTGGATGGTATCACGGACTCACAGGTTATGCTCACTCTTGGCCCCGTATGGTCCCTGGGGGGGGAACCCCCTTCAGTGTGACAGCCCTTCTTGGGAATCCATTCTCTCCCAGGGGTTAAGCCCCTCTGCCTCCTGGAACCGCACCTCTCTGAGCCTTAGCACGCCTGTCTCTCGCCGTGGGCCCCCTCGGGGAGTCCACTTGCTCACTCCAGAGGGAATAATGCAACCCTGTTCTCTAGACAGGAGTGGCTCTCAGCCAGCATAAAACAGGAGGGTTTATTGAGCATCTGAACACAGCATAGGAAACTCTCAGGGCCCTCAGGCCTGGCCTTGCTAAGCAAAGTGCATTCAGGTGGGCTCTGCCTGATCTCTCTCTCCAGACCGAAGCCACCATGCTTTCCAGCTGGGCATCTGATATCACCTACCACCAAGCCCTGCCTCTGTCCATTGTCTTCTGTCCAAGTAAACAGAGTCGCCTGGGCCTCCTCTCCTTTCAGCCGTCCTTTGTTCCCCTCTGGCTGGAACTGGCTGGTCAGGTCACGGGGGTCCTCTCTTCACAGCCCAATGTCCTCCCATGGGCCAGAACTGGCAAGGGGCCGGCAGCCGGAACCCCAGACCTGCAGCAGGCTGAGTGCTGCCAGCACCCCAGACTGGCAGCGGACTGAGCCACTCAGCCCCCCACCGGCCCCGCTCAGGCCGCTGCCGGCTGAGTGAATGGAACCCCAGGCCGGCAGCAGGCTGAGCGCGGCCAGCGGCTGGGACCCCAGACCGGCAGCATGCTGAGCGGCTCAGCCCGCTGCCGCTCCTCCCAGCCGGGGTCTCAGCCGCCAGTCTGCTCAGCCCTCTGCCAGCCTGGGGCTCCTTGGGGGTCCCCAGGCCAGCAGTGGGCGCTGAGTGGGGCCGGCGGCCAGGACCCCGGCTGGCAATGGGGCAGCACCCGGAACCCCAGAGCGGCGGTGGGCTGAGCTGCTCAGCCCGCCACCGCGTGCCATCAAAAATCAGCTCGCGTGCCACAGGTTGCCGACCCCTGGTATAGATCATTGTTGCAACCAAGGTCATATAGTAGGGTTACCATATTTCCACAAGCAAAAAAGAGGACACTGGGGGGGGGGGAGGGGAGGAGCCCCGCTCTAGCCCTGCCCCTGCCCCACCCCCATCCACTCCCTCCCACTTCCCACCCCCTGATTGCCCCCCTCAGAACCCCCAACCCCCCCCCGCTCCTTGTCCCCTGACTGCCCCCTCCTGGGACCCCTGCCACTAACTGCCCCCTAGGACCCCACCGCTTATCTAAGCCGCCCTGCTTCTTGTCCCCTGACTGCCCCCTCCTGAGAACGCCCTACGACCCTACCTGTCCCCTGACTGCCCCGACCCTTATCCACACCCCCACCCCATATTCACACCCCCGCCCCCAGACAGACCCCCAGGGACTCCCATGCCCTATCCAACTGCTCCCTGCCCCCGACAGGACCCCCAGAACTCCTGACCCATCCAACCCCCTCTGCTACCTGCCTGCCTCGACCCCTCTCCACACTCCTGCCCCCTGACAGCCCGCCCAGAACTCCAGACCCATCTAACCCCCCCTGCTCCCTGTCCCTGACTGTCCCAACCCCTCTCCAGACCCTTGCCCCCCTGACAGCCCCCCTCAAACTCCCGACTCATCCAACCCCCCCTCCCTGTCCCCTGACCAGGGCCGGCTTTAAAGAGCCCAGGAATCGGGCTGCGCTCCGGCCGGGGTTGCGGGGCTTGGGGCCGGGCCGGAGGTGCCGGGCCGTCGCTGCTAGGGCCCGAGCCGGGCCGGGGGTGCTGGGGCCCGAGCCGGGCCGGCGCTGCTGGGGCCCGAGCCGGGCCAGGTCCGGGCCGGGGGTGCTGGGGCCCGAGCCGGGCCGGGTCCGGGCCGGCGCTGCTGGGGCCCGAGCCAGGTCGGCGGTGCTAGGGCCCGAGCCGGGCTGGGTCCGGGCCAGTGCTGCTGGGGCCCGAGCCGGGCCGGTGCTGCTGGGGCCCGAGCCGGGCCGGGGGTGCTGGGGCCCGAGCCGGGCCGGGTCCGGGCTGGGGGTGCTGGGGCAGCCGGGCGCCGCTCGGCCTGGGCCGGAGGGAGCCGCTTGGCCAGGGCAGCGCCTCCCCGGAGCTCTCCTCGCGTCCCCCCTGCCCCAGCTTACCTGCTGCTGCCTCCCGCTTGCCCCTGCTTCTTTTCAGACTTCCCACGAAGATCTGATTCGCGGGAAGCAGGGGAGGGGGAGGAGCAAGGGGGTGGAGCGTTGAGGGGAGGAGGGGGAAGACAGCTGCGGGCCGGACAGCATGGTAAGGCTGCAGGGGATGGGGGGAGCCGGGAAGGGGCTTTGGGTGCCCAGCGGCGCTTGGCCGCCGCTTTTCTATCTATAAATAGCCGACCGGGGGGAAATCCCGGACATTTTTAGATTTTTTAAAATCCCCCCCGGACGGCTATTTATAGACCGAAAAGCCGGACATGTCCGGGGAAATCCGGACATATGGTAGCCCTATCATATAGCGGCACCAAATCTTGTACAAAGGAGGTCAAATAAGGTGTCCATGAAAAGGTAATGATTTGCTGGTTATGATTATGCTATCTGTATGCATGTATCATTTTTGTATTTAAAGTTATAAGTATTGGCTCTATACTGTTTGTATTTCAAACTTGTGCTATGCTTCTGGGTGACACCCCAGACAATTTGGTGGCCACACTGCCTAGCCTGCTTGATGGCCCATTAAGGACCATCAGCTATACAATCGACCCATTGAGAGAAGGCAGATACACTTTGTGACTCAGCAAAGCATGCAGGGACATGCTTATGGACAGAACTCTAAGGTTTTTCCATGCCATGTGCTGGATAGCCTAAGGCTGGAACAAAGAAAGCACAAGCCACATGGTAAAAGGACTATAAAAGGCATCATCATCATCTCCATTTTGTCTTCAATCCTGCTTCTGACCTCTGGAGGAACTGTTCTTGAAACTGAAGCTCTGAACAAAGGACTGAATGACCTATCCAAGTTGTGGATGTATTCCAGAGACTTGATTTGAACCTGCAATTTATTCCATCACTGCTGCAAGCCTGAACCAAGAACTTTGCCATTACTGTATGTAATTGATTCCATTTGACGAATTTTAACTCTCATCTATATTTCTATCTTTTTATGAATAAATCTTTAGATTTTAGATTCTAAAGGATAGGCAACGGCATGATTTTTGGTAACATCTGATTTGTTTATTGACCTGGGTCTGGGGCTTGGTCCTTTGGGATAAGGAGAACCTTTTTTCTTTTACTGGGGTATTGGTTTTCATAACCATTCATCCCCATAACGAGTGGCACTGGTGGTGATACTGGAAAACTGGAGTGTTTAAGGGAATTGCTTGTATGATTTATGGTTAGCCAGTGGGGTGAGACCGAAGTCCTCTCTGTTTGGCTGTTTTGGTGTGCAAGAGACCCCAGCTTTGGGCTGTGACTGCCCTGCTCTAAGCAATTTGTCCTGAACCGATACTCTCAGTTCTGTCCCGCCAGAGGCTGCATCGTTACACGGGGTCACTTAGCCAGTGACCTGGGGAAGTTCAGGGCCCCCGCCCCATAATAAAGCATCGACTATAACATTGGAACTCCCCCTCACATGGACCACATCCATGTCATAACCCTGGAGGAGCAGGCTCCATCTCAGGAGCTTGGCATTAGCCCCTTTCATTTGGTGCAGCCATGTCAGAGGCGAATGGTCAGTGTACACAGTGAGGCACCGCCCAAATAGATATGGCTGCAGCTTTTTAAGGGCCCACACCATGGCCAGGCATTCCTTCTCTGTGGCCGCATAGTGCTGCTCCTGGGGCAGCACCTTCTTGCTCAAGTACACAATGGGGTGTGTGACAAAGTTCCTCCTCTATCTTGGTGGGTCCTGCGCTTATTGGCGGATTTTCTTGCCTCAGAGATTCACCATGTGGGTTGGGGAACAGCCCAGAGACCTTCCCCTCTGGAAGAACCCACAGTCCAGGTCAATTGGGAGGTTTGGGGGGAACCCGGGTCCGCCCTCTACTCCGGGTTCCAGCCCAGGGCCCTGTGGACTGCAGCTGTCTATAGTGCCTCCTGTAACAGCTGCATGACAGCTACAACTCCCTGGGCTACTTCCCCATGGCCTCCTCCAAACACCTTCCTTATTCTCACCACAGGACCTTCCTCCTGGTGTCTGATAATGCTTGTGCTCCTCAGTCCTCCAGCAGCACACCCTCTCACTCTCAGCTCCTTGCGCCTTTTGCTCCCAGCTCCTCACACTCCCACCACAAACTGAAGTGAACTCCTTTTTAAAACCCAGGTGCCCTGATTAGCCTGCGTTAATTGATTCTAGCAGCTTCTTCTTAATTGGCTCCAGGTGTCCTAATTAGTCTGCCTTCCTTAACTGGTTCTAGCAGGTTCCTGATTACTCTAGTGCAGCCCCTGTTCTGGTCACTCAGGGAACAGAAAACTATTCATCCAGTGACCAGTATATTTGCCCTCTACCAGACTCCTATACCACACTGGTCTGGGTCTGTCACAGGTGTCTCTCCCACTTTCCATCAGCACCACACCCAGCCCGATGTCTAAGGTATCGGTGAGCACCAGGAAGGGTTTGTTAAAATTCGGGTTTACCAACACCAGGCTTTGGATGAGGGCCTCCTTCAGTGTACAGAGAGCCCTCTGGCACTGCTCAGTCCAGACCACCTTGTCCGTCTTTCCCTTCCTGCAAAGCTCCGTGAGGGGAGCTCCCAGGAAGCTAAACTGTGGCACAAACCTCCAGTAGTACCCCGCCATCCCAATGAAAGCCTGGACCTGCTTCTTAGTCTGGGGAGTAGGCCAATCCTTGATTGCCTCCACTTTGGCCAGCTCCAGCTTCAGGTGGCCGCTCTCTCACTTGTGTCCCAGGTATGACACCTCTGCCATCACCACCTTGTACGTTCCAACTTTTATAGTCAGTCCTGCATCCTGGAGGCAACCCAGCACCCTCTTCACCTGGGATACATGTTCCTCCCAGGTCTGGCTAAAGACACAGATATCATCAATATATGCTAGAGCAAAGTCCTCCATCCCCCTTAGTAACTGGTTCACCAGGCGCTAGAACAGGGGTGGGCAAACTACGGCCTGCAGACCAGATCCGGCCTGTCAGGCTTTGGATCCGGCCCGCGTGTTTCCCCCCATGGTACTGCAGGCCCCGCGACGCTCTCAGAAGCGGCCGGCACCACATCCCTACGGCCCGGACGGGGGGGCGGCAGAGGGCTCCATGTGTTGCCATTGCCTCCAGGCACTGGCCCCTGCAGCTCCCATTGGCCAGGAACGGGGAACCGCAGCCAATGGGAGCTTCGGGGGAGGTACCTGGAGGTGTGGCAAGGGCAGCGCGCGGAGCCCTGTGTCCCCGTCCCCCAGAGGCCGCGCAGGGACGTGTTCCAGCCGCTTCCTGGAGCGGCACGGCGTAGGGCCAGGGCAGGCACGCAGGGAGCCTGCCCTGGCCCTGGTGCACGCTGCTGCCACCCCAGAGCCGCTTTAGTAAGCGGCACTGGGCCAGAGCCTGAACCCCTCCTGCACCCCGCCCCCCAACTCCCTGCCCTAAGCCCCCTTCCTGCACCTTGCACCCTTCCTGCACCCCAACCCCCTGCCCTGAGCCCCCTGTTGCAGTCCGCACCCCTCCTGTACCCCTGCCCTGAGCCCCCTCCTGCACTCCACACCCCTCCTGCACCCCAACCCCCTTCCCTGAGCCCCCTCAAACACCCCACACCCCTCCTCTGCCCCAATCCCTTGCCCTGAGCCCGATCCTGCACACCACACCCCCTCCCACACCCCGCACTCCCTCCCACACCCTGACCCCCTGCCCCGGCCCTGCATACAATTTTTCCACCCAGATGTGGCCCTTGGCCCAAAAAGTTTGCCCACCCCTGCTCTAGAAGGTGGCAGGTGCCCCCTTGAGGCCAAAAGGCAGGACCAGGAACTCGAAGAGCCCTATTAGGCAGACTTCGCCCTGGCCTCTGGGTCCAAAGGCACCTGCCAGTAGCCTTTGGTGAGATCCATGGTAGTGAGGTACCAGGCGCCCCGCAACTTGTCTAGGATCTCATCAGTCTTAGGCATGGGGTAGGCATCGGACATGGTGACGGCATTGAGCTTCTGATAGTCCACACAGAACCAGATTGACCCATCCTTCTTGGGGACCAGCACGACAGGAGAGGCCCAGGGGCTGGAGGACGGCTGGATCACCCCTAAAACCCCTAAAACCAGCATGTCTTCAACTTCTCTCTCCAGGTCCTGGGCTGTTTTCCCAGTGACCCTGAATGGTGAACACCTGTTGGAAAGGTTGACTCCTGTCTCCACCCAGTGAACAGCCAAGTTAATGAGCCCAGACCGGTTGGAGAACAGCTCCCAGTATGAACGCAGCACATCTCTGATCTCAGCCTCCTGGGCAGGGGTTAGCTGGTCTAAGGAAGTTATTGCCTAAGGATCTTTTGATTGGGGAAAATATTAAAGCTTTGTTCAGTCCAGGTAACCAGTCATAGGAAAGGAATGATCTTAAACCTGTGTCTATTATGGGCAATGATTTGCCTGGGGAGGTGTGACGTTATTGACACGAATTGTGACCGTATCGACCATCGTTGCAACCAAGGTCCTGTAGTGGCACCAAATCTTGTATAAAGGAGGTCAAATAAGGTGTCTAAGACAAGCTTATGATTTGCTGGTTATGATTATGCTATCTGTATGCATGTATCATTTCATTAAAGTTATAAGTATTGGCTCTATACTGTCTGTATTTCAAACTTGTGCTATGCTTCTGGGTGACACCCCAGACAATTTGGCATCAGCACTGCCTAGCCTGCTTGATGGCCCATTAAGGACAATCAGCTATACAACTGACCCATTGAGAGAAAGCAGATACACCTTGTGACTCAGCAAGGCATGCAGGGACATGTCTATGGACAGAACTCTAAGGTTTTTCCATGCCATGTGCTGGATAGCTTGTCTTTGGGACAAAGAAAGCACAAGCCACATGGCAAGAGACTACAAAGGCAGCTGCATCTCCTCCATCTTGTCTTCAATCCTGCTTCTTACTTCTGGAGGAACCTTGCTGCAAACTGAAACTCTAAACAAAGGACTGAATGACCCATCCCAGCTGTGGATGTACTCCAGAGACTTGATTTGAACCTGCAGTTTATTCCATCACTGCTACAAGCCTGAACCAAGAACTTTGCCATTACTGTATGTAATTGATTCCATTTAACCAATTTTATCTCTCATCTATATTTCTTTCTTTTTATGAATAAACCGTTAGAGTTTAGATTCTAAAGGACTGGCAACAGTGTGATTTGTGGGTAAGATCTAACTTATATATTGACCTGGGTCTGGGGCTTGGTCCTTTGGGATCGGGAGAACCTCTTTTTTCTTTTACTGGAGTATTGGTTTTCATAACCATTCGTCCCCATAATGAGTGGCACTGGTGGTGATACTGGGAAACTGGAGTGTCTAAGGGAATTGCTTGTATGACTTTTGGATAGCCAGTGGGGTAAAACAGAAGTCTTCTCTGTTTGGCTGGTTTGGTTACCCTTGGTCTGCAAAGGAACCCCAGCCTTGGGCTGTGACTGCCCTGCTCTAAGCAATTTGTCCTGAACTGATACTCTCATTTGTGTCCTGCCAAAGGCCGCATCATTACAGAAAGCTTTTTCCAATTTTTAAAAGTTTTAGCCCTCCCATTGGCTCTTTTGGTCAGGGCCCCACTTTTTTTGTGTTTTTGTGGGTTTTTTGCTACCTATGCAGGGAGGCTTTTTAACCCTTTACAGGTAAAGAGAACAGCTACCAAGAGGGATTTTACAGCTAGCTGGCTGGATGGGTGTCCATAAAAGGGAGCTGCCCCCCAAAGCACAGATGGTGCTGGCCAGCTTGGTTCAGGTCGGGTCCACACTGGCTGGGATTTCTTCCTGGAGGTTTAGGAAACAGAGTTAATAAGATACATGCACCTCTAATTTTACCAATAATTATATGAAGAACTAAACAGTACTTTTTACATTTCAAGGACTATAATGACCTAGAACGCAGATACATTTTTATCCAGCTGATTATGGGAAACCTTCCCAGAAGAGTGCATCAGCCACTTTGTTAGAGGCTCCTGAAATGTGTTGTATTTTAAAATCAAAGTTTTGGAGAGCTAAACTCCACCGAAGAAGTTTTTTGTTTGTCTCTTTGACTGTGTGAAGCCACTTCAGTGCAGTGTGGTCAGTCTGCAGGTGGAACCGCCGTCCCCAAATGTATGGGCGTAGCTTCTCCAGAGCATACACAATGGCATAGCATTCTTTTACTGAGACTGACCAGTGGCTTGCCCTCTTGGAAAGTTTTTTTCCTGAGAAACACGACAGGATGGAATTGTTGATCTGGTCCTTCCTGCATTAAAACTGCTCCCACACTGCGCTTGGTTGCATCTGTGGTTACGACAAAGAGTTGGTTGAAGTCCAAGGCCCTCAGTACAGGGTCAGATGTAAGGGTTCATAGAATATCAGGATTGGAAGGGACCTCAGGAGGTCATCTAGTCCAACCCCCCTGCTCAAAGCAGGACCAATCCCCAGACAGATTTTTACCCCAGTTCCCTAAATGGCCCCCTCAAGGATTGAACTCACAACCCTGGGTTTAGGAGGCCAATGCTCAAACCACTGAGCTATCCCTCCCTTCCAGGTTAAGCTGGTTAAAGGCTTTTTGACACTTTTCAGTCCACTGAACTGCATTTGGCTGTTTTTTCCTGGTTAGGTCTGTCAGTAGGGTGGCAATTTGGCTGTAGTGTGTGTGTGACGTTGCACTCTATATAATTTTATGAAAGTATGCTGATGAGTATGAATATAATGTAACTGAAATATGCTTTATGCAAAAGTTTTTTTGTAAGGTATTATTACAAAGCTTATAATTTACTGAGTGTGGTTATTTTATTTGAAACTAGAAATATAAAATATAACTCTGAGGGCCTATTGTAATTATGCAAAGTGTGGGCCATTAATGGTGGTTTGGAATCTTGATAGCTCCCATTAACAGGACAATTGACTGTAAATGGCTCTGTCTTACTTGTAAGTCTTCCTGTATACTGTGTGTAATCATGTCACCTAAACTGAAATCCATCTTTAACCTGGTGCTTTTCCATTGAGAAGGGGGAGGGGGGGGAAGGGGAACCCAGAGGGACAAAAGGTTCCCGCCTTATGCAAAAAATATATAAGTGGGTGAAACAAAGAAGGGGGCCATCATAGCTACCACCTAAGCTGAAACAAGGGCTGTAACAGGAAAAAGAATTGTGCCCAGCCTAGAAAGTGACCCGGCCCCAGCCTGCTCTGCTCCCCTGGCTCCCAGGCTTGGGGGGAGGTGGGGACTGCCCCCCAGCACTCGCCGGCAGCGTGGCTGGGAGCCAGGGGAGCGGAGCAGGCTGGGCTGGGTTGTTCTACTTACCGGTGAGTGCAGGCCCGACCGTTTCTGGAGTCCTCAGGGGAGTGGGGGCGAGGAAGAGGCGGGGCGGGGCGGGGCAGGGGTGGGGGCCCTGGGGAAGAGCCGAGCAGGGGCTGGAGCAGCACGCAGCTGCACAGGGCACCAGGAAATTTGGGGCACCAAATTTCCTGGTGCCCTATGCAGCTGCGTACTTTGCTTATGGATAAGGACGGCCCTGCTCCTCAGACACGTAGGCAGTGCCATGCTGAGTGCAGCACCAGCTCTGTCCCTTCAAACCTGGGCCGACGTGGCGCTCTGTCCCATTTCCCTGTCAGTACCATGGGGCCCACAGCCCTGCTGCACAGGGACCGGTGAGGCTCAGACATGAACGGTACTCAGCTGCAATGGTGACGGGGCTGTATAGAGACCTTGAGCTCAGTGTGGCCTCAGCAGCTCTGTGTGAATTGTCATCCACCTCTTCCTTGGGGCTATTTGCTCCATGTCTCCCCCTCCTCTGCACTGGGCCGAGAGGTGCGGTTTGGGGGCCAGGGGAGTGGCTGCCCATCACCTGGAATGTTCATTTCCCAGGGATGAAACAGCTGAGTTTCTAATTAGTTCAAGATAGCTCAAGCAATTACCATGAAGTGTATTATCAGGTCCTCTGCTCTTGCCTTCTTTTTGCACTGTAACTTGGCTTGCAAAGATGACAGATTTCATGCTAATATGCATTTATCCTGCCCTAATTACACTGCCAAAGACAGGACGCGAACGCCTTAGATTTAAAGTAACAGGCCAGCTATAACACAGAGTTCAGTGTGGTGGTGATCATGTCCGTGGCCCTGACTCCCTCTCCCCCTACATTTGCTTTAGCTGGAGTGATTTACCTGCAGTGTTTCTTGGCATTCACCTCCACAAGGATCCCACAGCTCTTTGCACACAGGGATCAGCCATCACTGAAATGCAGCCACATCTGGGATGGCACGCAGTAGTTAGACAGTGACACGATGTAAGCAGAGATGAAGAATGCAGTATCCATTTAATTTAGGGAGGCAGATGGTAATTGACCATTGGTGAAGCACTGCTGGCCAGGAAATTGGGGTTCACATGCCAATTAGGTCTTTAATAACCACGAGTGGTCAGGACTTTGGTCTAAAAGACAACGCCTCTAGCAGCACAGTGCCCTCACCCCCAATGCCAGCCAGAGGACACCGGGGAGGGAATAACTGATGGATCACCAACATTATGTCCCTGTGATTTGATACCTGTCATCTAAGAAGTGACCAAAACCAACCCCACTTAGCCTGTGTGATGTGACAGGGGCTCAGCCCAGTGTGGCTTCATGGCTAGGGGCTGGGAGGGCTTGCAAGGGCTTCTCTGTTCCAGGGGGCAAAGTCCACCATGGCACCGACCATGGAAAGTAAGGCAGCCATAGACCCATTTAAGTTACTGCTGGAGTCCCAGTGAGGAAGCATGAGGAGCAGGGGGACCCCGCTGAGCTGAGCAAAGCCCCAGGGCTAATCTGCAGGGAGTGGCCCCGCCCTGCCCAGGGCAGGCTGGGAACACCCCACGGGCAGCGACACAGCCACCACCTCCTGCTGTCACAGGTGCTAGAAGGAAGCTTGTCTGCATGGCAATCCCACCCTGGTTGACTTGCACCTGCCCTGTGACTGAGACACAGGGACCGTTACTGACACTAATGCTCTCCGAGCCCATCACCATGGCCTCTGGGCACAGCAGCCAGACTAGTGAATGGTTATTTGTGCTACGGCCGCAACTCCAGGCTTCCACTGAGACTAGGGCCCACTGCACCAGGTGCGGTGCACACATATTGTGCACACATACACAGGTGCCATTCAGATATCTCACCCCTGCCCCCATCCCAGCAGGGACCCCAGGTCTCACCTCTCTCTTACCCACATGGTGCATGAGCTGATGCCACCTGGGATCAAGTTCAGGGGGAGAGGGGCTCCTCTGGTCCCCTTATGTCAGGTCCCAGCACCGTTCGGCCCAGCTCAGTCTGGCTCAAGGGACAGCCGGGGGCCATAATGCAGTGGTGCTATGTCCATGCAGTGGAAGCGTTGCTCCTAGGGTTACCATATTTTAATTTTAAAAAAGGAGGACACTCCATGGGTCCCCGCCCCAACTCCGCCCCCAGCCCCGCCCCAATTCCGCCCCTTCCCCAAAGTCCCCGCCCCAACTCTGCCCCCTCCCCTGAACGCTCCGCCCCCTGCTCCTCCCCCTTCCCTGCTTCCCGCGAATCAAATGTTCGCAGGAAGCCTGAAACAGGGAGGCAGCAGGTAAGCTGGGGCTGGGGCTGGGGCGGGGCTGGGGCGGGGCAGGGCGGGGCCCAGTCTGGACCCCCCGGCCGAGCGGCTCTCTCCGGCGGCCGGCCCAGGCCAAGAGGCTCTGGCCCCGGCCCCGGCGTCTCCCGCCCGGCTCGGCTCGGGCCCTGGGGCACCGGCCCCAGGCCGAGCACCGCCGCTCCCGGCCCGGCGACGGCCCCCGGCCCCCGGCAGAGCACCGCCGGGCCCCGGCCGAGCGCCCCGGGGCCCGGGGCCCGGCCCCCGGCCGAGCATCGCCGGCCCCAGCCCCGCACCGCCGGCCCCCGGCCAAGCACCGCCAGCCCCCCGGCCCTCGGCCAAGCGCCCCGGGCCCGGGCCCCGGCGCCCAGCCCCCGGCCGAGCACCGCCGGCCCCGGCCCGGCCCCCGGCCCCGCACCGCCGGCCCCCAGCCGAGCACCGCCGGGCCCTCCCTCTCTATTTTCCCGGACATGTCCGGCTTTTTGGGATTTCCTCCCGGACGGGGATTTGAGGCCCAAAAAGCCGGACATGTCCGGGAAAAGCCGGACGTATGGTAACCCTAGATGCTCCGACACTCCAGCACCAGCCATATTGATGTAATCCTGGGTCTGTCCCCCTCCCCCACCAAGTATCCCTGGCCTATGGGACTTTGAGCAAGTGCAAAAATCGGGGGGAGGGGGAAGGGTTTGCCTGCCCCAATTGGTGCCACCGAGACAGAGTGAGAGACCGTCCCTGTATCAGCGAGCTCGCAGCCCAAGCAGACTAATGACCAAAGGAAGGATTCTCTTGGCACCGATGTGGTGCCAAGGCCCAGAGACAGTCAGTGACTGGCCCAAGGTCACCCAGGCAGGCTGTGGCAGAGCCCGGGCAAACCCCAGCGCTCCGGGCTCTCAGCCCGGCACCAGACCCACGAGGCTAACGGCAGCAGGAACACAGCATCATCTGCAGAGAGGCCAGAGGCCCCTCCAGTCTCTTGGCCCGTAACATACTAGTCGCCGAGGGTTTCTAACACCATGGTACCCGCTGCATAACACCCCTGGGCAGCAGCTGAGGGAGGGCCCTGTGTGCATGGCAGGGTGGCTAGCACCGCAGTCCCACCAACGACAAGGGCTTTGAGGCGCTCCACAGAGGGGTTGTTCTGCTCTTCTTTGCTCCTGGTTTCTGCGATAGGTGGGCAGGGCTCTCCCATGGGTGGGTCCTGCCCTGGGAGTCAGGAAGCCAGGGCTGCGTTGATTATCATTATTCATTTCTGTTGGGGTTTTACCCATGGGCATCAATCAAGGACCAGCGCCCCCTTGTGTTGGGTGCTGTAAAAATTCCCAGCTCAGCCACTGGCCTGCTGGGTGGCCTTTCTCCATGCCTCAGTTTCCCCTCCCATTCTTTGTCTGCCTTGTCTATGTCGATTGTTAGCTGCTCAGGTCAGGGGCTGTCCCTTACTCTGTCTAGCACAATGGGGCCCTGATTTCAGTTGGGGCCTCTATGGGAATGTACATGCCACAATTCAACACCATGGCTGACTCAGGTTTGCAGGACTCAGGCTGCAAAACTGTAGTGTAGACATTCAGGCTGTCTCTGGACTGGGGCTGCATGGGATGTTTGATGCTGGGGAAGTTGTAGAGACCCTGTTTTCCTAGCTGGCTGGACAAGACACTCCAGCTCCCCTGATATACCTCCCCCGCCCCCACCCCGAAGGACATGCCCCTCAGAGAGGCGTGGTTCCCCGGGCTCCCACCAAGCAGAAATGGCCCATAATCTGAGAGTGTGTCCTGGTCTCCATGCTGTGCGCAGGGAGGGAGGCCCTGCCAGCAGGGAAAGGAGACGCCAGGCAGGTGGGGAGGGCACAAGGGGCTCGGGCAGTGGGGGCAGCAGCACAAAGAGCCAGTGGATTTTAGGCTTCGTACACAGCGGGACCAAATAACGCAGGCCCTCTCTCTGGGGCTGTGGTGTGATCACCTGGTGGGGTTGGAGGATCAGAGGGAGGGAGGGTCAGAGCCCAGCTAAGTGGCAGCTAAGATGGGATCACAGAGCCTCGTGGAGGGAATGGGGCTACAGAGCGTGACACTCAGGGCGCGGCTGGGAGAACGGGAGATGTCCTGAGGCTCCAGGAGGCCGAGGAGTCATCTCCAAACAAGGCAGCACCAGGACACACCCCAGCCTGGGTCACGGGGCTGATCCCGCACCAGCTGCGGGAGTGTGGGGGGTGTGGAAGGGGTGTCTCCATCTCTCCTGTGCATGGCTCTGGGGCTGGATCCGACTCGGTAGAATGTGGGGCAAGCAGTTGGCTCTGGGCCGGGCTGCGTGGGCCTGGCACCAGTGGGTGTTCCCTTGGGCTGGGGGTGACAAGCAAATCCCCACAGCTCTGCACAAAGAAACTCACCCTCCAAAAACAGGAGCGAACCACCAGCCAAGCCTGCCAAGCCTGAGAGGCATGGACCAATCAGCAGCTGCCTCTGCCAGCTGAGAGCAACCTGGGCCAATCAGCATCCACCTACATCAACTTGACAGTCCTGCCTCTGTCAGTGCCCACCTTTTCCAGGAGAGGGAGGCCCAGACCAATCAGCATCCACCTTTGCCAAATGTGAGAGGCACACATCAATCAGCACCTGCCTCTGCCAGCTGAGGGAGGCCTGGATTTATCAGCATCCATCCCGGTCACACATGGGACATGCAGCCCAATCAGCATGTCTCTTTGCCTTGCCCTGGACATGCTGACCAGTTAATTTCCAGCCGCTTTGCATGAGCCATGCTGACCAGTAGGGAAAGCTGCCCCTGCTACCCACTGATGTGAGCGCCGCAGCTGGGCTCCCTCTGGAGCCATGGGTCTGTGCTGTGGGGCTGAGGGGCGCTGGACCCCAGGGCACGCTGGGCCCACAGAGCAGGGGGGGCATGTGCTCTCATTAACACAGATTAACTTTTAAAACCAGGAATCATCCATAAAACATAACTGGCTCTCTGCATGGCTCCGGGCATTCCCAGGGGCATGCAAGCACAGCAGGGCAGACGCCTCCTTGGCGGGAACTGCCCAGGCCCGAGGTCCCCAGCCAGGATCCGGCGTGGAGATGGCACTGGGGGTGATCTCCTTACAGCCCCAGGTTGGGGGGGCAGACGTCAGTAGTGACACCATGATCAGCAGAGCTGACAGCGTGGTGCCCCCATGAGGCCTAACAAGATGGGCGTGGGGGTCACGTTAAGGCAGCTTCACTTGCTCCCCAGAGGGTCAGATCGGGCAGAGCTCTCAGGAGGCCTGGGCCTGACCCCAATCATGGGCTCCAGAGCAGTCTCTGGGTTGACACAGTAGCGAGCCTTCTCTCTCTTCTCCCTGCCCTGGCCACAGACAGCTGAGCCGCTGGCTGAGTGAGACATGCGTCTGCTGGGATGGGCGGGACAGGGGCAGGAGGCAAAGGCGGAGCAGGCAGGAGCTCTGCTCTCATCCACATCTGCCCTCCTGCTGTTAGACCCCTGCACAGCTCAGGCCCTGCGGGACTGGACCACGTGCTGGAGAGACCAGAATGCCCCTGCCCATCCACTAGCGGGGAGAGTGCACCCTCCCCTGCCTGGGCATCCCTAGCAACGGGGATCCCTGCCCTCTGCTCCTCCCTGCAGCTGGCGCTCCCTGCGGCTGAGCACTGGGGGTGCACAGAACACCCCCTGCTGCTCATCGCCCCAGCCCTGGCTCCCCACCAAGTCTGGGCCCTGGCAGTGATCTTCCAAGCCCTCGCAGGGTTGGGGTCTGTCTCTCTCCACACCCACCAAGGCTGCTTCAATCTAGGGCGGCGCAATGGCTGAGGGGGTCCGGGGGCGCGTGGCTGAGGAGCAGCTAGGACTCTTCACTGCAGAGGACAGAACTAGCTGGGGCACTGCCACCAAAGCTCATTAGCTAGGAGTGGTGCAGGGGCAGAAGCCAGAGCGACCCACGGAGAGGCCTGTGGCAGTCTGAGCCCTTGTGCTCCTGAACCCCTGGCATCCACCCCTCCTGGAGCCTGACCCTCCTCCAGCCCCACTCCTCACACTCCCCCAGGGAGGTTCACTGTGGGGCACATGGGGCAGGGCTGGCAATGCTCTGAAGGGGCACCCCCCAGTTGTACAGAGGGCAACAGCCTCCTCCCCACGTGGGGACGATCAGTTGCCTGGCTCCCCTTCGCCCTACGGCCACAAAAGTGAGAGCCTGGTCTTGCCCTCCTCGACTGGGGCAGCAGTTGCTCTGCACTGCCTGTGATGTTATTGACATGAATGGTGACCATATAGATCACTGTTGCAACCAAGATCCTATAGTGTTACCAGATTTGCCCATTACTTTGGGGTATGCTTATTTATTCGGGTTACTCTTTTGGGGAAGGGGATTCTGTAATTTTATCAATGTACTGTTTGTGTCACTTGTGTTTTTATATGGAGCTCTACTTCTCCCTGCTGCAAGTCCCCTCCCAATGAAGCTATCCTGCAGGACCTAGGCTCCCTAGGGCTGGGTTTGTTCAGCCCCAGAACCGGATGAACACACCCACACCCACACATACATTAACAGAGCAAGTCTGAGCAGACCGGGTCAATCAGCACTGTTAAGCTTACCCCTTATATGTCTCTGGACTCACTGGGCTGGATGAAGCAGCACTTTCAAGCTGACTCTCCTTATATGCCCCTGGGCTCCATGGACTGGGTCAAGCAGCACTTTCAAGCTGTCACCCTTATGCATCCCAGATTCAGCCCGTCCCTATCCCCACTTTCACAACACAATTGTACTGGCAGTAACCTACTTGATGAGCAAACCCCACAGTATTTTGGGCGCTGCAGGGATCTTGAAGCTTAGGTAAAAGAAGCATTGCTGTCGAGTGAATGGGGGAAGCTAAAAACACAAAAGAGTAAAGTTCAGCAAGACAGAGAGAAGCAACCAGCTTAACCATAAAAGTTATTTATTGAATAATAGTGATAACTACACAAGGAGAGCTAAACCAACATAACATAAATGATTAAAGGTTAATACCTAAGGTAGAAAGGAAAACAGAGAGAGAGAGAAAGAGTGGGGGATCTCACCCACTCCATGAGGCTTGAACTGGTCGGGGTTCCCAGGTGATGGTGGTAGTGGAGGGTCCTGAATGCTGGAGACAGGCAGAGCCCCCAACACGATCAGTCAGGAGAAGATGGAGTTCCAGTGAAACTGATGCATAGTTTGGATCTAAGCATCAGAACCCTGACTAGAGGGTGAGTAGGGATTTTTGTAGAGAAAATACAATTGTTCAAGGGAGAACAATAGATTTGTTTATAGGTAAGCTGAAGACAAGGGTTTTCTTTAGACTAGACAATAAGAGCTGATCACTCTTGGCTATGGGTGGTGTTTTCTTCCAGGGAGCTCACAATGCAATTAGGCTGCTTCAGTATTTGGATATCAATTAAGGATTCATTACTAGAATTGGTCTGATAATTGCTGAGCTGGGTGTGTGCAGACATAGGTTCATTAGCATCTGGAGCAGAGATTCCCATGATGCAGTGCTTCCCTGCTTTTTCTGGTCCCAGAATTCAGTGTGGTTTTCTGTTCTCCATTCTGTATGTAAATTGAGATGTCTTCCTGTCCCATCTTTCATGCAGATGAGGCTAGGGGAGTTGTCTCTGCTCTCCATTCTGTATGCTAATGGAGATGTCTTAATCTTGTCACCCTTGTCAGGAGGGGTCTAGGTGTGTCTCCCAACGCCCTTCACTGCTCTCTGCAAGTTTTTTTTCCCTCTGATGGGTTTTGGTTTAAGCAGAGGCGGGGGTGGGGGTATCTTTCATGAGTCAGGCTGGATACTGCATCCTGGTTTCCCAAGAACACAGAGGTGTCTGGTATCAATAGTGGCACCAAATCTTGTACAAAGGAGGTCAAGTAAGGTGTCTATGAAAAGTTTATGATGTGCTGGTTATGCTTATGCTATCCGTATGCGTGTATCATTTTTGTATTTAAAGTTATAAGTATTGGCTCTATACTGTCTGTATTTCAGACTTGTGCTATGCTTCTGGCTGACACCCCAGACAATTTGGCATCAGCACTGCCTAGCCTGCTTCATGGCCCATTAAGGTCCATCAGCTATATAACTGACCCATTGAGAGAAGGCAGATACACCTTATGACTCAGCAAGGCATGCAGGGGCATGCCTACGGAGAGGACTGTAAGGCTTTCAAGCCATGTGCTGGGCAGCTTGTGTTTGGAACAAAGTAAGCAGAAGCCACATGGCAAAAGGACTATAAAAGGCATCATCATCATCATCTCCATTTTGTCTTCAATCCTGCTTCTGACCTCTGGAGGAACTGTGTTTGAAACTGAAGCTCTGAACAAAGGACTGAACGACCCATCCAAGCTGTGGATGTATTCCAGAGACTTAATTTAAGCCAGCAGTTTATTCCATCACTGCTACAAGCCTGAACCAAGAACTTTGCCATTACTGTATGTAATTAATTCCATTTAACCAATTTTAACTCTCATCTATATTTCTTTCTTTTTATGAATAAACCTTTAAATTCTAAAGGATCGGCAACAATGTGATTTGTGGGTAAGATCTGACTTGTATATTGACCTGGGTCTGGGGCTTGGTCCTTTAGGATCAGAAGAACCTTTTTTCTTTTACTGGGATATTGGTTTTCATAACCATTCGTCCCCATAAGAAGTGGTGCTGGTGGTGATACTGGGAAACTGGAGTGTTTAAGGGAATTGCTTTTATGCCTTCTGGTTAACCAGTGGGGTAAAACCGAAGTCCTCTCTGTTTAGCATGCCTCAGTAGTGAAGGAACCCCAGCCTTGGGCTGTAACTGCCCTGCTCTAAACAATTTGTCCTGAATTGATACTCTGAGGGCGTGGCTACACTTGCAGATGTAGAGTGCTTTGAGTTAAACCGGATTTTGTAGAGCGCAGTAGGGAAAGCGCTGTAGTCTGTCCACACTGACAGCTGACAGCACCAGGGCCGGCTCCAGGCACCAGCTTAACAAGCAGGTGCTTGGGGCGGCCAAGGGAGAGGGGAGGCACCTGCGGCAATTCGGGGGCAGCAGGTCCCTCACTCCCTCTAGGAGCGAAGGACCTGCTGCTGAACTGCCGCCGCCGATCGCGGCTTTTTTTTTTTTTTCCCCAATTGCCGCCGCCGGTCGCGATTGCGATCGTGGCTTTTTTTTTTTTGCTTGGGGCGGCAGAAATGCTGGCGCCGGCCCTGGACAGCACACTGGTGTGGCCACATTAACAGCTCTTGCAATGGCCACAGAGAGCAGTGCATTGTGGTAGCTATCCCAGCATGCAAGTGGCTGCAACGTGCTTTTCAAATGGGGGGGGCGGGTGGAGTGTGACAGGGAGTGCGTTGTGTGTATGTGGGGGGAGAGAGAGTGGGTTTTGGGGGGGCTGAGAGCATGTCAGCATGCTGTCTTGTAAGTTCAGAGAGCAGCAGACCTCCCCCTCCCCCTGCCTCTCTCACACACAGCATTCTACAGTAATGGTTGCTTTGTCTTGGAGCAGATAAGCAGCCGGCTGTCAAACGGAGTTTTCAAAGGGCATATCCAAAACAATGACAAGAGCGGCCACTTGACTTAAGGGGATTATGGGACATTTCCAGAGGCTGATCAGAGCGCAGTAATGCAACACCTCGTTCACACTGACGCTGGGGCGCTCCAGCTGGGGCGCATCAATCGTTATTCTACTCGCTGAGGTGGAGTACCAGGAGCGCTCTAGCCGTGGAGTCAGAGCACTCTACGTGTCTTGCCAGTGTGGACGGGTAGTGAGCTAGTGTGCCCGGGGCTCCTTTAATGCACTGTAACTGGCAAGTGCAGCCAAGCCCTCAGTAGTGTTGCGCCAAAGGCTGCTTAGTTACACTGCCCCACTTTAGCTTCTGCCCCAGGGAGCAGGATGGGCCTGTGTGTGAGTGCCAGGAGTGGGTCCTGTTGGTGACAATGCTCTCCTTCATTGGTCCCATGCGATGTCGCCCACCCCAGTGCCAGCTGCTCTGCAGGTGGGTTCATGGTGCGGCTGTGTGGGGTGCGGCTCTCTGGAGCCCAGATTAAGGCGCAGGACTGCCTGGTTGACAGAGGGGATTGCATGCCACGAGCCCAGTGAATTTGGAGCGACTCAGCCATCTTCCTGCCCCTTTGTATTCACCCAGCAGGTTTGTGTTTGCACGGGTGTGGGGTGAATGGCTGCTTTGCCCACAGGCCCTGTAACGAGGGTACACGCACCCCTCTCGAGCACCGCCTGGCGAGTGCATGTGCCTGCACTCTCTACCTGTTTGTGGTGGCTCTTCAGCGACTCAGCCCTCCAACTGAGTCACACACAGTCTAGGTGATAAAAGCAAAGCAACCCCTCCTGGGGTGTAAGTCCAATGGGGGCCTATTTCAGTGCCCTCTGTAAGGTCCTTCAATCTGCAGCCCTGTCCTGGGGCTCACTCTTCAATCAGTCCAGCAGGGCCTATCACAGTACCCTGATCCAAACTGTCTCTCAGCCCCTTCTGGGCTCCTTTGAATTATCCCTGCTCTTTAAGATGTCCCAGCCCTGGTGTGGGGCCATGTCCCCCAGGGCTCCCTCCCTGGAGACTCTTCACCTCTCTGGCCCCAGCTCTTCAGCTGGGCCACTAAAAGAGTTCAGTTCTCCTTCTGGGGTTCATCAAAGTTCAGGCCACTTTCCCAGTGGCTGGTGCGGGGGGGACCCAGGTCCACCCTCTACTTTGGGTCCCAGCCCGGGGACTCTATAGATAACAGCCATCCAGCATGTCCTTTTAAATAAACTGCTACAATTCCCTGGGCCACTTCCCTGTGGCTCCAGCACATTCTTCACCCTTATCTCAGGGCCTTGTCCTGTTGGAGGCCCAGCAGCCAGCCCAGAGCACCATCCACTCTCCTCCAGCTCTAACAGGGAACTGAACTCACTCTTGCCCTGCAGCTCTTCTTATACTAACCTGCTGGGCCCTGACTGGCTCCTTCCCACACAGCTGCTCTAGGTAGGGTTACCATATTTCCACAATCAAAAAAGAGGACACTGGGGGGGAGGGGCCCCGCTCTAGCCCCGCCCCCGCCCTGCCCTGCCCCGCCCCCATCCACTCCCTCCCACTTCCCACCCCCTGACTGCCCCCCTCAGAACCCCCAACCTCCCCCTGCTCCTTGTCCCCTGACTGCCCCCTCCTGGGACCCCTGCCACTAACTGCCCCCTAGGACTCCACCCCCTACCTAAGCCTCCCTGCTTCTTGTCCCCTGACTGCCCCCGCCTGAGAACCCCCCACCCTAACTTCCCCCCTAGGACCCTACCTGTCCCCTGACTGCCCTGACCCTTATCCACACCCCCACCCCATATTCACACCCCCGCCCCCAGACAGACCCCCGGGACTCTCATGCCCTATCCAACTGCTCCCCGCCCCCTGACCGGACCCCCAGAACTCCCGACCCATCTAACCTCCCCTGCTCCCTGTCCCTGACTGTCCCAACCCCTCTACACACCCCTGCCCTCCTGACAGCCCCCCCCAAACTCCCAACCCATCCAACCCCCCCTCCCTGTCCCCTGACCAGGGCTGGCTTTAGCAAGAACCCAGGAACCAGGCTGCGCTCCAGCTGGGGTTGCAGGGCTTGGGGCCGGGCCGGAGGTGCTTGGCCGGGGCCGGGCCGGTGCGCTCGGCCGGAACTGGGGCCGCCGCCCTGGGGCCCGTGCCGGGCCGGAGCCGCTGGGGCCGAGGCCAGGGGTGCTCGGCCGGCGCTGCTCGGCCGGGGCCGGGCCAGCGCGCTCGGCTGGAACCGGTGCTGGTGCCCCAGGGCCCGAGCCAAGCCGAGCCGGGCCGGAGCCTCTGGGGCCAGGGCCGGGGTTGCTCGGCCGGCGCCGCTCGGCCGGAAGCGGGGCCGGTGCCCCGGGGCCCGAGGTGAGCCGGGCTGGAGCCGCTGGGGCCGACTGGGGCCAGAGCCGCTCGGCCGGGGCCGGAGGGAGCCGCTCGGCCAGGGCAGGACTGGGCCGTGCCACGCCTCGCCTCCCCGGAGCCCTCCTCCTCACATCCCCCCCCAGCTTACCTGCTGCTGCCCGCCTGCCCCTGCTTGTTTTCAGACTTCCCGCGAACATCTGATTTGCGGGAAGCAGAGGAGGGGGAGGAGCAGGGGGCGGAGCATTCAGGGGAGGGGAGGAGGGGGAAGACAGCTGCGGGGCCGGGTGGCGTGCTAAGGCTGCAGGGGATGGGGGGAGCCGGGAAGGGGCTTTGGCTGCCCAGCAGCACTTGGCCGCCGCTTTTCGATCTATAAATAGCCGACCGGGGGGAAATCCCAGACATTTTTAGATTTTTAGAAATCCCCCCCGGACGGCTATTTATAGACCGAAAAGCCGGACATGTCCGGGGAAATCCAGCAGAGGGCCTCAGGGCCTAGTCCACCCCATCACAGGCCCAATAAAGAGACTTTAAAAAGATGCTGTCGTCCAATTATGGACTTCTAGTCATGCCAAGCAACCCCGGCGACCAATCACATGCCACAAATAATGCACAGTACAGAGCCAAAGCACGGTTCGCTTGGCTCCTCCAGAACTCCTGGCACATGGACGATAGCAGTCGAGGGGGATCTCGTGAGCAGACACTCCAGCTAAGCTGCTGGGTGATTTTGCTTTGGGAGAACACACTGACTGGCTCTAATATTTGTTTAATATTTCAAAAGTCCCTTCACCCCTGCCTCAGCTGTTCTCAATGGATTTGGGCTCCTGCGCTTTATGAACTCCATGGGAAAGAGATCTATCATCATTTTTTTTTCTCCACCTGGGAGTAAATCTAACACATCCACAGAGCAAATCCTTGGGCTGGAGCTGTTAAGCGGCTGGCACATGAAATACAATTGTGACTTGGGTACTTGAACTGCCCCAGTTTTACCTCCAGCAAAATCGCCCCTGAGAGTGAAAGAAAAGCTGAATCGGATTCTTGTGAAATTGTTCCCATTAAAAGGTGCCAATTCAGCGTGTGAGCTGCTGAGCCCTGGTGTCAAGCACTTCCAAAACACAGTGTTGGGAAAACATTAAAAGAGGAGCCATTTTTAGACTGCGTTCAACTGCTTCAGAACAAGCGCTAGCAGGGGCCACCCATCTGGGAGCGGCAGGCAGGCACAATGGAGACGTGACATTTTTAGAAATTCACAAGCACTGCTAATGATTCTGGTGAATCACGTTCAGGAACAGCAGGCTTATTTGCACATGGTATCGTGCTGAGCTCCCGGCTCCCAGGCTGGAGTGGGGCAAAGCTGAGAATGTGGCACAAGCCACTGGGAAATTCAATATGTTTTGATCTTAGATGCTCACAGGTCCCCCATAACCTAGTATCTGGGCACCTCACAATCATTAATGAATTTATCCTCACACAGCCCTGTGAAGTAGGTGTGACGAAGCTGGGGATTTTTGTAGTGTTTTACATGAGTAGTGTGTGTGCTCCTCAGTTTCCCTGTGTGCTGCATGTTTAACAAGGTGGTGGGAGAGAGTTTGTTGTTGCAGAAGACCAGGTGTGACCTCACCTAGCAGCCGGGCTCCCCGGACAATGGCCTGGAGATGGGGAACTCTAACAACTGGTGACCTGTTTCAGAGTAGCAGCCGTGTTAGTCTATATCCGCAAAAAGAACAGGAGTACTTGTGGCACCTTAGAGACTAACAAATTTATTAGAGCATAAGCTTTCGTGGGCTACAACCCACTTCTTCGGATGCATATAGAGTGAAACATATATTGAGGAGATATATATACACACATACAGAGAGCATGAACAGGTGGGAGTTGTCTTACCAACTCTGAGAGGCCAATTAAGTAAGAGAAAGAAAAAAAACTTTTGAAGTGATAATCAAGATAGCTCAGTACAGACAGTTTGATAAGAAGCAAGTGTGAAAATACTTACAAGGGGAGATAGATTCAATGTTTGTAATGGCTCAGCCATTCCCAATCTTTATTTAATCCTGAGTTGATTGTGTCTAGTTTGCATATCAATTCCAGCTCAGCAGTCTCTCGTTGGAGTCTGTTTTTGAAGTTTTTCTGTTTTAAGATAGCCACCCGCAGGTCTGTCATAGAATGGCCAGACAGGTTAAAGTGTTCTCCCACTGGTTTTTGAGTATTATGATTCCTGATGTCAGATTTGTGTCCATTAATTCTTTTGCGTAGAGACTGTCCGGTTTGGCCAATGTACATGGCAGAGGGGCATTGCTGGCACATGATGGCATATATCACATTGGTAGATGTGCAGGTGAACGAGCCCCTGATGGTATGGCTGATGTGATTAGGCCCTATGATGATGTCACTTGAATAGAACTGGTGACCTGGAGACTAAGAAGCACACCCCAGCTTGGCAGTCAGCCAGTTCTGACCAGTGGGAGGACAAAGAGCAGAGGAGAGAGGATCCTGGTGACCTGACCAACCAGTTCTAGCCAGAGGGGAACAAAGGACGGAAGAGAGAGGGCCCCAGTGACCTATTTACCTGGGATGGAAGACAAAGGACAGGGGAGGAGCTGTTGGGGCCAGTGATATTGGATGCCCAGCTGGAAAGCGCAGGGTCTCGGGACTGGAGACAGAGAGCAGCCAGAGCCTACCTGGATGCAGGGGAGACTTAGCCCTGGTCTACACTATGAGTTTAGGTTGAATTTAGTAGTGTTAGATCGATTTAACCCTGCACCCATCCACACAACGAAGCCATTTTTGTTGACTTAAAGGGCTCTTAAAATCGATTTCCGTACTCCTCCCCGACGAGGGGATTAGCACTGAAATCGACATCGCCGGGTCAAATTTGGGGTAGTGTGGATGCAATTTGATGGTATTGGCCTCCAGGAGCTATCCCAGAGTGCTCCATTGTGACCGCTCTGGACAGCACTTTGAACTCAGATGCATTAGCCAGGTACACAGGAAAAGCCCTGGGAACTTTTGAATTTCATTTCCTGTTTGGCCAGCGTGGCGAACTCAGCAGCACTCAGCAGCACAGGTGATCATGCAGTCCCCCGAGAATGTTTCTACGCTCCCCCTATCATCTCCATCCCTGAGGTTATCGCAGATTAAAAGGCGAAAAAAACACACTCGTGATGACGTTTTCCGAGCTCATGCAGTCCTCCCGCACTGATAGGGCACAGCATAATGCATGGAAGCATTCAGTGGCAGAGGCCAGGAAAGAATTGCTGTGTTTGCTTAACGGCAAAAGTATCATGCCTCGCTAGCGATCCTGCCCGAGCCAGGTTGCTGTGTCACATGCACTCCGCGCTGTGTCAGCCTTGGGCAGGGGCATGACCGCTTTGTGAGCAGGAAGGCCATAGATATAGACATTGCATTAGGTAGCTTCTGTAGCTAGAGAAAACATTCCTGTGCATTCGGCAAAGTCTGTGGCAAAAAAAGAGAAGCCCTGTAGTGTAGTGATTATCACGTTCACCTAACATGTGAAAGCCCTGTAGTGTAGTGGTTATCATGATCACCTAACAGGTGAAACATCCCTGGCTCAAAACCAGGTGGAAACAGGTCACTGTTCCTTTTTCTGACTCCCCTCCTGCATTTTTAGTCTTAGAACAGACCGCGCTGTGAAATTTTACTTTGAATTATATCAATTATGAGTTAAATAATATGGAAGCTCTCTCTAAGTCATAGTCCCGGGTTCCTTACCCTTTCAGCTGCTCTGATAAATTAACATTTTTGTTAGGGGCGGGGGAAATTTTCATGAAGCCTTTTATAGGAACTAAATGCTATCTAGGACTCTGAAATAATCTTAACGTGGCCCATAGAGTGCAATCCTTCGTTCTGGATTTGTCATTCCACAAGTTGAACTGCTCCTTACTACTGTCCAGGCTTCATGAGCCATGGGAGCAAGGGGCAGGCTGGGGCAGAAGCCTCCAGCTCGCATGACATTCCAGGCAGGACTGAATCTCCATGAGACAAAACTTAAAGAAGAGAATGACCTGGAGTCACTCCCACCACTCTAAGAGGAGGATAGCCATGTCTGTCCAGGCACCCCGATCAACCTCACCGAGGTCTGCCAGCTGAGACTGCGGGAACTGTGGGATAGCTACCCACAGTGCACCGCTCTGTAAGTCGATGCTAGCCATGGTAGTGAGGATGCACTCCGCCGACTTAATGCGCTTAGTGTGGACATACGCAATAGACTGTATAAAATCGAATTCTAAAAAATCGACTTCTATAAAATCGACCTAATTTTGTAGTGTAGACATACCCTTAGATGTACTGTGCTGAGGGAGGCAAGGCCTGAGGGCCCTGAGAATTTCCTATGCTGTGTTTAGGCGCTCAATAAACCCTCCTGTTTTATGCTTGCTGAGAGTCACTCCGGTCTAGAGAACAGGGTTGCATTATTCCCTCTGGGAGTGGAGGCCCCAGGGGTCCAGAGCGAGTGGACTCCCTGAGGGGGCCTAGAGAGGTGTGGTTCTAGGAGGTGGATGGGCTTAACCCTCGAGAGAGAATGGACCCTCAAGAAGGGCTGTCTCACTGAAGGGGGTTCCCCCCAGGGACCGTACAGGGCCACTAGTGGGCACGACCCGTGAGTCCATGACAGTAGGACAGTCTGCACAGTGCCTAGAACAATGGGTCCTGGTCCAGGACACAGCTTCTAGCCCTCCCGTAATACAAACAAGAATCCTTTCCTCAGCAGAGTCATGCCATGGAACAAGGTTGCTGGCCCCCCAAGACCCACTACTCTTTAAAGAGGCCTGACCATCCTGTTAGCGTACCTTGAAGTGTCAGGTGGGGAGGTCCCAGGTCCCAGCCGCACGTCTCTGCACAAACACCAATGTTCCCCCCCCCCCCAGGGCATCAGTGCCAACCCCTAGCTCAAGCCCCACCCTTAACAATAGCACCCCACTTATCTAATGCAGGCAAAGCCGGGGAGGGCCTCTGGCAGGGGTTACACAGATCCCCTTGCCCCCCACGCCTGGCTAGACACACCCAGACTCTCTGCCCTGCGCCAATGCAACCCCACCTTGGGTCAATCCAACCTGCCTATGTGCTGGGAGCTCAAACCAGTGGGTCTTGGCTCGTGGGCTCAGCTGTCCGGACAGCTCCAGGCTGGGCATCTGTGAGGGTCCCCTTTCGCAAGCAGCAGCTGGCTGTGCTCCAAGCAGCTCCAAGTTCAGGCTCTGCACCTGTACACTCGGTCAGGTGTCTCTCTGCCCCAGCCCAGCGCTGCTTCTTTCTTTCTTTCTTTCTTTCTCAAATCACCACCCTGCCCCTCTCTGCTCATCCCAGGTGGTCCATATGTAATGGGACTGTTGGCCCCTTACAAAAACTCACTGGGATTTTTTTTTTGGTTGGCTAGCTCCCAGTACCAAAAGTAAGGGGAAGGGTCAATGGGAAATCAGGATCCTGAGACTGACAGTCCCCAGGAACAATGGGGAGAGGCCAATGCTCCAGTCAGCCTGATTGACAGGGCAGGCAGGCTAATGAGGGAGTCAGGAGGGTCCTGTCCTCCATGTGAGCTGGAATTGCCTGGGTCAGACAGAGTGGGGCTGAGCTAAGGAGAAAGCAGAGGCCCAAGCTGAGCTGGGGAGCAGAGTTACAGAAGCAGCACAGAGAGCAGACTTGTGCTGGAAGGAGAGCTGTAGCAACCAGATCCAGAGAAGCAGCCCAGGGAGCTGGAGGCAGAGCAGCAGCTGTGCTGAGGCAGAGTGGAGCTGGGGCTGGAGCAGTCAGGAGCTGGGTGCGCTGAGCAGCTGGGGAGAGCGAGGGGGACTCTGAGCAGCAGGCCCAGCGCAGGGAGATGCCCCCCAGCCAATAGGCCTTGCAGACCAGACTTGGAGTCAGATCGTAACCCCGACAGGGCAGGGGCAACGCTGGGAAGAAGGGTGCTGCCATCTAAAGCCTGAGGGTGTGTGGCCAACGCCAGAGCAAGTGTCCAACCCACAGCATTCCTGCAGCACAGCCAGGGCCTCAGAAGGGGCCTGGGACTTGTGAGGAACAGACTGAACTTCCCTTACATTCCTGAGACTGCTGGTTGTGATTTCCCTGTGCCACAGAGTGGGGTGATGGGTTTTTCTTTAACCTTTCCCATTTTTTCCTTATTTTTTAAAATCGATTGCTGTTTAATGAATTGTATTTGCTTTGAACTGTATGTAATGATCAGTGGGTCAGGGAAGCATCCAGTGCAGAGAGAGCACCCTGGAGTAGGGACACCCTAGCCCCTGCCCTAAGTGACCATGACAAGGTTGGGGGTCAAATCCCCCAGGAATCCTGGGCCCAGCCTTGTTGGGGTTATGAGGTCTCTGCCACACAGGAGAGTGGAAGGGGAGCCCTGGGTAAAGGAAGTGGGAGTGAGGACTCAGATTCTTTCGCTAGCCCATTTCACCGGATAGCAAGTGTAAAAAATTGGGACGGGGGTGGGGGGTAATAGGTGCCTATATAAGAAAAAGCCCCCAAAATCGGGACTGTCCCTATAAAATCGGGACATCTGGTCACCCTAGTAGTGTATAAGACAGGAAAGTTCCCCACAATAGCGGGACCATTCCCCTGCTTACACATAGTTAATTCTGGGTCCTCGTTTTGGAGTGGCACTTCCCCCAGCCAGCAGGTTTTGCATAGGGTAGCAGGGAGAGGAGAAAGGAAGGGACTCTAACCAGTTCCATTCAGCCACCATGTAAACACACCTTCCTCAGGTAGGGGGCACGCCCCGTGGCTTGGCTACCCTCAGCATTGCTGTAGCGGGGGGTAGGAGGGATTCCCCTGTTTGGCCTTTGAGAATGTTGAGGTTCTCCTCCCTCATCGGTCGGTCACCCCCTGCTCTGGGGTCAGGCTCAGGTGTCTCTTCCCTGAGTACCCCAACCTCCTCTTTCTGCTCTTCCCCTGCCTTGAGGCCAGGACCAGGGTCAGGAGCTTCCAGCAGGGATCCCCCCGCCCTATGAACCACTCCACTGGGGGGCTCCATTGACTCCTTCTAGTCCTGCCTCCTGAGACTAGGCTCTCCTCCCCACACCCTGCTTGTTGGCTTGGGCTCAAAGTAACAATGCCGGAGCATGTCCTGATGGACCATCTTCTCCGGTCTATTCGCAGACTGCTTAGATCTTATATACCGGCCATGTGGGTATGGGATCCCACAGATGATGTATGGGTCAGGGCCCCAGGTTTTATCCAGTCTGGAGTACGTACCTCTGCTGCCTAAATAGGACCTGGTCCCCCAGCACCACTGGCCTAGCACCAGCATGTCTGTCATAGCTCCATTTCTGTCTGTCTTGGGCTTGACTCATTTTAGCAGCTATGATCGGGCCTGCCTCCAAGAAGCTTTGGTGGTGCTCACGGGCCCATTCTGGGACCCCTGGTTCCCTGGGGTTCCCAGTGAGATGCCCAGGGTCATGTCTGTTAGCAGCTGGACATGCCTGCCACACAGCAGGAAGTAGGAGGTGTACTTCATGAAGGTGTGGTGCACCATGCTGTTATACACATAGGTCAGCTCTGGCAGGTAGGAAGGCCAGACTCTCCACCGCATCTGTGACAAGGTCCTCAGCCCTGCTAGCACCATCTGGTCAATTGCGGGTGGTCAGTTGTCATCCTTGTCTTCTGCTCCCCTAAACATCTACCTCCTTAAAGGGATCATGCATGGAACAGAACCATCCTTAAAGGGACCAGACCTTCCTGTTACAGTACCTTAAATTACTTAGCATTTGAACAGCCCCTTCAAATGATTCCAAGAACACTTCAAATCTAGTCCCTTGACATTACATTGGCAAACTCTATCACACCGATAGTGCTGAAATCTTGGTGATGTCCTCAGTGTTGCAGAAGCAACACTGGGCTGAAAGGACTTAAGAAGAACAAAGAAGCCACCACACAGCATGAGGAAGCAGCAACTTGTTGCCATTGTTTGCTTGCTTGTAGAGGTGTTGGCTTGAAGGTGTTGTGATGCTGGCAGGCCAGATGCCAGTTCTTGCCCAGGCTGCAGGCTAAGAACTGACAAACTCATAACTGGAGACCAGACCACTTCACCTATATGGTAGTTTTGCTCAAAATAGGTATTAGTCTTATAAGAATGTATTTAGTGTTTAGACTAAAATGCTTGTAAGTTGCTGCCTGCATTAATCTCACTTGTGATGTCTGTATCCCAGGCTATAAGGAGAGAGATAAGTTTTGCTTTATAACTTTGAAAATGTTTGCTCTGAACTTGTGAACCCAGGGGGAATCACCCCCACCCCCACTCATCCAGAAGGACTATCAAAATCAGATGAGCCATCAAGGAACATGGCAATACAAATGATTGATTAATGGCCCTATCTGCATCTGGGAAATGCTACCTGCAAGGAAGCGCCTCCTGTGGGCTTGGAAGCTGAATGAAGGAAATAAAAGAAAACCACAGGACAGTTTTCCATCTTTGTGGCTGTTTGAACTTTGAAGGGTCAGAGACTCTAAATTGAAGCCAGAAATTCCCCAGGAGCTACCTCCTCGGTCCGCCCTGACAGACACTTTGAATGGACAGATCACTACAACTCGTTCGCTCTTAGGATTAGATGGTAACTCATTGGTGTGGATATGTTCACTTGCATTAACCTGTAAATAACTCTCTTATTCCTTTTTCCTAGTTAATAACCCTTTAGATAGCTTATTATAGGACTGGCTACAGGCATTGTCTTTGGTGCAAGATCTAGGGGACCAATTGATCTGGGGTAAGTGATTGGTCTCTTGGGACTGGAGGCAACCTGAATGTGGTGTGATTTTTGGTGTAAGTGACCATTTAGCATGAAGTCCAGTTTGTCTGGATGGCAAGATAGACTGGAGAGTCTAAGGGGACTGTCTGTGACTCCACGGTGAGACTGTGACAGTGATCCAGGAGTTCACATTTGCTACTGGCTTGGTGAAATCTGGTTATAGACCAGACCACCAGCTTGGGGTGTCTGCCCTGTTTGTGACAGTATGCCCTGAGGTAGGCACTCACGGTCCTGAGCCTCTCCAGGCTTGAAATCAGACGAAGGTTTCTAACCGTCAGAGGGGTGACATTTTGGAACAGCCTTCCGAGGGAAACGGTGGGGGCAAAAGACCGCTCTGGCTTCAAGATTAGGCTAGATAAGTTTATGGAGGGAATGGTTTGATGGGATAACATGATTTTAGTCAATTAGGCAATAACGTGTCATCGCTGGTAAAATGAGGGTCCGGCTGGAGAATCTTGCCTGTATGCTCGGGGTTCTACTGATCGCCATATTTGGGGTCGGGAAGGAATTTTCCTCCGGGGTAGATTGGCAGAGGCCCTGGAGGTTTTTCGCCTTCCTCCGCAGCATGGGGCAGGGGTCGCAAGCTGGAGGATTCTCTGCGACTTGAAGTCTTTAAATCACGATCTGGAGACTTCAACAGCTGAGTTAAGGGAAAGTGGGTGGGTCAGCTTTTGTGGCCTGCATCATGCGGGAGGTCAGACTAGATGACCATAATGGTCCCTTCTGACCTTAAAGTCTATGAGTCTATGAGTTTCCAGAGTACTGCAAATGTATAAGAATCCTTCTCACTGTGTGTCAAGGCTGATTCCCCATTCCAGCACTTCGAGTGCAGAAGGTGGGGCCCGCAAGGATTTAAAAAAATTATACTTGCCACTCCAGGCTTGTATTAAACTCCCAAGGTTACAGCTTTTCTCTGACCTTGGATTGGTAAATGCTGCCACCACCCAAATGCAAACCCCCCTTTTTTTTGGAACCCAGGAAGGCACACTTGGGAATTCCTTCCTGTGGGGTACCCTCAAGCCCTTTCACCCCCCCCCCTCCAGGGAAGAGCTGAGAAAGAAAACAAAGGAAATTAGCTGTTGCCACCAGCTAATCAAACAACATGCACAAACTTCTTAGGACACCAAAAATCCAATCCTGTTTTTAAAAAAGGTAAATTTTATTAAAAACAAAAAGAAAGAAAATACATCTGGAATTTAAGCTTTTGCTAGATTTTAAAAGAGCAATTCCAAAAATTAAGCACCCAAAATAGCTTTCTTAGGGGGTTCAGCTTAAAGGTTACAAGCAAACAAAAGCATCTGGGGTTAGCACAGAGGAGTCCACTAGTCGTAAGAAATAAACCTAATTGTGTCTTTCTAAACATTCCTGATCTACTTACACATTTGGGGGTTCCAAATAATTACTTATAAGTAGTTCTAGGTATGATCTGATGATCTATGATCATACCTGGCTTAAAGCTTCTCATAGCATAACTGCTCCCTGTTCCCCTCTTTCCTGGAGAACAACAACAGAGGTAAAGGGGAAGTTTCTTCCCATTTCAAAAAGTTCTGGCCTTCCCATTGGCTCTTTTGGTCAGGTGCCCACTCCCTTTCCTTTACCTGGGGGACTTTGTTAACCCATTACCGGTAAAGCAAGCAGAGAAAAGCCACCAAGAGGGACTTTATAGCTAGCTAGCTGGCTGGCTGGGTGCCCATAAAAGGGAGCTCCCCCCCACTTCTTTTATTACACTGTGCCTGTATCATCCTGAACTCATTCTCCAGCTTCAGAAGACTTAAAAATTATCTCCAGTCATCAATGGGACAGACTCAACTGAATAATGTAGCTGTCCTTAATGTGCAGGTCATATGTGGAGGTCACGTGCCCCCCTTTATAGAATCATAGAATATCAGGGTTGGAAGGGACCTCAGGATGTCGTCTAGTCCAACCCCCTGCTCAAAGCAGGACCAATCCTCAACTAAATCATCCCAGCCAGGGCTTCGTCAAGCCTGACCTTAAAAACCTCTAAGGAAGGAAATTCCACCACCTCCCTAGGTAACCCATTCCAGTGCGTCACAACCCTCCTGGTGAATGAGTTTTTCCTAATATCCAACCTAAACCTCCCCCACTGCAACTTGAGACCATTACTCCTTGTTCTGTCATCTGGTACCACTGAGAACAGTCTAGATCCATCCTCTTTGGAACCCGCTTTCAGATAGTTGAAAGTAGCTATCAATCCCCCCCCCCACCCTCCATTCTTCTCTTCTGTAGACTAAACAATCCCAGTTCCCTCAGCCTCTCCTCATAAGTCATGTGCTCCAGCCCCCTAATCATTTTTGTTGCCCTCCGCTGGACTCTTTCCAATTTTTCTACATCCTTCTTGTAGTGTGGGGCCCAAAACTGGACACAGTACTCCAGATGAGGCCTCACCAATGCCGAATAGACGTCCCTCAATCTGCTGGCAATGCCCCTACTTATACAGTAGCTGGTGCCCCCCTTTGTGTCCCTCCAACATGTCACCTATGTCTCCAGCGAGCGCGACAGGTGTGATGAGATTAAAGGAACATATTGAACCAAGAGTGAAAGAGAAGACCAGAACAAGGGCATGAGAGAATGTATGCATGTAAGAGGGTAAGTGTTTCAGTTCAGAGGAATTCATATTCTTCTCTTCCCAAAGCCTCCCTGAAGGCGAAAGGCTCATCTCCTCCTTCAGAGACTGGGATATTATCTGCCGTTGTTGCTTTTCATTTGCTCAGCATCTTCATGGGATGGTTGTGATGGGATCTATCAATGTGTATATACAGTGGGGTTATAATTCTTCTTTAACTGTATGGCTAGATTGCTTTTGGGCTTTGTGGCATGAAGTTCTCAGTATATCCTTATCTGGCATTAAGATAATTTTCTGAGCTATTCCTTCAGTTCCATCTGGGTGTAATAGAAGTTGAAATTCCATTTCAAACAAGCCCAAAAAACACTCCTATTTTCTATATAAGAATCTTCCAGCTCTTAAACTTGTCTTTTTAAACGTAAATGATTCTTAGAGTCTTTAAACTTAAATGGTTATCAAGGAAAGCATTGTCTTTTCTTCTTGTCACTCCCTAGAGAGGTCTTTGTCTCTGAGTTTGGTAAGGAGTTGCTTAAGCATTGGCAGATAATTAATTAATTCCCCAACTAATATAAATATTTTTATACTTAAAGGGCTCCTTATTTAATAATCAGTTATAGCACATGCCCTTGCTATATTTGTACATACAACATCTTGTTATTCACATAACAGTGGCATCAGATAGTTATTATATGAAGAGGTTGCATTTAGATACAAAATATCTGCAAATAAACATTTCAAAAGAAGCTCATATCATCTTAAGCATTCGAGGAACAACAGAGGTTTTCAGCTTTAAGGTGAAACATGAGTTTAATCTGGTAGTAACCAATATCCTCTGTAAATCATTTCCCAACCCTAAATCTTCTCCTTAATATTTGGAGAATGAAGATAGTAGAGGGTTTATGAAAGAAATCAGTTCCAATGAGAATATTGCTAGATTTCTTTGTGTGGATTTAAAATTCAGTTTTTCTCCATGCAAAGAGAATGGATGAAGAGACTTTTATGGCTTAGTTTATAGCTCTGATAACACATCCTAAGCTTCACTCCTCTTTGGACTATCCTGAATATAGAACATCCCACTCTTTTACACAGCCAGATCTCCTTTGAAAGCATAAGGAGATTATAACAAGAAAACAAAGATCATGTCTCTGCCAAACTTGTGTCTTGTACAAAGGGAGGTGGCCTGTTCTTTGAGAAGGCAGGTTGGCTGATTGCTTGCCTTTTGGCCAAACGGCTCCTAGATTTACAACCTACCATTTGTAGTACATTTACAATTAGCAGCTAAAGACTCCTATCAGATACTCTCCACCAGGCATGGATCACAAGAACTAATGCTCACGCACTTCTTTCAAAACAGCATGAACTACAGAACATTAAATAAAAATTAATGCTATAAGCTGCATTATAGAGTCAGAGTAGACACACTGGAGGTGATAAATATGATTTTATGGCTAAGGAGTGTCTTTCTCTTTGTCGCTTTCAGTGCCTGGCACTGGTCGATGGAAAGAAGAAATTTCCTAGGAATGTCCTTAATTAGCTCAAATATTTAATTTAATTACTTAACAACCAAAACCATAAGCATGCAAGTCCTCATATTCTCCAAGCATCATTCATATGACAGTAATTGTAAGTATCTCCTAAAATCCAGTAAAGACGAAGGCAAGATTTTACTAACCTAAAGTTATAAGAATAAATCATAATTGTATGAATAAGTGTTGTTTGACCCTCCTGGTAGATATTGTTGGCAGCAAAAAGGGGCTAGGGTTCAATTTTCTAGGGGTTCCTTCTGAAAATGTAATCAACTCCTGTTTGGGGCCCCGCCTGGAATCCTGGGAACCTATATCCACCTCCCTTGGTGTCCTTGATAGGCTATACTTGCCCGCTCGCAAGCCCTGAAGCCAGGACCTTAAAACAAAGAGAAGCATATGGGAGGGGGAAGGGGGACAACAAAAGGAATGTGGGAAAGCCAGTAATTAATAATGTCACAATATCTATTAGGTAAGGCTTCCCCTCCACCCCAAGTCCTCTGGCAGTTGGGAGCAGCTGGTGTGTTCCAGCCATTCCCCTCCTCCCTGGCTCCCCACTCACAGCTTACTGTCCAGGATTGGTGGAGTTGAAGGGTTCTGACAGGTCAGTGCTGCCTGGGCTCCTCCGGGGGTTTGGCCACCTGACCCAGTGTAAAGGACTGGGGTGTAGGTAGTCTGGCCAGTGGTCACAGATGGGTTGGGCTCCACATGTCAAAGACAATGGTCAGAGGAATCTCTCCAGCTGGGTTCAATACGCAAGAGTCATAGTCGGGCTGGGCTTGGAGATCAGAGATAGGACCAGGCTGGAGTCAGGAGACAAGGTGAGGTTTGGAGTTAGGGTGACCAGACAGCAAGTGTGAAAAATCAGGACAGGGGGTGGGGAGTAATAGGAGCCTATATAAGAAAAAGACCCAAAAATTGGGACTGTTCCTATAAAATCGGGACATCTGGTCACCCTATCTGGAGTCACAGCAGGCCCCAAGTCTGTGTGAGTTGAGCAGAAAATGTCCTGGACCGCTCGCCAGTGTTAAATAGTGTGCTTGGCCAATCAGAGGGCCGCAGGGTGCTGTCACTCTGATCCTTTGGGCAATACTTCCTGCAGTGCCTACTCTCCACAATGGTCCCTGGATGCAGCACTGCATAGCCTCCTGGTGGCACTGTGGGAACATCAACTGTTCCAGGCTCTGCAGCCAGCTCCTTGCAGCCAGCTCCTTACAGCCAGCTGAGGTGATGCCAGTTTTGCTCCCACCAGAATCCCTCAGGTAGGCAGCTGCTGCTATCTGGGCCTTTAGCCCATATCCCCTACCTTAGCACCACTTCACTTTGCTGTCTGCTCAAAGCCACCCACTTGCTGGAAACCAGCTATATGCTAAGTCTTTTCATACAGACCAGTGGTCCATAGAACCCTTAACAAAGTCCTTACCACCAAAGACATGCCTGCAGCAAGAGAATAAAACCTCTGCCTCTAGCTCTGTACAGGCTCCCTTCCCAGCCCTAACACAGCACACGTTACATGGACCAACAACTGGTGGACTGATAGGTCTTAACATGTAATTGTCAATGGAGAATCCTCATTGAGCAGGTGTGTTTCTAGCAGGCTCCCACGGGAACTGGTTCTTGGCCCTACATTATTTAACGTTGTTGTTGACCTGGAAGAAAATATTAAATCATCACTGATAAGTGTGCAGCTGAAACAAAACCTGGGGGAGTGATAAATACTGAAGAGGACGGGTCACTGATATAGAGCGATCTGGAGAGCTTGGTAAGCTAGGCGCAAGCAAGCAACTTGTGTTTTAATACAGCTAAATGTAAATGTACACATCTAGGAACAAAGAAAAGGCTGTACGTACAGGTGGGGGACTCTATCCTGGGAAACAGTGACTGCAAAAGATTTGGGGGTCATGGCGGATAATCAGCTGAACTTGAGCTCCCAGTGTGATGCTGTGGCCCAAAGAGCTAATGTGTCCTGAGATGTGCAAACAGGGGAATCTCAAGTAGGAGCAGAGAGGTTGTTTTACCTCTGAATTGGGCACTGGTGCTGGAATCTGGTTCTGGTGCCCACAATTCAAGAATGATAAAATTGGAGTGGGATCAGGGAAAAGCCACAAGAATGATTAAAAGATTTGAAAATCTGCCTTATAGTGACAGACTCAAGGAGCTTGATCTATTTATCTTAACAAAAAGAAGGTTAAGGGGTGACTTGATCAAATTCTATATGTAGCTACATGGGGAACAAATATTTAACAACGGGCTCTTCATCTAGCAGAGAAAGGTCTAACACGATCCAATGGCTGGAAGTTGAACCAGGACAAATTCAGACTGGAAATAAGGTGTAAATTCTTAACAGTGAGAGTAATTAACCATTGGAACCATTTACCCAGGGTCATGGTGGATTCTTCATCCCTGATCATTTGAAAGACAAAATCTTATAGTATATAAGCCTGTTTATCAGCTTGACCTTTGGGTTTGACCTTTAATACTCTTATACTAATATGTGTAAACAAAGGACAAAGACTGTGTATGTTGCTTCTGCCTAGTCAGATGGGTTTGTTAGTACAATGGGAACAGATAAGAGCAGTTAAAGTGTTACAGGGCATGGTGGGAGTGTAATATATGAGCACACTTTAAGATTGCCTCAACCCCTATCTCAAGGCAAGGTCAAGCAACCAGTTGGGAGGGGCAAAGAGGTTTGGAGGGAAGATATAAAACACTAAAAGCCAAAGAAATGCCTCTCTCTGATGGTAGCACAACCTCACTCCTTACCCCTCCCATGGGGTACAAAAGTGGTGAGACGTAGACCCACAATCCCCCCAAAACAGAACATGACCATAAGTTGTAAGGGGTGAGACTGTGGGCATGCATTGCAGGTATATTTGGGCCTGCTAAGAAGGAGGACGTGGGAATAGGGAATGGGAATGGGGAACGGGGACACAGGCAAGGCTCTGCGTGTCAGAGCTGGGAAGGGGGACATGGGGTAAATGCTCTGTGGCGTCCAAGCTGGAACGGAACACTGGGAAACAGACTCTGCCGGCATGTAGAGCTATGGATATGCTTGCTTGGAACTAACCCCAATAAACATTGCATTGCCTGCACCTCAGACTTCCGGTCTTCTGCTTTCCATCTGTGTGACAAGAACCAGGTCAGGGGTTAAGGGAAAGCCCTCTAACATGGACGTTTGTCTAAAAGCTCTGCTCTGGGAATGATTGTGGGGATGTTCTCCAGCCTGCGTTATCCAGGGGGTCAGACGAGATGAGCACAATGGTCAGTTCTGGGCTGGGAATCCACAGAGCTGTGAACTGTGTCTGACTGCAGCCTTGGTCAGGGTGACCCCTACTCCCAAGCACTTTTGGTGCAGTTCTCTTGTCCTTTCATTTCCCAACAGGGTCAATAGCATTTTATTGCTCTCAAACTCAAACCTTAACTGTATTTGTAACCAAAATGCCCCAAACAGGCACATCACTGAAATGCAGATAAGGCCTGGCCCATCCAGTCAGTTCTCCTTGCTAACCAACAGATGCCAGCAGAGAGCCCTCTGCCCTACAGGCCCCCATCCACCTGGAGCTCTGGGCCACTCTTCTCTCTATTCACCAACAGGTGTCAGTAGTGAGCTCCTTGATGTCTTAAAGTTGGATGGGTGTTGAGGTCTGTGATAAATGAAGCGGGGTAGCTCCCTTTTATGGACACCCAGCCAGTCAGTAGCTATAGAATCCTCCTTAGCAGCTGTACCCTAATTGCCTTAACTGTAAAGGGTTAAGAGAATCTTAACCTGAGTTGGCACCTGACCAGGGGAACCAATAGGAAGGCTGTACCCTTTCAAATTGGAAAAACTGCTGGGTGTGTGGTGGGGGGCGGGGTTTCTTTGCCTCTCGGGCTGGAGAGAGGGGAAGGCAGCGACAAGCTGTAAGCTTTAAGCCAGGTATGGGAAATCATCAGCTTCATACCTAGAAACTCCTCATTTGGAACTCCAGATATGTAAGTAGCACAGGAAAAGTTAAGACAGATGCAATTAGGAACCCTGTTGGTTGTTTTGGTTTGTGGATTCCTCTGTGCTAACCCCAGGTGCTTTTGTTTTGCTTGTAACCTTTAAGCTGAACCCCAAAAAAGTTATTTTTGGTGTTTAATCCCTAAAGCCTGAATTTTCAGATATTTCTTTCTTTTTTAATAAAATGTATTTTTTTAAGGAATCCTTTGAGTCCAAAGTTCTTAGACAAGGTGCTCACATTGCTAAGGCAACTGGTTGGTATTTTATTCTCAAGCCTCCCCAGGAAAGGGGGTGAAGAGGCTTGGGGGGATATTTTGGGGGGATAGGGATTCCAAGTGACCCTTCCCTGAATATTTGTGAAAATCACTTGCTGGTGGCAGCAATATCTGTCCAAGGCAGAAGACTGTGCCTTGGAAGAGTTTTAACCTAAGCTGGTAGGAGATAAGCTTAAGGCGTCTTTCATGTACCCCAGAGTTCAGATTTGGGGGGTATACCCTGACAAGGTCTATCCCTGCTATTTGCTGGTGGGGGTAGATCAAGGCCTCCTTGTTACAGTGCTAGTGCTTAGGAAGGACTTTGGAGAGAAGGTTAAAATATCCACAGGCCAGGCCCTCTGCTGCCAAAAATCTATGTCGCTACAGTCACTGCAGTGGAAATTGTCTCTATGCTCATTCAAACTAGCCAAGAATCTGGCCACCTGGAAGGGATCCAACCCCCTGCGCTTCTAGCTGTTGGGGAAGGAAGAAACCTGCATGCTTCAGGATCCTTACACCTTCCTCTAAAGCATCTGGCATGCAGGACACTGGTGGATGTGGGGCATAGGGCGAGAAGGACCACCATGGCCTCCAGGGCAGAGCCAAGGCTCCGTGGAGTTGCTGGGATGCGACTCCAGTAGAACTGGGCATAATGTCTGAGACCCAGCACTCGGGCTCCAAACCACACACGCTCCTCTCTCCTCACTGGAGAGCCAGGTAGTGATGGAAGCTGACGCCCAGTCCCCAATGTGCGGGCAACTGTGTGCATAACAGGTGGGTGAGGGCACTTCTGTCATCTGATTCACGCTGGCAGCACCAACCTGGGGGCAGAGCACTAGCCATGTCCTTCGCCAGTGATACACCCTGGCTCAGTGTCTTGAGGGCACCGGTGCCTCCGGTGCAAACACCCATGATGATCACATTGTGAGAGGGCATGGAGGGGACGCTCTGCGGGGCTCCGGACACCCAGTTGGGAATGCACACAGCCCTGCGGGAACAGACGCACTCTGACGTGCAGCAGTGACTCCAGGTTGGCTTGCTGCAGCATGCTCAGCCTGGAACTGTCCCTGGGGCACTTGGAGAAGCTGCAGCTGGGGTAGAGCATGAGGTGGATAGCGCTTGTCCTCCCACATTGGCCCTGGCTTCTGATTCACTTCTGGGGGCAGCCCAGTTGTCTTTGATCCCTAAGGCCCTATAGCTGAGAGCCCAGCTAGCTGAGGGCTGCGCTCTTCCTGGGAGCTCTCTCGCTGGCAGAGATCAGTTGGGGTGTTGGAGTCCAGCCCCCAACTGCTGCCTAGGGCTCCAGGGTGGAGCTTTCCCTGCTGGTCAGACACTGACCACGTGTGATCTGGATGGGGTCTGTCTGGTAGTGGCTGGCCTGAACACATCACTTGGGGACCGAGAAGAATCTGGTTTTATTGTCTCATGTCTCAGGGCCCGTCACAGGCACCTCCTTCCCCCTGGTGCTTAGGGGAGCCCCCTTTGTTGCTGATGGTCATTCCCATCCAGCTCCCACACCTCCATTCCAGCAGCCAGATGCAGAGAGCAGGACACATTCCCCCCAGAACAGCTCTTCTGCCAGGAGCCTAATAAATGGGGGGCAATACACGTACAGTAAACACCTCTCTTTGTGCCCAGATGGCCTCAGAATCCCGCAGCAGGTGGCCTCAGAGATCAGGGCCCGGCTGCAGATTCAGGACTGGAGCGATCCAAATGCCCTGCACTTTAGTGTGCGTTGGAATCCGAATCCAGATCTAGATGCAAACTTTGCAGCTGACTCCTCTGGTGCGTGGGGAGCAGTCCTGATTCCATGCAGCTGAGAACAGCGGTACACGCACATGTGTACACGCACACATGCTAGCAAGTTCATTCCCAGTCTGCCTCCAGCTCACTGCCCATAGGAGAAGCAACTGGGGTGGCTCTGACATGAAGACTGACCTGACCTGCCAGGGTGCCTCTCTCGTTCATTGGAGGCTCTCATGGGGATGCCTGCATTGCTTCTGGTTGAGTCCAGCTAAGTGACATCACTTGGTCAAGGGGGGGAGGGATAGCTCAGTGGTTTGAGCATTGGCCTACTAAACCCAGGGTTGTGAGTTCAATCCTTCAGGGGGCCATTTAGGGATCTGGGGCAAAAATCTGCCTGGGGATTGGTCTCCCTTTGAGCAGGGGGTTGGACTAGATGATCTCCTGAGGTCCCTTCCAACCCAGATATTCTATGATCTCAGTGCCTGGCTTTGATCATAGACAGGAGTTAGCCAAGACCGCTCCCAGTGAGCTGCTGGGCATGGCCAGCATGTGGGGCCAGGCCTCCAAGCAGCTCTGCCATGGTCTCTGATCTCAGCTAAATGGGAAGCAGTTTGAATGAAGGGTTTCCAGTTGGGTCACTGATGCCATGTTGGCAGGGGGGCTCTGGAGGAGCAGAGACTAATGCATGCTGGCACCATACACCTGCAGCCCTCACAGCATGCTACAAAAGCTTCCTGCATCAGCCTCACACAGCACTATCCCTGGCTTATAGACAGGGAAAGTAGGGCACCAAGCAGGGGCGGCTCTAGGCACCAGCAAAGCAAGCACGTGCTTGGGGCAGCCCATTTGCAGGGGCAGCAGGGATCCAGCATGGGAGCTGAGAACCAACAGGGGGCCCTGGGAGCTGTAGTTCCTTGGTTAGCTCCCTGCCTATAGAGCCAGCCCTGGAGCAGGGAAAGAACTACATTTCCCAGCATTCCCTTGGCCACTACCAACAGGGAAGGGGGGGGGAGGGAGCGAGGAAGCTGAGACCTCGTGCTACAGCCTGCTTTGAATGGAGAGCTACACTGGGAAGGGTAGGGATACCATATTTTAACATTCAAAAAATAGGACATTCCACGGGGAGGGAGGGTAGCCCCACCCTGCCACCATCCACTCCCTTTGACTGCCCCCCACAGAAACCCCAACCCATCCAACCCCCCTGCTCCCTGATCACCCCCTCCCGGGACCCCTGCCCCAACTGCCCCCCAGGACCCCACCCCCTAGCTAAGCCCCACTGGTCCTTGTCCCCTGATTGCCCCCTTCCGGGACCCCACCCCCTATCTAAGCCTCCCCTCTCCTTGTCCCCAACTGCCCCCTCCTGAGGACCCCCCCAAGTTCCCCCCTAGGACCCCACCCCCTACCTGTCCCCTGACAACCCCCTGGGACTCCCATGCCTATCCAACTGCTCCTGTCCCCTGAGTGCCCCCCGAACCCCTGACCCATCTACACCCCCTTCTCCCTGCCCCTGACTGGCCCCCCGAACCTCCGCCCCATCCAACCCCCCCCCCCGCTCCCTGTCCCTTGACTGCCCCCCCGGAACCCCCTACCCCTTCTCCAACCTCCCAGCCCCATTACCGTGCCACTCAGACCAGCGTGTCTGGCTTCGCGCAGTGCCAGACACGCTGCTGCATACATGCTGCCGTGCTCCCCTGCGGAGCCACAGCCTCCTCCCCCCAGCACCTGCCTTCCAGATTTGAACACCTCAAAATTCAGGAGTGCTCAAGCTCAGTTTGGGCAGCTGTTACTTCATTTCTCCCAAATCAAATATACTGATCCACTGTAACTTGCTGTAGAAAAAGTAGGATAAAATTGAGCAAGAAATGCTTCCCAGTGGTTATTAGGACTGGAATTGCTATTTTCAACAGCCATTGCCTTTTTTGTTTGTTTGTTTGTTTGTTTGTTTGTTTGTTTGTTTGTTTTTGTTTAAAAGGAAGACAGTGATATCGCATTGGCAAATTCCCCATAGAAAGAAAGAGTGGAACAAAAGAATAATAAAGGCACCTCAACTTTTCCTCATTTATGGAGGACAGTCTTATAATATGCATCCAGATATCCTCCAATCACACAAGCTGAAAATTGTTTTACTTTACTGCAGTTCTGTAACCATATGGGAACCAATCCTGTCTGTGTTCTGTGCACATCTAAAATTCCTGCTGAATGACCTGCCCTGGGAGCGAGTTACCAGTGACCCAGGGCTGCGGCGGAAGGAGGGTGCAGGTGGGGGGGGGGCGGGGGAGAGCCCAGGGCTGGGGCGGCAGGAGGTGTGTGTGGGGGGCAATGGTGGGGAGGTAGGGGGAGCCCAGGGCTGGGACGGCAGGGGGGTGCGGCTGGGGGGATGAGAGCCCAGGGCTGGGGCGGCAGGGGGGTGCGGGTGGTGAGGGAAAGCCCAAGGTTTGGGCGGCAGGGGGGTGCGGCGAGGAGCCCAGGGCTGGGACAGGGGGGCAGCCAAAAATTTTTTTGCTTGGGGCGGCAAAAAACCTAGAGCCGGCCCTGGCACCAAGAGAAGTCATCGGCTCCATGGCTGGTATCCTGTTGCTCTAACCCCTAGACACACTCCCTCCCTGCTTTGTATTGTATTGTAACACCCCCTGCAGCTGGGTTTGAGCTGCATGCCCCAGACTTGTGTGTTCCAGCTTCGGCTACACATGGGAGAAATGGATTCACTCCCACCCCATCTGCTCCCCACATACATGCGTGAGAATCAAGCTGCACTGCCAGGGCATTGGTGAAAAGTGAATTTCAGAGTCACACACATGATTGCTCACAGAAACCCTGGTGCAATGCCCGTGCCCCAGAAGCAGCAGCACACTCATCCAATCAGAGACCAGCACCCATTCCCCATAGTTTCCGAGATAGCCAGGGGAGAGGTCTGTATTACACTAGCATATGTTTGATGGTTACTCTGTTATTGACTCTGTGGTTACAAGGGGTTAATACCAATAGAAGGGAGACAGCACCATTCACCAAGAGACATGCGGGGGTCAATTTCTTTGACCCCCTCACCTCCACCAGGCTGGGCTCAGCCCTCTGGCTGGGAATTGCTCCAGTGGCTGAAGAAGCCGGGCTGGGAAGCTGCAGGGAAGACAGACAAGCTTTGTGTTGCTTTATCATCCTATTTTGCTTTTTTGTGCACTGTGTCCTACTGGTGAGGTTGTCTAATACTATGGCTGAAAAGGGTGCTTTGGGTAGCTGAGGGAAGTTTTGCCGAGCAGCCAGCTCCAGCCAGGCCTGCTGAGAACATGGTTGGTGCACAGGGGTCTGTGCTCCGCGACCGGTCTGAGAGGGGAGGAATCAGGGGGTGAGGGTACCAGCTTTGAGAGGGGATGGACTCAAACAGACAGCAGGAGCCAAAGGTGCAGCTAGCTGTGGACTGTGACTGCTTCTCTGCCCAAGCACAGCACAGCTCGCTCGCCCACAGTCACGCCCTGGGGTACAAAATTCCAGCAGATTTTTCCTGACTAGATGAGAATAAGGAGATTGCCACTGGCCGGCGAGATGGCAGGAGCAGAGATCTCACAGATCAGGGAATTGGTAGCAGATTATTTTCTTAGGTCTCCATGTTAACTATGAGCAAATACAAGAATATTCTCAGTAAACATACCTCAAACCAGGGCCAATCTCTGTTCAAGCCTAAACAGCTAAATAACGATGGGCACTGAACAGACAGACAGATGGAGGGACATGCAGGGCAATGGGTGGACAGACATATATGGCAGTGGGCAGATAGATAGACAGACAGACTTGGGGACAAATTGCCATGCACTGGCAGCAATGCAGCGCCCTGGGTCAGAGGAATCCCCAATGGCTACAGGGTACTGTGCGTGTCTCCGATGTGCAGTCATTGTTCAGCTGCTCTCCCTGACAAGTCACATGTCTCTGTGTAGGCCAGGACCCATATCCCACAGAATTCGACAGCAGAATCCATGTTGGCCTCAACCTGAGCAGGCTCTTACCCTCAGCACCTTCCCAAGAGCCTCTGTGAGCGGCTCCCCCTTCTCCCTGGCACTATGATGTCATTGCTCTCTGCCTGTGATGCAGGGCGTTGCTATGGCAACACAGCCCTCCCTAGCTTTTTCCTGGGTTCTTCTGTCACCCTGCACCTGGGGCTGGCGCTTGGGACTTCAGGTAGGATTCATAGGAAGAGCGTGTGGCAAGCCCTGCTGAAATGAGCCAGCGGAAGAAGCCTAAGAGTCACGGTCCTGCTGGCCATGGGTTTAGCACCAGGGACCTCGTCTCAGAGAAGTACAAGAACTACTGTGCTGTGGTAATAGACACTGGCACCGGCTACACCAAGAGTGGGCTGGCCGGGGACGAGAAACCGCGGTCCATCCTGCCGAGCTGCGTAGGGGTTCCCAAGATCAGGACCAAGGACAGCCCCCTTTATTACATTGGGGAAAGCATCCCACGCAGGAGCTCGGAGGTGATCACGAACATGGTGATGACCCATGGTGTGGTGACCGACTGGGACGCCCTGGAGATGTTATGGCACCACATCTTCTACACAGAGCTCAGTGTGTGCCCCGAGGAGCTGGCCGTGCTGGTCACAGATGCCCCCCTCTCTCCGACCACCAACCGGGAGAAGATGGCTGAGTTGCTGTTTGAGAGCTTTGAGGTGCCGGCGATGCTTGTGGCCCACGAGTCCCTGCTCTCGGTATATTCCTACGGGCGCACCAATGGGCTAGTGATTGGCTCTGGCTATGGGACCTCGTACACCGCCCCTGTCCACGATGGCTGCATCCTGCCTCACGCCACCTACCGGCTGGACATGGCCGGCAGCAGGCTGACACGTTACCTAGCCAAACTGATGGGGGAGTGTGGGAACCCCTTCCAGGAGGAGGAGCTGGAGCTGGTGTGCAAGATCAAGGAGCAGTGCTGCTACATCCCCGAGGACTTCCAGACTGAGCTGAATGGGGACGAGAAGAAATACCTCATGGACTTCACCCTTCCCGACAAGCAGGTCATCTCCATCGGCAGTGAGCGCTTCCGCTGCCCTGAGGCGCTTTTTACCCCCTCCGTCCTGGGCTTCCCTGAGGTGGGCATTCACATCCATGCCATGAACAGCATCAGGAAGTGCAAGCCGGAGCACCAGGCAGAGCTGCTGGCCAACATGCTGCTGGCTGGGGGAACCACCATGCTCCGCGGCTTCTCCGAGAGGATCAAGAAGGAGCTGCTCAGGATGGAGACAGTGGGCAAGAGGCAAGTGGGCATCCTGGCTTCCCCCCACCGCAGCTACTCGGCGTGGCTGGGTGGCTCCATCATGGCATCACTTAATGCCTTCCAGAACGTCTGGATCAGCCGCCTGGCCTACAATGAGAAAGGACCCTTTGTAGTCCACCGGCACTGCTTCTGAGCGGGCAAGCTGGGCGGGCACAGGGCGCAAGAGGCATGGGTACGGGAAAGCCCCTCTATAAACGCTGCTTACGGGACAACAGGCACGGAGCGGGCTTCCTCGCTAGATGCTGCCTGCCAGCCTCACAGAGGGGAAACCCACTGGGGTTACCCACGCTGAGTGACAGAAATCAGGGGGTCTGCACCACGGGCAGACCGAGATGGGCATGTGCACCAGATCTGAGCTCCATGGGCACTGAACAGGTTCATCCATTGGTGGGGACGTTCCCAGGGAGCACCCCCGGGGTCACTGCCCATCATTCCCTATACCCACCAGCTCCCCCTCCACCGCGGAAAACACTGCCCATCGTACTCTATACCTCCTGGATCTCCGCCCCCAGAACACACTACCCATAGTACCCTACACCCACAGCTCCCCCTCCACCCTGGAACAAAGTGACCATCGTTCCTTATACCCCCTGCTCCCCCTCCCCCCTGGGAACACACTGCCCATCTTTCCCTATACCCCCCAGCTCCACCCTGCCTCCCGGAACACACAGCCTGTCCTGCTCTATACCCCCCAGTTACCCCTCCACCCCAGAACACATTGCCTATCGTGCACTATACCTCCCGGCTAACCCGCCACCAAACACACTGCCCATCGTGCCCTATCCCCCTCCCCAGCTCCCCCCACTCCCCTGGAACACACTGCCCATCGGGCTCTTTACCCCCTGGGTCCCCTTACCCTCTGGAACACACTGCCCATTGTGCCCTATCCCCCCCCCCCCCCGGCTCCCACTCCCCCATGCAACACACTGCCCATCGTGCCCTATCAGCCCCCAGCTCCCCCCACCCCTCTGAAACACACTGCCCATCAGGCCCTTTACCCCCTGGGTCCCCTTACCCTCTGGAACACACTGCCCATCGGGCCCTAAACCCCCAGGCTCCCGCTTCCCCTCCCCCAGGAACACACTTCCCATCATGTCCTATACTCCCCGCTCCCCCTCCCCCCTAGAACACACTGCCCATCGTACCCTACACCCCTGGCTCCCCCTCCGCCCAGGAACACATTGCCCATCGTGCCCTATACTCCCCGGATCCCCCTTATCCCCTGGAGCACACTGCCCATTTTGACCTATACCTCCTTGTCATGGAGTGTGGGGAAGTCAGGGCCCTGCACCCCCCTTCTACTTCCTGCAATTCATGACTCTCAGCCAGCCAGTGAAACAAAATGTTTATTAGAGGACAGGAACACAGTCTAAAACAGAGCTTGTAGGTACAGAAAACAGGACCCCTCAGTCAGGTCCCTCTTAAAGGGTGAGAAGCCCAGACCCAGGTTCTGGGCCTACCGCCGTCTCCGCAGCCAGTTCCAAACTGAAACCCCTTCCTGTTGCCTCACCCAGCCACACCCCCGGCCCCTCCTCCAGCCTTTGTCCAGTTTCCCCGGCAGAAGGTGTCACCTGCCACCAACCCCCTCCTGGGCTCAGGTTAGGAAGGGCAGCCGCCATCGTTTAAGTGCTGGCCGTCAAGTATCATCCCTCAGTGAAGTCACACCCTTATTGCCCATCACCATCTAGTATTGGTGCAGTACCCCAGGGAAACGGAGGCACGCCCCATCTTAGCAGAAGACAGTAAACTAGTAAAACTCCCATGCAACATTACAAGGTTAATACTCCCTACTCCGTCACATCTCTCCCCCCTTCAAGACTGAACTGAGTGGAGTCACTCTAACCAGTGACCTGGGGAAGTTCAGGCCCCCCTCTCCGGGACAACGCATCATCTATCACGTTGGCACTCCCCTTCACATGGACCACCTCCATATCGTAATCCTGGAGGAGCAGGCTCCACCTCAGCAGCTTGACATTGCTCCTTTCATCTGCTGTAGCCAGGTCAGGGGAGCGTGGTCAAATAGATATGGCTGTAGTTTCTTAAGGGCCCATACCATAGCCAGGCATTACTTCTCTATGGCCACGTAGTTTTGCTCCCGAGGTAACAACTTCTTGCTCAAGTACACAATGGGATGTGTCTCCCCCTTTTCATCAACCTGCATTAACACCGCACCCAGACCCGGGTCTGAGGCGTCCGTGAACACCATAAAGGGCTTGTCAAAGTCTGAGTTTATCAGAACTGGGCCACTGACCAGAGCTTCCTTCAGCGCACAGAGAGCCTTCTGGCACTGCTCAGTCCAGACCACTTTGTCTGGCTTTCCCTTCTTGCATAGCTCAGGGATGGAGCTAAAGTGTGGCACAAATCTTTGATAATACCCCGCCATCCCAATAACGTGCTGGACGTGCTTTTTGGTTTGGGGAGCGGGCCAGTCCCTGATCGCCTCCACCTTGGCTGGTTCTGGCTTTAGGCAGCTGCTCCCCACCCGGTGGCTGAGGTAAGATACTTCGGCCATCCCCACCTTGCACTTTTCAGCTTTTATGGTCAGCCCAGCCTCCTGGAGTTGGACCAGCACTTGTTTAACCTGGGACACATGGTCCTCCCAGGTCTGGCTAAAGACACAGATGTCATCAATGTACGCCACGGCAAAACTCTCCATCCCCCTCCGTAGCTGATCCACCAGGCGCTGGAAGATAGCAGGCGCCCCCTTGAGGCTGAAAGGCAGGGCCAGGAACTCAGAGCCCCAGAAGGGTTAAAAAGGCAGATTTCAGCCTGGCATCTGCATCCAGTGGCACTTGCCAGTAGCCCTTTGTAAGATCCACGGTAGTAAGGTAACGAGCTCCTCCCAGCTTGTCTAGGAGCTCGTTAGGCCTGGGCATGGGGTAGGCATCAGACACAGTGATGGCATTAAGCTTCCAATAGTCTACACAGAACCAGATCAACCTGTCCTTTTTGGGGACCAACACCACAGGAGAGGCCCAAGGGCTGGAAGATGGCTGGATAACCCCCAAAGTCAGTATGTGACTGACCTCTCTTTCCATGTCCTGAGCAGTTTTTCCTGTGACTCGGAACGGGGAACATCTTATAGGAGGATGCGATCCTGTCTCCACCCGGTGGACAGTCAGATTAGTGAGTCCAGGCTGGTTGGAAAACAGCTGTTGGTATAAATGCAGCACCCCTCTGATCTCAGCTTGCTGGGCAGGTGTTAGCTGATCAGAGAGGGGAATTGTTTTCAGGGAGGAACCAGCTCCTGTCTCAGGGAATAGATCTACTAAAGGGTCATCTCCCTGCTCCTCCCAATGCCTACACATGCCCAACATCACATTCCCCTGTCATAATATGACTTCATCATATTAACATGGTACACCCGGTGGCAGGGTGCCCGGTTAGACAGTTCCACCACATAGTTTACCTCATTTAGTTGCTTTACAGCCTTGAAAGGGCCTTCCCAGGTGGCTTGTAGTTTGTTTTTTCTCACGGGGATGAGAACCATCACCTAGTCCCCAGGGGCATAGGTGCAGGCCCGCGCCGTGCGGTCATACCAGACCTTCTGATTCCTCTAGGCTCTGGCCAGATTCTCCTTGGCATAGCCCATGAGCTCTGCAAGTCTTTCTTGGAAGGTCAAGACATACTCTACCACTGATTCTTCATCAGGAGTGGCCTTCCCCTTCCATTCGTCTCTCATCAGGTCCAGGGGGCTTCTCATCCTACTTCTGTATAACAGTTCAAAAGGCGAAAACCCTTTAGACTCCTGGGGCACTTCCCTGTACGCGAATAGCAGGTAAGGTAAATACTTGTTCCAATCTTGTGGGTGCTGGTTCATAAAGGTTTTCAGCATCATCTTTAGAGTTCCATTGAACCTCTCCACCAGCCCACTGGACTGGGGGTGATATGCTGAGGCTCAGATGTGCCAGACCCCACATTTTTCCCACAAGCACAGAGCAGGGCTGACATGAAGTTGGATCCCTGGTCTGTCAAGACTTCCTTGGGGAAACTCCTCGGCTGAAAATGGTCAGCAGTGCATCTGCCACTGTGTCTGCTTTGATAGAAGACAAGGCCACTGTCTTGGGGTAATGGGTAGCAAAATCTACCACCATCAGAATGTATTTCTTCCCCAACTGGGTTATCTTGCTGAGAGGCCCAACTATGTCCACAGCCACCTTCTGAAAAGCCTCCTCTATGATGGGCAAAGGTCTCAAAGCCGCTTTCCCCTTGTCCCGGGCCTTCCCCACCCTCTGACAGGGGTCACAGGATCTGCAATACTGTTGGACAGTACTAAAGACTCCAGGCCAGTAAAAATTCTGTAGCAGCTTCTGCCTGGTACGCCGGATTCCCTGGTGTCCTGAGAGAGGGATGTCATAGGCCAGGTACAGTAGCCTGCGGCGATACTTCTGGGGGACCACCAGCTGCGTCCTGATCCCCCATGACTCCACTTCCCCTGGGGGAGCCCATTCTCGATACAGGAATCCCTTCTCCCACAGGAACCTCTCCTGGCAGCAGTGATGAGCTGGAATCGGTTCGCACCGGTTCGCAGGAACCGGTTGTTAAATTTAGAAGCCTTTTTAGAACCAGTTGTCCAACCGGTTCTAAAAGGACTTTTAAATTTAGGCGCCAACTCCGTGAGCTCCGGCAGCTCCCCGCCCCGCCCCTGGCCCCAGCTCACCTCCACTCCGCCTCCACTTCCTCCTCCTCCCCTGAATGCTCCGCCCCGCTTCTCCTGCCCCCTCCCCCGGCTTCCCACGAATCAGCTGTTCGCGCTGGAAGCCTGGGAGGGCTGAGAAGCAAGCAGCGGTTTCGCGCCCAAGAACGCGGAGACAGAGTGGAGGTGAGCTGGGGCAGGGGGGCGTGAGGAGGGCCGCCCGTGCCGCGGCAGGTAACCCCCTGCTCCCCCGCAGCTATGCTACCCCGCCCCTAGGAGCCAGAGGGACCTGCCGGATTCTTCCCGGGAGCAGCCCCAGGTAAGCACCGCCGGGACTCCCCACCTCGCCCCCTGGCAGGTCCCTCTGGCTCTTAGGGGCGGGGCAGGCACCCACTACGGTGGCCCACGAGACCCTCCTGCCCAGCCCCTGAGCTCCCGGCCGGGGAGGCTAGTCCCAGGCTGTTCCCCCTCCCCCGCAATTTCAGCTCGCCCCGCCGCTGGCGCATGCTCTGGGCGGCGGGCTGCGAGCTCGGCCTGACCCGGTGCTCCAGGCGCTGCGAGGCAGCAGTGTGGCCTGGCTCCAGCCGAGCGGCGCGGCTATAGTGCCGCCAGCCAACAGTGCTCCACGTGGTGCATGGTGGCGGCGGCGTGGCCCGGCTCCAGCTGAGTGGCGCGGCTGTAGCGCCACCAGCCACCTCCAGGCAGCGTGGTAAGGGGGCAGGGAGAAGGGAGAGGGTGTTAGATAGAGGGCAGGGGAGTTTGAAGGGGTGGGGGAGGTGGATAGGGGTCAGGGTGGTCAGAGGGTGGGGAACAGGGGGGTTGAATGGGGGTAGGGGTCCCGGGAGGGTAGTTAGGAAGGAGGGGGGGTTGGATGGGGCGGCAGGGGGCAGTCAGGGGCAGGGGTTCCAGGGGCAGTCAGGGGACAGAGAGAAGGGGTGGTTGGATGGGGCAGGGGTCCCGGGGGGCCATCAGGAATGAGAGGAGGGGTTGGATAGGGTGGCGGGGGGCAGTCAGGGGACAGGGAAGGGGGGTGGATGGGGCAGGGGTCCCGGGAGGGGGGCGTCAAGGAACGCGGGGGGTTGGATGGGGCAGGAGTCCCGGGGGGCGGGCCACGACCCCCTCGTGGGGTGAGGAGGGAACCGGTTGTTAAGATTTTGGCAGCTCATCACTGCCTGGCAGCACTTCCCCATGGTCTGTGCCACACTGAGGACAGCCAGGTCCCTTAGCTTCTGCAAGGAGGGATCTTTCTGCAACTCGGCCTGGAACTCAGCGGCTGGGGAAGGGATGGGGGCCTGCTCCCTCTCGCTGGCTGGGTCTGAAGCCACAGCCCCTCTGAGCTTTATCCCTGGTCACTCCCTCCCCACCAGGGTCGGGACCTGAGCCTCCGGTGAGGTACCCTCCTGGATATCATGGCGTAGAGCCCCTCACCGGCTCTGGCTCATGAATAGGGCATTCTGGGGGTTGCTTGGCCAATCCTCTAGGTCACCTTCCATCAACACCTCAGCGGGCAAATGATGATGCCTTGGGGCCCTCCTTGGCCCATTTCAGATGTACCTTGCCACGGGCACCTTGAATGGGGTCCTGCTCATGCCCGTCAGGGTCAGGCACCACCCGATCTGGAGCCACCACCTCGGGCTGGACCAGCGTCACCTCAGCGCCCATGTCCCAGTAGCCATTGACCTTTCTCCCATCCACCTCCAGGGGAACAAGGCTCTTGCTCTGCTAACCTGCCACCAAACAGACTGCCCATTGTTCCCTATACCCCCCAGCTCCCCCTCTTCCCTGGAACACACTGCCCATCGTGCCCTATACCCCCGGCTCCCGATCCCCCCCGGAACACAATGCCATCATGCCCTATACCCCCCAGTTAGCCCCCGGAACACACAGACCGTCCTGCCCTATAGCCCCCAGATCCCCCTCCATCCCAGAACACACTGTCCATCGTAATATACACCCCCTGGCTCTCCCCCCACCCCCCGGAAACACACTGCCCATCATGCCCTATAACCCCCGGCTCCTCCCTCCCCCCCGGAAAACACTGCTCATCGTACCCTATACTCCTAGTCTCCACCTCCCCCCATGGAACAAACTGCTCATCATACCCTATACCCCCCTGCTCCCACTCTCACCCAAAACACACTGCCCATTGTGCCCTATACCCCCTGCTCCCCCTCCCCCCTGGAACACACTGCCCATCATTCCCTATACCCCCAGTTCCCCCTCTCCCATGGAACACACTGCCGACCATGCCCTATACCCCCGGATCCCACTCCCCCCCGGAACACACTGCCCATCTCACCCTGTACCCCCGGCTCTCCCCTCCCCGCCCCGGAACTTACCCCCCACTGTGTCATATATGCTCCAACCCCCAGGGACACACTGCACATCGTGCCCTATACCCCCCAGTTTCCCCTGCCCCCCCAGGACACACTTCCAATCGTGACCTATATCCCCCTGCTCCCACTCCCCCACGGAAAACACTATCCATCGTGTTCTCTATCCCGACTTCCCCCTCCCCCCTGAAACACACTGCCCATTGTGCCCTATACCCCACTGTCCCCGTCCCCCCCGGACAACACTGCCCATTGTTCCCTGTACCCCCATCTCTGACCTCCCCCCTGGAACACACTGCCCATCGTGCCCTATACCCCCAGCTCCCCTCTTCCTCAAGGAACACACTGCCCATCATGCCCTATACTCCCCGGCAATCCGTCCCCACAAAACACACTGCTCTTCGTGCCCTATATCCCCCAGTGTAACGATGCAACAATGCGGCCTCTGGAGGGAAACAACTGAGAGTATCAATTCAGGACAAATTGCTTAGAGCAGGCAGTTACAGCCCAAAGCTGGGTATCCTTTTTTATTAAGGCACACCAAACAGAGAGGACTTCAGTTTTACCCCACTGGCTAACCAGAAGTTATACAAGAAATTCCCTTAGATACTCCAGGTCCCTTGTATCACCACCAGCACTGCTCCTTATGGGGACGAATGGTTATGAAAACCAATATCCCAGTAAAAGAAAAAAGGTTCTCCTTATCTGAAAGGACCAAGCCCCAGGCCAATATACAAGTCAGATCTTACCCACAAATCACGCTGTTGCTAATCCTTTAGAATCTAAAATCTAAAGGCTTATTCATAAAAAGAAAGAAATATAGATGAGAGTTAAAACTGGTTAAATGGAATCAATTACATACACTAATGGCAAAGTTCTTGGTTCAGGCTTGTAGCAGTGATGGAATAAACTGCAGGTTCAAATCAAGTCTCTGTAGTACATCCACAGCTTGGATGGGTCATTCAGTCCTTTGTTCAGAGCTTCAGTTTGTAGCAAAGTTCCTCCAGAGGTAAGAAGCAGGACTGAAGACAAAATGGAGGGGTTTCCAGGGCCTTTTATATCCTCTGCCATGTGGAAGGACACCCCTTTGTTCTTACTGTGGAAAATCACAGCAGCAAGATAGAGTTTGGAGTCACATGGGCAAGTCACATGCCCATGCATGATTCAGTTCTTTACAGGGAGAGTGACCATTCCTCACATGCTACCTTGAACATTCCCAGGAAGACATCTCATGTGGATTGGAGTCTCCCAAGGTCCATTGTCAGTTAAATTGGGCACTGTCACAGACTCACAGGTGCGGTCCCTGAGGGGAACCCCCTTCAGTGAGACAGCCCTTCTCGGGGGACCACTCTCTCTCGGGGGTTAAGCCCCTCCACCTCCTGGAACTGCACCTCTCTGAGCCTTAGCACACCTGTCTCTCACCGTGGGCCCCCTCAGGGAGTCCACTCGCTCTGGACCCCCGGGGCCTCCACTCCCAGAGGGAATAATGCAACCCTGTTCTCCAGACCGGAGTGATTCTCGGCCAGTGTAAAACAGGAGGGTTTATTGAGCATCTGAACACAGCATAGGAAACTCTCAGGGCCCTCAGGCCTGGCCTCCCTCAGCACAGCACATCCAAGTCTCCTCTCCATCCAGGTGAGCACTGCCTGCTCTCTCTCCAGTCCTGAGCCCCCCTGCTTCCCAGCTGGGCATCTGCTATCACATCCCCCAAGTCCCGCCTCTGTCCATTGTCTTCTATCCAGGTAAACAGGGTCACCTGGGCCTCCTCTCCTGTCAGCCGTCCTCTGTCCCATTCTGGCTGGAACCGGCTGGGCAGGTTACCGGGGTCCTCTCTTCACAGACCATTGTCCTCCCATTGTCCAGAACTGGCTGTGACTCCTGAGCTGGGCCTCCCGGTCACCAGGTCACCAGTCACTGGGGTATCCATTCTCCAGGCCATTGGCTGGGGTCCCAAGTTCCCTCGCTGGTCCTCTGTAACAACAAACTCCCTCTCCCATCACCTTGTTAAATCAATAACACCCAGGGAAACTGAGTCCCACCTCCTCTGCATGCAAACCATTGAAAAACCCAAGAAAATCCCCTACTTCGTCACAGGCACTTAATCTACAAATTCCTTTCTCAAGAAGCTGACCAAATGCTTCACTAATACTACTTAGAATCAAACACATTGAGATACAAGTACATAGCCAATATTCATAATTTCAATTACAATATTGATACATACATACAGACAGCATAATCATAACCAGCAGATCATAACCTTTCCATAGACATCTTACTGGACCTCCTTTCTACAAGATTTGGTGCAACTATAGGACCTTGGTTGCAACAATGATCTATACGGTGACAGTTCATGTCAATAATGTCACATCCGGCTCCCCGCTCTCCCCCGGACAACACTGCCCATTGTGCCCTGTATCCCCTGCTCCCCCGGAACAAACTGCCCATTGTGCCCTATTCTCTCCCTCGCTCCTCCCTCCCGCCAGGAACACACTGCCCATCATGCCCTATACCCCCAGCTCTCCCCATACCCTGAAAAACACTACCCATCGTTCCCTATACCCCCAGCTCTCCCCATACCCTGAAAAACACTACCCATCGTTCCCTATACCCCCTGCTCCCTCTCCCCCTGGAACACACTCCCCATCATGTCCTATGCCCTCCCCAGCTGACCCTCACCCCCGGAACCTACTGCTGATCATGCCCTGTACCTACTCCCACCAGGGACACACTGCCCATCATGCCCTGTACCTCCTGATCCCCCTCTCCCCCGAAACACAATGTCCATCATGCCCTATACCCCCGGCTCCCCCCTCCCCACAGGAACTCATCCACCATCGTCCTCTATACCCTCCTCCCCCCAGGGACACACTGCCCATACTGCCCTATATCCCCCAGCTTCCCCTGTCCCACAGGACACACTTCCCATCGTGCCCTATACCCTCAGTTCCCCTACCCCCGAAACACACTGCCCATCGTGCCCTATACCCCCAGCTCCCCGTTCCCCCCAGAACAAACTGCCCATCATGCCCTATACCCCCAGCTCCTCCCTCCCCCATGGAACACAGTTCCCATCATGTCCTATGCCCCCGGTACCCCTCCCCACCAGAACACACTGCCCATCATTCCCTATACACCTGGCTCCCTCTCCCCCCCGCAGAACACACTTCCAATCGTGCCTTATTCTGCCCAGATCCCACTACCCCACCCTCTCAGAACACACTACCCATCGTGCCCTATACTCCTGACTCCCCCCCCGAAAACACACTGCCCATCATGCCCGATACCCTTCCCTACCCCTCCCTACCCCCCGGAACACATTGCCCATCATGCCCTAAACCCCCTGCTCCCCCTTCTCCCCAGAACACACTGTCCATCATGCCCTATACCCCCGACCCCCGGCTCCCGTTTCAACCCCCCCCGCCTCCAGAACACAATGCCCATCATGCCATATACACCCCACTTCTCCTCCCCCACCCAGGCAACACTGCCCATCATGCCCTATTCTCCCCAGATCACCCTTGGGAACGCACTGCCCATCGTGCCTTATACCTCCCCCTCTCCTCCCTCCCCCCCAGAACACACTGCCCATTGTGCCCTATACCCCGCGGCTCCCCCTCCCTCACAGGACACACTTCCTATTGTGCCCTATACTCCCAGCTCCCCCTCCCCCCAGAACACACTGCCCATCGTGCCCTATACCCCCAGCTCCCGCTCCCCCCAGAACACACTTTCTGTCATGCTCTATACCTCCCGGCTCCTGCTCGCCCCCCAAATCCACTGCCCATCGTGCCCTATACCCCGCGGCTTCCCCCTCCCCCATGGAACACAGTTTCCATCTTCCATCATGTCCTATACCCCCGGTACCCCTCCCCCCAGAACACACTGCCCATCGTGCCCTATACACCCGGCTCCCTCTTAGGGTGACCAGACGTCCCGATTTTATCGGGACTGTCCCGATATTTCCTTGTTTGTCCCGCGTCCCGACCAATGTTAGGTCGGGACACTGGACAAACAAGCAGATACTCCGGAGCTCGGAAGTGCTCGCGCCCCCCCCCCCCCCTTCCCCCATTGGCTCCCTCCCCGAATCCCCGCCTCTTCCCCAGGCTCGCCATTCCTCCTCCCTCCAGCGCTTGTGGAGGGAGGCCCGGGAGACGCAGGCGAAGCGCGGGGCTGGGGTGAGTGAGAGTCCAGCCTGGCCCCGAGTGCAGGCAGGACTCAGTCGGGCGGTAGGGAGAGTAGGGGGGCGGCCCGCGGGGCCAGGCGGCGGCTGTTCTCCCCCCCGGGCAGCGGGACTCGGGAGCAGCCGCTGCTGCAGCTCCCACTGCCGCGGGGGAGGAAGCGGCCGATGGCCAAGCTCGGCAGCACGCTGCGCCCAGCCCCTGGCCAGTCGCGTCTGGGCTGGCTGCCCAGCTGGTGCTATCCCACGGCGGCCCCGGGGCGGAGGCATCGGCAGCCCAGCCCCGTTCGTTCCCCTGCGGGACCCGAACGGGACGGGGGGCTGGGGCCTGCTGCCCCCACTCCGGGGCTGCCGCAGGATAGCACCAGCTGGGCAGCAGCCCAGACGCGACTGGCCAGGGGCTGGGCGCAGCGTGCGCGCTGCTGGGTCCTCGCAGCAGGCCCGGGCTCGGGGAGTTCGGGCCCGGGAGCCAGAGCCGCAGCCACAGCCGCCGAGCTTGGCCATCGGCTGCTTCCTTCCCTCACGGCAGTGGGAGCTGCAAGCAGCGGCTGCTCCTGAGTCCCGCTGCCCAGCGGGGGAGAACAGCCGCCGCCTGGCCCCGCGGGCCGCCCCCCTACTCTCCCTACCGCCCGACTGAGTCCTGCCTGCGCTCCGGGCCAGGCCGGACTCTCACTCACCCCGGCCCCGTGCTTCCCCTGCGTCTCCCGGGCCTCCCTCCAGTGCTTGTGGAAGAAGGGGGGGGTGGTTTTTTTTTTTTTTGCCCTGCCCCCCCGCCACACCCACGCCCACGCCGCCCCCCCCCCCCCGCGTCCCGATATTTGACTTGGGTGATCTGGTCACCCTACTCCCTCTCCCCCTCCCCCCCCCCCCCGCAGAACACACTTTCAATCGTGCCTTATTCTGCTTGGATCCCACTACCCTCCCCCCCGGAACACACTGCACATCATGCCCTAGACTCCCTGCTCCCCCTCCTCCCCAGAACACACTGCCCATCATGCCCTATACCCCCAGCTCTCCCCTGCGCCCTGGAACACACTCTGCATCCTGCCCTATACCTCCGGCTCCCCCTCCTCCCCAGAACACAGTACCCATCGTTCCCCATACCCACCAGCTCCCCGCAACCTCACAGAATACAATGCCCATCATGCCCTATACCCCCCAGCTCACCCTCTCCCCCAGAACACACCGCCCATTGTGCCCTATACCCCCCGCTCCCTACTCCCCCCCGAACACACTTCCCATCGTGCCCTATACCCTCCCCCTCTCCTCCCTCCCCCCCGAACACACTGCTCATCGTGCCCTATACCCTTCCTCCTACCTCCCTCCCCCCCGGAATGCACTGCCCATCATACCCTATACTCCCGACTCCTATTTCAACCCCCCCTCCAGAACACAATGCCTCTCATGCCCTATTCCCCCCAGGTCCCCCCTGCCCCTGGAAAACACTGCCCATCGTGCTCTGTACCCTCCCCCGCTGCTCCCCCCCCAGAACAAACTGCCCATTATGCCCTGTACTTCCTGCTCTCCCTCCCCCCCAGAACACAGTCCCCATCGTGCCCTATCCCCCCAGCTCCCTCCTGCCCACGGGAACACACTGCCCAGCGTGTCCTATACCTTCCTCCTCTCCTCCCTCGCCACCCCCCGGAACACACTGCCCATCATGCCCTGTACCTCCTGTTACCAGATCTGCCTGTTACTTTGGGGTATGCTCATTTATTCGGGTTACTGTTCTGGGGGGGGGTTCTGTAATTTTATCAATGTACTGCTTGTGTCACCTGTGTTTTCATATGGAGCTCTACTTCTCCCTTATGCAAGTCCCCTCCCAATGGAGCTATCCTGCAGGACCTAGGTTCCCTAGGGCTGGGTTCCTCCAGCCCCAGACCCGGATGAACACACACACACACACACACACATTAACAGAGCAAGTCTGAGCAGATCGGGTCAATCAGCACTTTCGAACTGACCCCTTATATGTCCCTGGACTCAATGGGCTGGATGAAGCAGCACTTTCAAGCTGCCCCCACTTATGTGCCCCTGGGCTCAATGGACTGGGTCAAGCAGCACTTTCAAGCTGCCACCCTTATGTGTCCCAGATTCAGCATGTCCCTATCCCCACTCTCACATCACAATTGTACTGGCAGTAACCTACTTGATGAGCAAACCCCACAGTATTTTGGGCGCTGCAGGAATCTTTAGCTTAGGTAAAAGAAGCATTGCTGTAGAGTAAATGGGGGAAGCTAAAAACACAAAAGAGTAAAGTTTAGCAGGGCTGCCCGGGGGGGGCAAGTGGGGCAATTTGCCCCAGGCCCCGGGCCCCGCAGGGGCCCCGCGAACCCTGTCCGAGAATCCCTTCCCTGGCTACTCACCCGGCGGCGGTCTGGGTCTTCGGCGGCACTTCGGCGGCGGGCCCTTCAGTCGCTCCGGGTCTTCGGCGGCATTTCGGCGGCGGGTCCTTCAGTGCTGCCGAAGACATGGAGCGAGTGAAGGACCCGCCGCTGCTGCAGACTCGGAGTGCCGCCCAGTGAGTACAAGCGCCGCAGTGGGTGGCGCCTTTTTTTATGTCCGCTCCCCCACTTTGCCCCAGGCCCCCTGAATCCTCTGGGCGGCCCTGAAGTTTAGCAAGAAAGAGAGAAGCAACCAGCTTAACCATAAAAGTTATTTATTGAATAATAGGCTCTCCTTGTGTAGTTATCACTAAACCAACATAACATACATTATTAAAGGTTAATACCTAAGGTAGAAAGGAAAACAGAGAGAGAGAAAGAAGGGGATCTCACCCACTCCATGAGGCTTGAACTGGTCGGGGTTCCCAGGTGATGGTGGTAGCTCAGGATCCTGAGTGCTGGAGACAGGCAGAGTCCCCAGCATGATCCGTCAGGAGAAGATGGCGTCCCAGTGGAACTGATGCATAGTTTGGATCTAAGCATCAGAACACTTACTTGAACATAGGTAGGGGGTTTTGTAGAGAAACAACAATGGTTCAAGGGAAAACACTAGATTTGTTTATGGGTAAAATGATGACTCAAGGGTTTTCTTTAGGCTAGACAATAGGAGCTGATCACTCTTGGCTATGGGTGGTGTTTTCTTCCAGGGAGCTCACAATGCAAATAGGCTACTTCAGTATTTTGGATATCAATCAAGGATTCATTACTAGAATTGGTTTGATAACTGCTGAGCTGGGTGTGGGCAAGCATACGTTCATTAACATCTGGAGCAGAGGTTCCCATGATGCAGTGCTTCCCTGCTTTTTCTGGTCCCAGAGTTCAGTGCGGTTCTCTGTTCTCCATTCTGTATGCAAATTGAGATTTCTCCCTGTCCCATCTTTCATGCAGATGAAGCTAGGGGAATTGTCTTTGTTCTTCATTCTGTATGCTAATGGAGATGTCTTAATCTTGTCACCCTTGTCAGGACGGGTCTAGGTGTGTCTCCCATCCGCCTTTCATTGCTCTTTGCAAGTCTTTTCTCTGATGGGTTTTGGTTTAAGCAGAGGCTTGGCGTATCTTTCATGAGTCAGACAGGCTGGATACTGCACCCTGGTTCCCCAAGAACACAGAGCTGACTGGTATCAAGTATACCTTCCTCCGCTCCTCCCTCCCCACCCCCCAGAACACACTGCCCATCATGCCCTGTACCACCTACTCCTCCTCCCCCTGGAACACACTGCCCATCATGCCCTATTCCCCCCAGCTCCCCCCTCCCCCCGGGAATGCACTCCCATCGTGTCCTATACCCTCCTCCGCTCCTCCCCCCCCATAACACACTGCCCATCAAACCCTATACCCTCCCCCTCTCCTCCCTCCCCACCCCGGAACACACTGCCCATTGTGCCCTATACCCCACCACTCCCCCCTCCAACATGGAACACAGTTCTCATTGTGCCCTATACCCTCAGTACCCTCCCCCCCTGAATACACTGCCCATCATGCCCTATACCCCCCTCCCCGCTCCCGACTCCCCCCCAGAACACACTGCCCGGCGTGCCTTATTCCCCCCGGTTCCCGCTTCCATGTCAAGGCAGAATCCCAACTCTTTCACTCCGAGTGCACAAGTGAAGCCTGCAAGGATTTTAAAAATTAATACTTGCCACTCCAGGCTTGTATTGCACTCCCAAGGTTACAGCTTTTCTCTGAGCTTGGCTTGGTAAATGCTGCCACCACCCAAATGCAACAAAACCCCCTTTGAACCCAGAAAGGAGCACTTGGGAGTTCCTCCCTGTGGGGTGCCCTCAAGCCCTTTCACCTCCCCTCTGGGGAAGAGCTGAAAAAGGAAACAAAGGAAATTAGCTGTGGCTACCAGCTAATCAAACAACATTCACAAATCTCTTAGGACACCAAAAATCCAATCCTGTTCTTAAAAAAGGTAAATTTTATTAAAAACAAAAAGAAAGAAAATACATCTGGAACTTAGGCTTTTGCTAGATTTTAAAAGAGCAATTCCAAAAATCAAACTCCCAAAATAGCTTTCTTGGGGGTTCAACTTAAAGGTTACAAGCAAACAAAAGCATCTGGGGTTAGCACAGAGGAGTCCACAAGTCCACAAGCCAATAAGAAATAAAAGAAATAACCCTAGCTGCTTATAGCTGCTCTGACCCTTCAGCCCAGAGAGAACAGACAAAGGGAAATTTTCTTTCCCAATTTTAAAAAGTTCTACCTTCCCATTGGCTCTTTTGGTCAGGTGCCCACTTTTTTTCTTTACCTGGGGGACTTTTTAACCCTTTACAGGTAAAGCAAGTAAAGAACAGCTACCAAGAGGGATTTAACAGCTAACTGGCTGGGTGTACATCAAAGGGAGCTATCCCCCCATTTTATTTATTACAGCACCTGGATGCAGGATGTGCGGTGCTGAGGGAGGCCAGGCCTAAGGCCCTGAGAGTTTCCTGTACTGTGTTCAGATGCCCAATAAATCCTCCTGTTTTACACTGGCTGAGAGTCACTCCAGTCTAGAGAACAGGGTTGCATTATTCCCTCTGGGCGTGGAGGTCCCAGAGGTCCAGAGGGAGTGGACTCCCTGAAGGAGACAGGCATGCTAAGGCTCAGAGAGATGCGGTTCCAGGAAGCGGAGGGGCTTAACCCCGAGAAGGGCTGTCACACTGAAGGGGGTGTCACGATGCTGCCTTTGGTGGGACACTTCTGAGAGTATCAATTCAGGACACATTGCTTAGAGTAGGGCAGTTACAGCACAAGGCTGGCGTTCCTTTACTCTAAAGGCACACCAAACCAGCCAAACAGAGAGGACTTTGGTTTTACCCCATCGGCTAACCATAAGTCACACAAGCAATTCCCTTAGACACTCCAGTATCCCAATATCACCACCAGTGCCACTTATTATGGGGATGACTGGTTATGAAAACCAATACCCCAGTACAAGAAAAAAGGGTTCTCCCGATCCCAAAGGACCAAGCCCCAGATCCAGGTCAATATGCAAATCAGATCTTACCCAGTTAGATCTTACCCACAAATCACGCTGTTGCCAATCCTTTGGAATCTAAAATGTAAAGGTTTATTCATAAAAGGAAAAAGATATAGATGAGAGCTAAAATTGGTTAAATGGAATCAATTACATACAGTAATGGCAAAGTTCTTGGTTCAGGCTTTGTAGTAGTGATGGAATAAACTGCAGGCTCAAACCAAGTGTCTGGGATGGGTCATTCAGTCCTTTGTTCACAGCTTCAGTTTGTAGCAAAGTCCCTCCAGAGGTCAGAAGCAGAATTGAAGACAAGATAGAGGGGTTTCCAGGGCCTTTTATATCCTCTGCCCTGTGGAACATCACAGCAGCAAGATCGAGTTTGGAGTCACATGGGTAAGTCACATGTCCATGCCTGACTCAGTTCTTTACAGGCCGACGCCATTGTTTACATGTTAATTTGAACGTTCCCAGGAAAGCTCAGATGTGGATTGGCATCTCCAAAAGTCCATAGTCAGTTAAGTGTTTCTTGATTCGGCACTTACTGAGAATAGTCCTTTCTCAAGAAGCTGACCAAATGCTTCACTGAGGCTACTTAGAATCAAAACACATTGAGATACCGGTACATAGCCAATATTCATAACTTCAACTACAAAAATGATACACACATGCAGATCGCATAATCATAACCAACAAATCATACCCTTTTCATATACAACTCACACAACAACTTTTGTACAATATTTGCTGCAAATATATAACAGTGGTTGCAACAATGATCTATACGGTCACAGTTTATGCCAATAACATCACAGGGGGCTCCCCAAGGGACCATACGGGGCCAAGAGTGGGCACAACCTGTGAGTCCGTGACACCGTGGTACCAGAGGATGGTTGGAGGATGCACCCTGTAGATTGTTGGCTGTGAGCACAGGCGCTTTGCAGTGAGTGTCTGCCAGCAATAAAACAAGGGAATTGAAGGAACCAGTGTGGAAATGGCCTATAACCAGCTCTGTAAGAGGGACCTGGCACATCTGTGCAGGGAGAGAGGGCTGAGCATGGGGAGACTCACTAAGGAGCAGCTGATGGCTCAGCTTGTAGAGATTGACCAGTTTGAGCAACAGGCTCCAGATCCCAGGGGGGCTCCCGGGAAGCCCAGATTGCTGAGGAGTAGCCGTGGGGGCAGTCCATGTAGCAGCCGGGAGTCTATCAGATCCGACTCCTCAGTCAGCATAGGGGCGACCCCAGTCAGGTTTCTCCCTGGAAGAGCTGCAGAGACTGGAGCTGGAGCTGAAAGCAAAGGAGCTGGAAATGGAGGAGCAGAGGCTGGTGGACCATGCAGAACAGCAGAAGCAGGAGTTGGAGTTGGAGAAGAGGCAGGCCAAAAGGGCCTGCCGGGGGGTAAGTGGGGAAGGGCCCCGAGATGCCAGTTTTGTGGGGAATCTAGACACCAAACTTCTGCCCCAGTTTAAGGATGGGGGGGATATTGAGAAGGCTTTGAGAAGGCTTGTGATCTGCACCAGATTGACCCCGCAGACAGGCTCAGCTGTCTGATGCCCCCTGCTGGGTCTGAAGGCCATAGAGGCATTCAGCCAAACAGATGGTAATGAGATGGGGTACTGTGACCTGTTCAAACAGGCTTTGCCGCTGAAGTTTGAACTGACCACCGAGGCGTACAGGAATTGATTCCAGGGTGACAGGTTTCAGAGTTGCCGTGTTACTCTGTATCAGCAAAAAGAACGAGGAGTACTTGTGGCACCTTAGAGACTAACAAATTTATTTGAGCATAAGCTTTTGTGGGCTAAAATCCACTTCATCGGATGCAAGTGTATACAAGACCTCAGTTGTCACTTACAAGGAGGTCGCCAACCTGCTGGGGGAATATCTCCGCAAGTGGGGGAAGGGCATGGGGCTACTACCGCAGAGGACGTGTATAACCTGGTGGGGTTGGAGCAGCTGTATGACATCTGCCCTCCAGACCTTAAGATGTGGTTAGTGGACCGGAAGCCTAAAGATCTGCGCAGTGCGGGTGCACTGGTGGATGAGTTTGTGGACAGCAGATAGGGGGCAGGAGGGAGACCCGCACTGAGGACTCAGAAGGGGAGTTACCCAGAGACCTCTCAAAGGTGGGACTCCAGGAAGCACAACTCAGGGGTGCCCATGAATGCTGGGGCGGGCCAACCCACCTTGTGGGACTTGAGTTACCTGAAATGTAATTACTGTGGCCAAAAGGACACAAGGTGGCACAATGCCTGAAGATGAAGGAAATGGCAGCCAAGCAGATCCCGCAGGGTGTCAACTGGTGGTGCCGAGAGGGGGCACCACCAGTCCAGGGGTCCAGGGCCTGAGGTGGTGGACCCAGACCAGCTAGTGCCCAATGCATAAATGACCCTGAGGGGAGTGCTCAGGCCCCCCGTCAAGGTGCCTGTAGCAAGGATACACCTGAAATGGGGGGCTAAGGAGGGAACCCAAGGAGGTTGGGGTGCACAATCACCTGCCTACCAAGGTGCTAATGGGTAATGACTTGGAGAACTGGCCGGATGGCACTCAGAGCGCCCTGGTCCTTACCCGGAGCCAGAGCCAGTGAGGGACGCAGGACCTCCTGAAGGGGGGGTGGGTGAAGCACCGAGGGTGGGACTCGACAGAGCTGGGCCAGAGCCTCCGTCCCAAGGTGGGGAAACTGAGGCACTGCCAACCAGGGCTGTAGCGTCAAACCCAGCAGTTGAATTCCAGAAGGAGCTGCAGGAGGATTCCTCCTTAGAGAATCTTGGGCTCTTGCTGGCCAGAGCGTTGCACAATCCCAGGGGATGGACTGCCAGGAGACATTCCTGTGGGAGAAGGGATTCCTGTACCGGGAATGGGCTGGTTCGGGGCAAACTGAACCTTGGAAGGCCAGAAGGCAGTTGGTGGTCCCCCAGAGGTACCACCGCAGACTGTTGTACTTGGCCCACGATATTCCCCTTTCAGGGCATCAGGGCCTCTGGCGCACCAGGCAGAGGCTGCTGCAGAACTTTTATTGGCCCGCGGTCTTTGACGCTGTCCAACAGTATTGCAGGTCCTGTGACTCCTGCCAGAGAGTGCTTTGAGCAGAGGGTTGGACTAGATGACCTCCTGAGGTCTCTTCCAACCCTAATCTTCTATGATTCTATGATTCTATAAAGGTCCGGGATAAGTGTAAAGCAGCTCTGAATGCCCGGGATAAGTGTAAAGCAGCTCTGAGACCTTTGCCCATCATAGAGGAGCCTTTCCAGAAGGTGGCTATGGACATAGTGGGGTCCCTCAGTAGGGCAACCTGGTCAGGGAAGAAATACATTCTGGTGGTGGTAGATTTCGCTATGCGCTACCCCGAGGCGGTGGCATTGTCCTCTATCGAGGCAGACACCGTGGCAGACGCGCTGCTGACCATTTTCAGCAGAGTGGGGTTCCCCAAGGAGGCCCTTACAGACCATGGGTCCAACTTCATGTCAATCCTGCTCCAGTGCTTGTGGGAAAAGTGTAGGGTCCGCCACACCTGGGCCTTGGCATATCACACTCAGTCCAAAGGGCTGGTGGAGAGGTTCAATGGGACCCTAAAGATGATGCCGAAAACATTTATGGACCAGCACCTGCAGGACTGGGACAAGTATTTACCCCACCTGTGGGAAAAGCTCGCAGAGCTCATGGGTTTGGCCAGGGGAAACCTAGCCAGGGCACAGAGGAAGCAGAAGGTCTGGTACGACCACTCAGCATGTGCCTGCTCCTATGCTACCGGGGACGAGGTGATGATGCTTCTCATCCCCATGAGGAAGAACAAGCTGCAAGCTGCCTGGGGTGGCCCCTTCAAGATCATTAGACAAGTAAACGAGGTGAACTATGTAGTGGAAATGTCCAACTGGGAACACAGCCACCAGGTGTACCATGTCAACATGATGAAGCCATACTGGGACAGGGAGAAGTTGGTGCTGGCTGTGTGTGGGCATTGAGAAGAGAAGGGAGAGGATCCCCTGGTGGGACTCCTCCCTGAGGCGGGGGACTGATCCCTTGCTGGAATCAATTCCCCTCTCAGACAAGCTAATCCCTGCCCAGCAGGCTGAGATCAGAGAGGTGCTGCATTCATACTGGTAGCTGTTCTCCAACTGGCCTGGGCTCACTAACCTGGCTGTTCACCAGGTGGAGACGGGAGTCAACCTTCCCATCAGGTGTTCCCCATTCAGGGTCACTGGGAAAACAGCCCAGGACCTGGAGAGAGAGGTCGGAGATATGCTGGCTTTAGGGGTGATCCAGCAGTCCTCCAGCCCCTGGGCCTCTCCCGTGGTTCTGGTCCCCAAGAAGGATGGGTAGATCCGCTTCTGTGTGGACAATCGGAAGCTCAATGCCATCACTGTGTCCGATGTCTACCCCATGCCTAGGACCGATGAGAACCTAGACAAGTTGGAGGGCACCCGGTACCTCACTACCATGGATCTCACCAAAGGCTACTGGCAGGTGCCTTTGGACCCAGAGGCCAGGGCGAAGTCTGCCTTCACCACCCCAACAGGGCTCTACAAGTTCCTGGTCCTGCCTTTTGGCCTCAAGGGGGCACCTGCCACCTTCCAGCGCCTGGCGGACCAGTTACTAAGGGGGATGGAGGATTTTGCTCTAATGTATATTAACAATATCTATGTCTTTAGCCAGACCTGGGAAGAACATGTGTCCCAGGTGAAGAGGGTGCTGGGTCGCTCCAGGATGCAGGACTGACCATAAAATCTGGAAAGTGCAGAGGTGTCATACATGGTCCACAAGGTGGGGAGTGGCCACCTGAAGCTGGAGCCAGCCAAAGTGAAAGCAATCAAGGATTGGCCCGTTCCCCAGACTAAAAAGCAGGTCCAGGCTTTCATTCGGATGGCAGGGTAGTACCGGAGGTTTGTGCCACACTTTAGCTCCCTAGCAGCTCCCCTCACGGAGCTTTGTAGGAAAGAAAAGCTGGACAAGGTGGTCTGGACCGAGCAGTGCCAGAGGGCTCTCTGTGATCTGAAGGAGGCACTCATCCAAACAGGGGTGGCTCCAGGCACCAGCGCACCAAGCGCGTGCCTGGGGTGGCAAGCCGCGGGGGGCGGCCTGCCGGTCGCTGTGAAGACGGCAGTCAGGCTGCCTTCGGCGGTGTGCCTGTGGGAGGTCTGCCAGTCCCGCGGTTTCGGCGGCAATTCGGCGACGGGTATGGTGCACCGCCAAAAGCCGCCTGACTGCCGTGCTTGGGGCAGCAAAATACATAGAGCTGCCCCTGCATCCAAAGCCTGGTGCTGGTAAACCCGGATTTTAACAAACCCTTTCTAGTTTTCACCAAGGCCTCAGACACCAGGCTGGGTGCGGTGCTGATGCAAACTAATACTAAGAGGGAGAGACACCCCATTGTGTACCTGAGCAAGAAGTTGCTGCCCCGGGAGCAGCGCTATGTGGCCACAGAGAAGGAATGCCTGGCCATGGTGTGGGCCCTTAAAAAGCTGCAGCCATATCTATTTGGGTGGTGCCTCACTGTGTACACTGACCATTCGCCAAGACGTGGCTGCACCAAATGAAAGGGGCTAAGGCCAGCCTCCTGAGATGGAGCCTGCTCCTCCAGGGTTATGACATGGAGGTGGTCCATGTGAGGGGGAGTGCCAATGTTATAGCCGATGCTTTATCACGGGGCAGGGGCCCTGAACTTCCCCAGGTCACTGGCTAAGTGACCCCACTCGGTTCAGACTCAAAGGGGGGAGAGATGTGACAAAGTGGGGTTTTTTTTTGTTTTTTCCTTGGTTTTTTCAATGCTTTGCATGCAGAGGGGTGGGACGCTGTTTCCCTGGGTGTTACTGGTTTAACGAGGTGATGAGAGAGGGAGTTTGTTGTTACAGAGGATCAGGACGGAACTTGGGACCCCAGCCAATGGCCTGGAGAATGGATACCCCAGTGACTGGTGACCTGGTGACTGGGAGGCCCAACTCGGGAGTCACAGCCAGTTCTGGCCAGTGGGAGAACAATGGGCTGCTAAGAGAGGACCCCGGTGACCTGACCAGCCGGTTCTAGCCAGAGGGGTACAAAGCACAGCTGAGAGGAGAGGAGGCCCAGGCGACCCTGTTTACCTGGATAGAAGACAATGGACAGAGGCGGGGCTTGGTGGCAGGTGATATCAGATGCCCAGCTGGAAAGCGGGGGGTGGAAGGGAGCTCGGGACTGGCAGGGCCGGCTCTACCATTTTTGCCACCCCAAGCGAAAAAAAAAAAAAAAAACGCCCCGACTGTGCCGCCCTGAGAATGGACGGAATGCCGCCCCCTAGCATGTGCTGCCCCAGGCACGTGCTTCCTCCGCTGGTGCCTGGAGCCGGCCCTGGGGACTGGAGAGAGAGAGCAGGCAGAGCCCACCTAGATGCAGGCAAGACTTAGGGGGGAGGGATAGCTCAGTGGTTTGAGCAGTAGCCTCCTAAACCTAGGGTTGTGAATTCAATCCTTGAGGGGGTGTTTTGAGGCAAAAATTTGTCTGGGGATTGGTCCTGCTTTGAGCAGCAGGTTGGACTAGATGACCTCCTGAGGTTCCTTCCAACCCTGATATCCTGTGATTCTAGTTGTACAGTGCTGAGGGAGGCCAGGCCTGAGACCCTGAGAGTTTCCTGTGCTGTGTTCAGACGCTCAATAAACCCTCCTGTTTTATGCTAGCTGAAAGTCGCTCTGGTCTAGAGAACAGGGATGCATTATTCCCTCTGGCTGTGGAGGCCCCAGGGGTCCAGAGCAAGTGGACTCCCTGAGGGGGCCCACGGCTAGAGACAGGTGTGCTAAAGCTCAGAGCGGTGCAGTCCCAGGAGGTGGAGAGGCTTAACCCCTGAGAAAAAGTGGACCCCCAAGAAGGGCGGTCACACTGAAGGGGGTTCCCCCCCAGGGACCGTATGGGGCCAAGAGTGGGCACAACCTGTGAGTCCATGACACTGCCCTATAGCCCATCGTGCCCTATACCCCCAGCTCTCCCCTTCCCCCCAGAACACACTGTCCATCATGCTCTATACCCCCCAGCTCCCGCTCCTCCCCCGAACTTAATTCCCATCTTGCCCTGTACCCCCAGCTCCCCTCCCCCCCCCCCCGGAGCACACTGCCCATCGTGCCCTATACCCCCTGATCCCCGCTTCCCCCCAGAACACACTGCCCATCATACCCTGTTCCCCGCCCCCCGGAACACACTGCTCATCCTGCCCTATACCCCCGGCTCCACCCTCTCCCACCAGAACACACTTCCCATCATGCCCTATACCTCCCCCGCTCCCTCCTCCCCCCCAGAACACACTTCCCATCGTGCCTTATTCCCCCCGGCTCCCCGTTTCCCCCAGAACACACTGCCCATCGTGCCCTATATCCTGGGCTCCCCCCTTCCCCCAGAACACACTGCCCATCGTGCCCTACGCCCCCTGCTCCCCCCTCCCCCATGGAACACACTGCCCATCGTGCCCTATACCCCTAGGCTCCTCCTCTCCCCCGGAACACACTGCCCATGGTGCCCTTTACCCTCCAGCTTCCCCCTCCCACTCTGAACATGCTGGCCATCCTGCTGTATACTCCCCACTCCCCCCCCCCCAGAACACACTTCCCATCCTGCCTTATACCGCTGGCTTGGCTAGCCCCCCTTCTTCCCCCAGGCTGGGTTATTGGATAACCATAGCTGCTCCAGCCCTGGTCTCTCCCTCTGCACATGGAGGTCCCTGGGGGTCAGTGGCTCAGTGCACAGTACCATCCCTGAGGACTAGGGGCACCTGTCACCCCACCCCCCTCCAGCAGGCAGGCTTGGCAAGGCCAGGAGGGCCAATTTCGCTACCTAAAATGGGAGCTAATTCAGTTTGTTTTTCCCGGTTGCCATGATGATTGCAGCTGCAATTACTGCTGATTGCCTGGTGGTTGCCATGGTTATTTGGAACACCCAGAGATGCCCACATGCTGGATGGTGAGTCACCTCTGGGCTGAACTGGCCCCATCCCCTAGGAGGGGCTTCCCAGCTGCTGGGCCAGGGCTGGTGACAAGGTCCACGCTGCAGAGGTGCCAAAGATCCGTGTGGCCCCATCCCACCCTGGCGGATGTTGGCACAACCAAACGTGTCCCTGTCTGCTGGGCACATGGTGCTCCCATCCAGCCTGCCTGGTCCAGCAGGCAGAGCCACACTGTCCGGAGAGAGGCCTGGATCAGTGGTCAAGCCCATGGGCTGGCAGCAAGGTGATGGAGGGGGACGGGCCTCTTGGCAGGAGCACTCCCTGCTCCACCCTAGGTCAGAGCTTCCACAGCCTCTGGGCACCTCCTGATGGCTGTTGGAAGGGGGGTGGGCAACTTGTCTGTGAGTGGGGACAGCAGGGGCCCACCAGGGAGTGAGGGATGGGCATTTCCTGCTGGGTGCTGCCATGCTGCTGATGGTGGGGACAAAGAGGAAAGTCGAGGCCTGCAGCCACAAGATCTCAGGTTTCCACCCAGAGCCCACTGGGGAGAGGGATCCTAGCAGCTCAGAGTGGGGGAGAGCGGGATGCACCCGCACAATCCCACCTCATTGGGGCATCGTTCCCCTCACGATCCTTGAGACCCCTCCCACACCACTCCTTCCAGCCCCCCCACTCACCCACTGCCCCCCACTCCCACTGGCAGTTACTTGTCTGTACAGCTCCGAGCACACAGGGGCCTGATTCCTGACTGGGGACTTGGGGCTACCATACTAATGGTGAATAATCCATGCCCCTTAGAAAGTGCCTGTGAGTGTGGGCGGAGCTCCGGGGATGAGAATGATCCAATGTCTCCTCGAGAGCCACCAGTGACTCCATCTCCCTCCAGGCCATAGCTGGCACCAGCCCTGTCCAGCCAGCCTGGCACTTGGAGGTGGGGGTTGCCCCGGCCATCCTGTTTCATCTTGGCATGGTCTATGGGAGTGCAGCCTCCAGCTGTTTCCAGTCCGCCCCCCTCCCCATTGTCACCACGGACCCCTTGGGTGCGGGGTCCTTCTAGATTCAATGCTCTCGCTGCTGAAATAAGGCAAGGGGTGGAGAGCGAGTGGCCCGGGCTCCATCCAGGGCAGATGGAGGGGATGGGGATGTGCAAAGGACCTTGGCAATGCACTGGCCCTTAGTGGAGGGCATCCGATGCCAAGGCAGCGCAGGGTCATGCTGGCTCCTGCTCACACGCACACAGCACCTGTGGGGAGCAGCACCTTCTACCACCAGGGGCTGGCCTACAGACTAAGCCCCTCACCCCCAGACAAAGAGCCAGCCACATCTTCATCCCCTCCAGGTTAGTCCATCACAGCGCACAGGCCTGGGGGTTGAAGGCAAAGGGCACTGCATGCAACAGGCCCTATAACACTCCCCCAGCACCCTGCAGCCTCCTTACCACTTCTAGATGCTGCTCCTGCTTCCCCTGGCCCCCAGTAGGTGTCACAGACAGGGCCGGCTCCAGGCACCAGCGCACCAAGCAGGTGCTTGGGGCGGCCAACGGAATGGGGCGGCACATCCAGCTCTTCGGCGGCAATTCAGCGGCGGGTCCCTCAGTCCCTCTCAGAGGGAAGGACATGCCACCGAATTGCCGCCGAAGAATAGAATGAAGCGGCGGCGGTAGAACTGCCACTGAAGTGCCGCCAATCGCAGCTTTTTTTTTTTTTTTTTTTTTGGCCGCTTGGGACGGCAAAAATGCTGGAGCCGGCCCTGGTCACAGAGAGCGCCCTGCCATCCGCGGGGAGGCTGAGCTCCAAGCCAAGGGGACAGCATGGCCAGGCAGCCCAAGGAGCAGAATCCAGGGCGGGCAGGCCCTGGCAGCGGGGTCAGACTGGGCTGAAGCCTGGCTGTGTGCAGAGAAGAGCCCAGGCAGCCACCCCCAGGGAGCTGTGGGGGAGGAAGAGAAGGTCACGTGGGGAGGCCCCCTGCAATACAGACACCAGAATGTTCTAGCCAGGACTCCATCGAGGCCTAGAACAGCGTATCTGGGCAGTTGTGTCTCTAGTGTCCCTGCCTCCTTGTGTCTGCTCCAGCAGCTAACAGACACCGGGGAAGTATCCAGCAATGTCAGGCGCCCGCTGATTAATTGGGAATTATGCTTGAGGTTACCAAGTAGTTCAGAGATTAATAACTGTGTATTTTGCAATGCCCAGGGTGTCTGATTAAACCTTTGATTAGAGGCTCCAATTACAGCATACTGCTAATTCTCCCATGCTTACCCAGCAGTTAATTACACACATAGGTGGTCTGCGGTTAATGTGATCACAGCTCTCAGGAGGGGGAAGGATGGCTCTCTTTCAGGACCAGCCAGAACATGCCCCGCAATCCTTCCACATTCTGCCTGCTGGGCAGCTCCGCCTTGCTACCTGGCTAGTGTCCATGAGGGGTGAAGCAGCGCCAGGTGCCTTGGCATGAGGCAGGGGCTGAGCAGTTGCTCAGCTCCTGCTCCATGCCCTGGGCCCCACTGCGGAGATCAGGTCCATGCACAGCCTGCTGTGCTTCCCAGCGGCTGCAGAGGCCTTAGAAGTCTTAGGTGCAGCTAGACAATTATAGTTGGAGCCAGAGAAAGAGGATCTCCCTCCAGCTTCCCCCCAGAGAGGGACATTGTGAGGAGAGAGCTGGATGCTGGCGATCGGGTACCGGTTCGCTGCACATCTGCATGTAGTCAGGCTCAGGGGGAGATTGGACTGGCTGGGGTCGGTATCTCTCAGTCCCCCGCAGCCTCCTTCACTCCTACGCCACCTCCCTTTGCATCCTCTGGGGACTCTGGAAACTCCCAGAGGGGACTCACCTGGCTGCAGGGACCCTGGGGCAGGTTCTCTGGCCTGCAATACAGTCCCCAGGTTCTTTTCAGCCCCAACGAAAACTCGGAGTCTTCCTGCCTGGGGGCCAACAGCGGAGCCTGCTGAGCTCACTCTCCTTAGAATCATAGAATATTAGGGTTGGAAGAGACCTCAGGAGGTCATCTAGTCCAATCCCCTGATCAAAGCAGGACCAACACCAACTAAATCATCCCAGCCAGGGCTTTGTCAAGCCGGGCCTTAAAAACCTCTAAGGATGGAGATTTCACCACCTCCCTAGGTAACCCATTCCAATGCTTCACCACCCTCCTAGTGAAATAGTGTTTCCTAATATCCAACCTAGACCTCCCCCACTGCAACTTCAGACCATTGCTTCTTGCTCTGTCTTGTCCTTCTGCTCTGCTTACAGGTCCCTCTGTCTCCTCCCACACAGGGTCATGTGCCCACCAGATTTTTGCCAGGGTTTGCTGGCTAGGCTCCCTCCCTGTGCAGCAGCTCCTGAAGCTGGTGAGCTGCAAGCTGCAGCCATGGGGAGAGGCAGCAGCAAACAGCTGGGAGCTGCAGGGAAGGGCTGCTGACTGTGAGGGGGGGCATGACTCAAGCTGTTCGGGGGGGGGGAGCAAACTTTTAAATTGTGCCCCTCCCCCACTATCAGCAGGTACCAGTTGTTTCTGCATGATGCCAAGCAGGATGCTTCTCAGAGGAACATGGACTGGCCAGATTGGATCAGAACTGAGGCCCATCCAGCCCAGTATCCTAGCTCTGATAATGAGTGGCCAGTGCCAGCCGCGGCAGAGGAACGTGTCAGAGCCCCGCAGTGTCAGATGGGGGATTATCTGCCCGCACAGCTGCAGGGTGTATTTGATTTAAACCGTGATTTAAATCACTAGTCAGGAAGACTCGTTTAATCATGGATTTCTACATAAAAGTGCATTCTTGTTGGTTGTTATAACCTTAATACACATTCTTCACAGCTCAGAGATAGATGTAGGTTTCATTTTTAGAAGGTACACACTATACATTTTTAAAGTGATTTATTTTGAAAACTTTTCAGATTAGTTTTACAGCTATATCAGAAAATGAATGATTGTTTGGTTATTTCATTTACCAAAGGTACTTGAAGCAGATATTTATGAAGTCACTGGGAGGTGAACTATCTCCAATTCAACAGGTTAATCATTAATATTTGGAGGATTTTTTGCCATGCTGTATTAGGAGGAGAACATCACGAGACAGACATTTAAATTGTTTTATTTAACTAAAACAACAACGTTATGTATTCTGGATTTTTTTCTTTAACGGCAAACATATAATATTTTAACCAAACAAGCATATGAATTTTTGAATTTAGTTAAACATTCAAGTTTTTTAAAATCAGGTTTGTTTTTGTTAAAATGTTTTTAACTAAAATAGTTAAATGAAATATTTAAACAAAAATTAAATCGACTATGTCAGCCAGGTCAACATGAAAAACTTAAAATATTGGCTTCTGCAGCTAACTCAGTCATCTTCACCTTCATTTTCCTGTTTGTTCATAATCTGGAAAAGAAAAACAAGCTTTCCTGCTTTTTCAGGTCCAAACGATTTCTCAATTTTGAAAGAATTAGTCCAAAGGAAGAAAATATTATTTCTGCACCAGCTGAAGAAGCTACTGCTGTTAAAAGTGAGATTATGACTTCTACAGTCTCTGAATCCAAGTGCTTAAGTGACTTCCACCAGTTCACTGGTGTGACTTTCTTTAAAGCAGCCATATATTTCTTGAATGGTTCACCCTTAGCTCTGAAGTTTATTACAGTTGGCATTATGGAGGGATGATTGCTGGATGTCCATGTCATAGCCAACTCCTCTTCTTCAGCAGTTAAGGTTTGACTCTGGTAATGAGTATTGAGAATATTTGCAAGAAAATGAACTGGAGATAGTGCTTGTCCCATTTGTTTTTTTAATGCTTGTAATTTAACTCTGTCATTGCATATTTCTCTTTTTAATATCTCACTCTGTTCCGTCCAAATTTCAGCAGCATCAGCAATAAAACAGCTATTTCCCTGCATTTTGTTCAAGGCTACAGAAATAGGCTTCAGGGTACTCAGCATGTGTTCAACACTTCTCTTAAGCCCAATGTTGAGAACTTTGGCTGTGACAGTGCCATCTATTTTTTCATGATTTTGTTCACAAACTGTCATCAGATTAGGCCAGTTCTTGATATAGTGCTCAAAACAGTCCACTACTGAGTTCCATCACACGTCTCGTGGGAGAGTTAGCTTGGTTCTTCCCACTTTTTTCAGAGCAGCTGCTGCAAAGTGGTTGTTACGGAAGTATTTTGCAATTTCAACAACATTAGCCTTTATTTCTGGAACACTGAAGTCTTTGGCTAGGAGGTGCATCAAATGAGCACTGCAACCATATGTTATTAGCTTGGGACTCTCTTCACTCTCTTCTAAAAATTTCTTTTAATCTTGTATACATTTGCAGCATTGTCTGTGACCAAGCTGCATAGTAGACATTTGAATTTTTTTCCACAGTTTGTTATAGCTTTTACTGCTACTTCTTGTAAGTATTCTGCTGTGTGTGCATTTCCTGATGTATCAATTGTTTCTGTAAGGAAGACATTCCCTACAAGCACATACAATAGGATCATTGTGGACATTGCTCCATCCATCAAGACTCAGGTTAACAATTTTACCCTCTAGACCTTTTGCACACTGCTCAATTTCTCTTTCATACACTTTATCCAGCAATTTGCCTGCAATTTCTGCTCTGTTGGGTGAACTGTATCCTGCTCTTAATGACTGAACCATGTTAATGAAGTGTGGGTTCTCGATCATAAGGAAAGGAGAGTTTGTTGCATAAACAATCCGGGCAATTTTTTCATCAATTACCTCTTTCTGCTGATTCTTATCACAAACTTATCTATGGTTGTTTCTGGATGATGGAGATTTTTTTTTTCTTTTTGCTACAGGTGATATACTGTGGCTCTGTGACATACATGATGTGACTGAAACACTATCATTGGCAGATAACTCTGAAACTATAGAAAATGATGGTGATCTTGAAGGTGAATAGTCTTCAGAATCCTGTATTTTGAGGATGGATTCTCCTAAACAAAATAAGTCAATGCAGTTATTTAATTATTATTACCACACTGCTCATTTAGTATTACTCATTGCATTCACTGACACTCAGTACTACTTTAATGGTGAAATTGTAAAAAGAAGATCTGCCTATTTCAGCTATTTATTTTTTATCACAACTGCATCTAAAATTATAGTACCATAGAGTAACAACTGTATTTTTTGCTCAAACATGAGAATTCAAGAATAGTCCAGAAGGAAGACAGGCAGTTCTTAAGAAAGAAGTGTGAAATAAAAAAGTTTACCAACCTGAAGATCCTGCATATTCAGACATGTTCCTTTCAACATCTTCAACGCAGCTTCCTCCTGAGAAGGAACACTTCTCATGATGTTGTTTCATTCGGGCAAGCAGGCCTTGCATTTCTTTGTTGCACTGTTTGCATTTTGCATGCATGCCTGTCTTACCCACAGGTTGAGGGACTTCATTAAAATATTCCCAAACTGGGTCTCTTTTACAGCCTGCTGCCATTATAGGTTTTTCCTTCTAGTCAGGGCCGGCTCCAGGGTTTTGGCCGCCCCAAGCAGCCCAAAAAACAAAAAACAAAAAAAACAAAGCCGCGATCGCGACCGCGATCTGCGGCAGCAATTCGGCGGAAGGTCCTTCGCTCCGAGCGGGAGTGAGGGACCGTCCGCCGAATTGCCGCCGAATAGCTGGACCTGCCGCCCCTCTCCAGAGTGGCCGCCCCAAGCACCTGCTTGCCAAGCTGGTGCCTGGGGCCGGCCCTGCTTCTAGTGAGAGAATGGTATGGTAGATCTCAAATCAATGAAGGCTACACTCAGAAAGACCTCAAGACTTCTGGAATATGCTGCTCAAACAGTTCCACTCTTGTTTCTATTGCCTGTCCCTCCCTTCTCACATTTATCTCCAGACTTCTTCTCCTTATCCAGATCTATTCCGCCCCCAACAATCTTCTACTCATTGAACTTTTTGAAACTTTGCACTTTTAGAGAGAGGTAAGGGATTGACTCTGTGTACACAATTTTGCAGAGGGACAATAGGGTTGAGGTCTGTTATTTCTCACCTCTATATATTATTTATTTATTTAAAAACATTTTTGCTGTTAACAAGCATGTTATCTCTGGAGACACAAATCCACAGTTTGAGAACTGCAAAACTAAGCATCTCTTTTGGTAAATTCTAGACTGAGCATTGAGTCCCATTGGGTAGATAGAAAGATTAACCTAAATAATCTATACAGAAGCCCTTGGAACCGCATAAGATTGGGTCCCTAATCCATGAACTAGTGGAAGTCATTTACAAAACTTTTCTTAAACAATACATGAATATATTGTCTCATACTATAGAATTAGAATTCATAATCCCTATTCCATGATGAGATATCTTTGAGCTATAATGTATCTTAATTAAAACTATCTTTAGATAGTTTTTTTCCTCAAAAAGCATTTTATCAAAAAAATCTGATTTAAATACAAAAACTCCGATTTTTAAAAAAAAATCATTGATTTTTATCCACCCTGCACAGCTGTCTCATCCTGTCTAACAGCTAGAGATTGGCTCAGGCCCTGAGGTAGGGACTTCAGTGTCCCAGCCAGGATGTGTTGCCATCGGTTATGTGAAGCTGTGATGTCTGGTTAGAGAAATTTGCATTTATACAGTGTCTTTCATCCCAGTGGATCCCTCAAACCCACCTCTGGATTTCCCCATGGCCAGTCTGCCTCAGACACTGTTTGGGGCAGGCACCACTGAGGCTAAACAACCAACAACAATCCAGGCTCTCCATGCACCCCACAAACTTAAGAGCTGCCAGACTAGGATCTCTTAGAACTGCCCTTTCTGCAGGAAAATGGTGGGTTAGAAACAGGTCTATAATTCCCCAGCACATGGCCAGCCCTGGCGTCACCCTCAGCACCCTGATTCAGCTCCCCGACAGTCAGCGCTGACAAGAGGGGGAGAAAGGACTTGAACTGGGGTGCTGAACTTAGGGCTCCCCAAGACATCTGTAACTGGGCTGAAATGGGGGGTGAGAGGCTCCAACGGACATGATGCCCTAGGGCCACAAATTTCTCTTGACGGGCCTGACACCAGTGATACAGTTTATAGCAATATAGTTCTGTGCAAAGCAGACTCCACCTTCCTGTGTCTGGTGCTGGGATCTCCACAGCCACATCTGCACCCAGGGCCTCTTGGGCCTACTTTAAAATGCCCTCACCCTGCACTTGAGGAGACCATGCTTATAAAAACAGGGTGGCCAATTCTCACGGGTTTACCACGAGCCTCGAGATAGTTGGGGATGTTCATAAAGCCCCAGCTCCTGGAGTCTCATGAATCTCAGCTTCCACTTTTCTCAAAAGTGTGTTTCTAACTCTCCTGGGGGTTGAGGAAAGCCGTCACAGGTGAGCGGAGTGCAATCTAAGGCTCAACCAGACGGTGAAGGAAAAGAGCGCCGCATCTATTATGTTGTAAAACCCTCCTGATTTTAAAGCCAATCCCCTCATTTTGAGAGCCTGGCTCCTGATTTCTGAATGCAAGGGGTGGGTCAGACTGCCGAAAGCACAGCTCCTTCTGCACCACTCTCCACTGGGTTTCTGCACCCAGCATGCGATGCTGGGAAAGGGAATTCCCTCCCAGCCTCAGTTAAAGGCACAGAGACCTTTCCCAGCCTCTGTTTCTCACTCGACAGGGTCCTGTAGTTCTAACAGATTACAAATAAAATGCTCACTAGACAGACAAATGAGCTGGCAAGGTGGGTGTCTTCCCCCTGTGAACTCTGGCCTCTCTCTCACTGGCTTCCATGGCACTTGGTGGTCGGTCCCTCACAGCTGGCTCTCAGGGCCCAAAATGCACTGGGAGCTGCCAGGGCTGAGCGCCTCTCTGGATCAGTCCCTAGAGGCCCAGTCCAGTGAGGTGCCCAGCACCCTCGGCTTTGATTGGCTTCAGTGGCGGTGCAGGGCTCTCAGCACCAGGCAGGCCGGGACGGTGGCTGGTGAGTGCCTCAGGACAGGGGCATGGAGGCTGCATCCATTGGTAATGCTTCCTATGAGCCTGAACAATCACCAGGAGAGAGGCTGTGATCACTTAGGGACACATGGAAGGTTCCCTCCAGAGCCCCCTCCCACCTCTCTCAAAACCTGTGGTATTAGAGACTGTGCCTTTAAGGGCTGAGCTTCCCAGACTCATCACAGAACACCACAGCCCAGCCTGTACTATTTCAAATGTCAGCACCTTGTCGGGCAGGCTCTGAGCCACAGGCCACCAGACACCTGGCCCGCCTGGCCACCAGCCAGCAGTGACTCCGAGCTCAGCTCAGCCCCTCCAGAGTCAGAAGTTATGCTGTCCTTCTGCACAGCACCCATCCAGCTGTCCCATGTGTCCAAAACTCATGCCCTCAAGAAACCATACAAGCAGATCACCTCCCTCTCCTGGCTCCGTTTGCAGTGACTACTGTCAGCCCAGATGAGCCGGGCTGTCAACAACCCAGAGGATGCACTGAGGGCTCTTTCAGCCCTGCCAAATGAGCCAATTCCTTGGGGGGTAGCACTCCCACCCTATGGAAACGCCACCCCCTGGGGGAAGCTGTGCCCGCCACTTAGATGCGCCCAGCTCTACTCACTACTATCCCAGGCTGTGTGCCTCTCGGGGAATAAAGCTTTGCCTGCTGCAAGGAGAGCCAGCATGCTAGCCATTGTGCCCTGGTACACCTGCAAGAGCCCTGTATTTGCTACTGGACAGGGGTCAGGCTAGCCGGCAGGACCTGCACATACATACACAGTGCTGGGCACCCCAGGGAACTCACTCACCGCTGTGCCAGGATCAGCTTATGCCAGAGCACTGACGTGAGCCTCTCCTTTAGCAGCAAGTGTGTCTCAGCAGATCACATGCAGGGGGTCCCATTGTAGTTGAACTTGGGCCTTGGAACATGATGGTCTGCGGTGATGTATTGCCAAGTGCACCCCTTGCTCTGGCAGCAGGCCCCATGATCCACTAAGGACTCGCAGGAAGGTCGCAGAATGAGCACAGAAGGGGCTTCTGCAGCTCCAGTACTGTTTGGTAGCCCAAGTATTTCAATCCCCTTGTGATTCCTGCCATATTGGCAACCTTGATCCCATGCCCCCATGACACTACACATCACACCTGGCAACAGCAACCGATGTGGACTTCCCAGCCCCAGACAGAGCCCAACAGACCGGGCGCATCTCGGGTAGCCACGCTGTTTCCATGAGGAGTAGCGCTCTTTTCTCCCAGTCTAGTATTGCGGCCTCATGGCTTCTGCCCCAGGGGAAATGGAACATCTCCTTCCTTACTCTGCTCTGCTCCAAACAGCAGGTACTTCAGAGTGGCCCATGGCCTGTGTTACATGGGAGGTCAGACAAGGCGATCACAGGGATCCCCTCTGACCTTAGACTCTATCAACCTATAAAATGCAGCCATTGCTCCTTGGGTTAGGCCTCAAGACCCACTCACAGCTCAGCCAGCCCCTTGCCTCAGCCCCCTCCTCAAAGCATGGGATTGAAAAATAACCTTCACTGTTGGAGTTTGGGACTGAGCCAGGGCAATATGGTGCATGCCAACAGGTACGTCCGGAAGGAAACAATACCACAGCTTGGCAAGCTGGCAGCTGCATTCACCATCTTAACCAAGATTTGGTCCTCACAAAGCTGCAGCTTAAAGGTCAAACGACAACTCTGCAACTCCCATGTTATTTCCCCTGTAACATCTGGCTGTGAAGGCTGGGACTCCACCAGAGGTGCCGCTGTCCCAATGCCTTTGCAAGCAAGTGTCTCAGGAGCATGCTAGCTCTTAAATGGAACGACCTGAAAACAAATGCTAAGATTCGTCAGAGTTCAACAATCCCTAAGGTTCTCCAGAAACGAAGGTGGAAACGTCTGGGCCGTGTGATAAGAACGAAGCCAGAGCATCTGCCATGGCAGGCGGGAGGAAAGTGCCAAGGGCCAGCCAGGAGAACCCCTCCATCAAACAGTACTCAGAGAGGGACAACTTATGGGAGTTAACACCACAGGAGATGTGCAGGGTGGCCCAGTACAGACGGGGCTGGCAGAGCCTCATTCATGCCCTAAGCCATATCTGACGGCGTGGGAAGGATTCAGATTTAGTCTTTCTCTGTGAGATAAATTCACCCCGCGCAGAGGGCCATTAAAAGATCTATGAGGCATTGAAATCTTCCTTACCTGCAAAGTGGGGCTTCCGTGGGCCATCTGACAGAGGTGAATTCCAGGCTTAGTGCATAAGGATGCATTTTAAACCCAGGGAAGTCAAAGCACTCAGGTCATCTTTTCCAGCTTTTCTCTGCAGCCAGCAGGGTTGGGAACTACTGTCCCTTTTAAATGGAAGCAGAGGGTATGTCTACACTACGGGATTACGTCAAATTTACAGAATTCAATTTTGGGCAACAGATTGTATAAAGTCGAGTGCATGCAGCCACACTAAGCACATTAATTCGGCAGTGTGCGTCCATGTACCGAGGCTAGTGTTGACTTCCGGAGCGTTGCACTGTGGGTAGTTATCCCATAGCTATCCCATAGTTCCCGCAGTCTCCGCCGCCCATTGGAATTCTGGGTTGAGATCCCAATGCCTGATGGGGCAAAATACATTGTCACTGGTGGTTCTGGGTACAGCCTCACCCCTCCCTCCGTGAAAGAAACGGCAGACAACCGTTTCGCGCCTTTTTTCCTGGGTGAACTGTGCAGACACCATACCATAGCATGGAGCCCGCTCAGCTCAAGACAGCAGTCATGAACATTGTAAATACCTTGCACATTATCGTGCAGTTTATGCTGAACCAGGACCTGAAAAACCAGGCGAGGAGGAGGCTGTGACTGCAGCGCGGCGACGAGAGTGATGAGGACATGGACACGGACACAGAATGATCTCAAACCGCAGGCCCCGGTGGTTTGGAGATCATGCTGTTAATGGGGCAGGTTCTAACCATGGAACGCCGATTTTGGGCCCGGGAAACAAGCACAGACTGGTGGGACCACATAGTGTTGCAGGTGTGGGATGATTCCCAGTGGCTGTGAAACTTTTGCATGCGTAAGGGCACTTTCATGGAACTTTGTGACTTGCTTTCCCCTGCCCTGAAGTGCCAGAATACCAAGATGAGAGCAGCCCTCACAGTTGAGAAGCGAGTGGCGATAGCCCTGTGGAAGCTTGCAACGCCAGACAGCTACCGGTCAGTCGGGAATCAATTTGGAGTGGGCAAATCTACTGTGGGGGCTGCTGTGATGCAAGTAGTCAAAGCAATCACTGAGCTGCTGCTACCAAAGGTAGTGACTCTGGGAAATGTGCAGGTCATAGTGGATGGCTTTGCTGCACTGGGATTCCCTAACTGTGGTGGGGCGATAGATGGAACCCATATCCCTATCTTGGCACCAGAGCACCAGGGCAGCCAGTACATAAACTGCAAGGGGTACTTTTCAATGGTGCTGCAAGCACTGGTGGATCACAAGGGATGTTTCACCAACATCAACGTGGGATGGCCGGGAAGGGTTCATGACGCTCGCGCCTTCAGGAACACTACTCTGTTTAAACGGCTGCAGCAAGGGATTTACTTCCCAGACCAGAAAATAACCGTTGGGGATGTTGAAATGCCTATAGTTATCCTTGGGGACCCAGCCTACCCCTTAATGCCATGGCTCATGAAGCCATACACAGGCAGCCTGGACAGTAGTCAGGAGATGTTCAACTACAGGATGAGCAAGTGCAGAATGGTGGTAGAATGTGCATTTGGACGTTTAAAGGGTCGCTGGCGCATATTACTGACTCGCTCAGACTTCAGCCAAACCAATATTCCCATTGTTATTGCTGCTTGCTGTGTGCGCCACAATCTCTGTGAGAGTAACGGGGAGACCTTTATGGCGGGGTGGGAGGCTGAGGCAAATCGCCTAGCCACTGATTACGCACAGCCAGACACCAGGGCGATTAGAAGAGCACACCAGGAAGTGCTGCGCATCAGAGAAGCTTTGAAAACCAGTTTCATGACTGGCCAGGCTACGGTGTGAAAGTTCTGTTGGTTTCTCCTTGATGAAAACCCGCCCCCTTGATTGACTCATTCTCTGTAAGCAACCCACCCGCCCCCTTCGATCACAGCTTGCTTGCAAAGGAAATAAAGTCACTATCGTTTAAAAATCATGTATTCTTTATTAATTGATTATAAAAAAAGGGAGAGAACTGACAAGGTAGCCCGGCTGGGGTTTGGGAGGAGGATAGGAGGGAAGGAAAAGGCCACTAAAAAGTTCAATATAATGACAGCCTTTTGGTTGGCCTGTCCACTGGGGTGGAGTGGGAGGGTGCACGGAGCCTCCCCCCCCCCCCCGGGTTCTTACACGTCTGTGTGAGGAGGCTATAGAACATGGTGAGGGGGGAGGGCAGTTATACAAGGGCTGCAGCAGCACTCTGTGATCCTGCTGCCGTTCCTGAAGCTCCACCAGATGCTGGAGCATGTCTGTTTGCTCACGCAGCAGCAGCAGCGTTGCATCCCGCCACCTCTCATCTCGAGCATCTCTCCTCTCCTCACATTGGTCCCTTCTGTCCTCACGTTGGTCCCTCATGTCCTCACGTTCACTGGCATTTTTCCTGTACTTTGATACCGCGTCCTTCCACTCATTCTGATGAGCTCTTTCATTGCGGGTCAATTCCATGATTTCAGAGAACATTTCATCTCACGTCCTTTTTTTCCACCGCCTTATCTGAGATAGCCTTCGGGACGGAGGAGGGAGGCTTGAAAAATTTGCAGCTGCAGGAGGGAGGGAAAAAAGGGAGAGAAGTATTTAAAAAGATACATTTTACAGAACAATGCTTATACTCTTTCACGGTGAACAACACTATTCACATTACATATCACATGTGATTTCAGTACAAGGTCGCATTTTGCATCTTAATATTGAGTGCCTGCAGCTTTGGTGTTAGAGATCACAGACGCAGGTCCGGGCAACAGAATTTGGCTTACACGTGGCCATGGTAAGCCATTGTCTTTCGGCTTCTGCAGCCTTCAGAAAAGCAGCGCCCTCCTTTCCCACATACCAAGCAAAGCCCGTTGAGTGCTGCGGTTTTCCTGTTAATATGCAGCAGCAGAAACCAAACTAACCCCCTCCCATCCAATTCTCTGGGATGATTGCTTTATCCCTACCCCCACTGCATGGCTGGTATCAGGGAAGATCCCTGCTAGCCACACGCGAAAATCTCAGTGCCAATCCCCCCCCCCCGCTCGCTTGGCTAACTGCAGGGAAGGATTTCTTTTCAGCCACAGGCAAACAGCCCAGTAGGAACAGCCACCTCTGTCCCCTTAATTAAATTCCCGTATTTCAACCAGGTTACCACGAACGATATCACTCTCCTGAGGATAACACAGCGAGATAAAGAACGGATGTTGCTTGAATGCCAGCAAACACCGGGACCATACGCTGCCAGGCTTTGTCATGCAATGATACCAGATTACTTGCTACTAGCATGGCGTGGTCAAGTGTCCTACTATGGAGGATGGAATAAGGCTGCACTGCCCAGAAACCTTCTGGAAAGGCTTTTGGAGTACCTCCAGGAGAGCTTCATGGAGATGTCCCTGGAGGATTTCCACTCCATCCCCAGACACGTTAACAGACTTTTCCAGTAGCTGTACTGGCCACGAATGCATCCCAAGCCCTCAGGGCAAATTAATCATTAAAAAAAGCTTGCTTTTAAACCATGTTTTATATTTACAAAGGTAACTCACCAGAAGTCCCTTCTATGGCTTCATGGTCTGAGATAATGCCCTGGGAGGGTTGGGAGGGTACTTCAGTCAGGCTGAGAAAAAGATCCTGGCTGTTGGGGAGAACGGAGTGCTGTGTGCTCTCCGCAAGCTTGTCGTTGTCCTCCTCCTCCTCATCTTCCCTGTCCGCAGAATCCTCAGGCATGGCTGAGATTATCCCCTCCTCGGAATCCACGGTCAGGGGTGGGGTAGTGGTGGAGGCCCCCCCTAGAATTGCATGCAGCTCAGCGTAGAAGCGGCATGTCTGTGGCTCTGCCCCAGACCTTCCGTTTGCTTCTTTGGTTTTCTGGTAGGCTTGTCTGAGCTCCTTAACTTTCACGCGGCACTGTAGTGAGTCCCTATTGTGGCCTCTCTCCATCATGCCCTTGGAGATTTTTTCAAATGTTTTGGCATTTCGTCTTTTGGAACGTAGTTCTGCTAGCACAGAATCCTCTCCCCATATAGCGATCAGATCCAGTACCTCCCGTACAGTCCATGCTGGTGCTCGTTTTCGATTCTCGGACTGCATGGTTACCTGTGCTGATGAGCTCTGCGTGGTCACCTTTGCTCTCCATGCTGGGCAAACAGGAAATGAAATTCAAAAGTTTGCGGGGCTTTTCCTGTCTACCTGGCCAGTGCATCCAAGTTCAGATTGCTGTCCAGAGCGGTCACAATGGTTTACTGTGGGATAGCTCCCAGAGGCCAATACCGTCAAATTGCGGCCACACTAAACCTAATTCGAAATGGCAATATCGATTTCGGCACTACTCCCCTCATCGGGGAGGAGTACAGAAATCAATTTTAAGAGCCCTTTATGTTGAAGTAAATGGCTTCGTTGTGTGGACGGGTGCAGGGTTAATTCGATTTAACGCTGCTAAATTCGAACTAAACTCATAGTGTAGACCAGGCCTGAGATTCTAGTGTTTTCACATGACTCTATGAGCTGGGGCTCTATGTAAATAAGCAAAGATCATGGCCTATAAGGTGGATAGAAAGCTGGCTAGATTGTCGGGCTCAACCGGTAGTGATCAACAGCTCGATGTCTAGTTGGCAGCCGGTATCAAGCAGAGTGCCCCAGGGGTCGGTCCTGGGGCAGGTTTTGTTCAACATCTTTATTAATGATCTGGATGATGGGATGAACGGCACCCTCAGCAAGTTCGCAGATGACACTAAGCTGGGGGGAGAGGTAGATATGTTGGAGGGTAGGGATATGGTCCAGAGTGACCTAGACAAATTGGAGGATTGGGCCAAAATAAATCTGATGAGGTTCAACAAGGACAAGTGCACTTAGGACGGAAGAATCCCATGCACCACTACAGGCTGGGGACTGACTGGCTAAACAGCAGTTCTGCAGAAAAGGATCTGGGGATTACAGTGGACGAGAAGCTGGATATGAGTCAGCAGTGTGCCCTTGTTGCCAAGAAGGCCAACTGTATATTGGGCTATATTGGTAGGAGCATTGCCAGCAGATCGAGGGAAGTGATTATTCCCCTCTATTCGGCACTGGTGAGGCCACACCTGGAGTATTGCGTCCAGCTTTGGTCCCCCCTCTACAGAAGGGATGTGGACAAATTGGAGAGAGTCCAGCAGAGGGCAACAAAAATGATTAGCGGGCTGGGGCATCTGACTTACGAGGAGAGGCTGAGGGAACTGGGGTTATTTAGTCTGCAGAAGAGAAGAGTGGGGGGGATTTGATAGCAGCCTTCAACTACCTGAAGGGGGGTTCCAAAGAGGATGGAGCTAGGCTGTTCTCAGTGGTGGCAGATGACAGAACAAGAAGCAATGGTCTCAAGTTGCAGTGTGGGAGGTCTAGGTTGGATATTAGGAAACACTATTTCACTAGGAGGGTGGTGAAGCACTGGAATGGGTTACCTGGGGAGGTGGTGGAGTCTCCATACTTGGAGGTTTTTAAGGCCCGGCTTGACAAAGCCCTGGCTGGGATGATTTAGTTGGTGTTGGTCCTGCTTTGAGCAGGGGATTGGACTAGATGACCTCCTGAGGTCTCTTCCAACCCTAATATTCTATGTTTCTATGAGACTGGGGATAAAATCATAAGGAGTTGGCAACACGTCCCCTCCAGCTGATGGGCCATGCGGTACTCTGTGTTACTGTCTCTCACAATTTCATCTCGAGTCTCAGAATATTTGGTGATTTCCTTAAAGCCTCAGCTCCTGGAGTGATGTGAATACAAGTCACATCACCCCTCCTTGTGCCTCAGTTTCCCCATCTGTCAAAGGGGGATAATGATACTGACCTCCTGTGTAAAGCACTTTGAGCTCTAGGGAGGAAAAGCACTATGTCCTATTACATTACACAATGAAGTGAGTTACCTTTGGGAAATGATTTTCTGTTGTCAAATGAAAGACACCATACAAGTGTAAACTATTACAATGAAGGGGCCAGTGCATCTGTGTGCCACTGCTGTCCTCTGCTGGGTGGAATCCAAACTGCTCAGCTGTGACATAGGCCCAATACTGCTAGCAGCTAGTCGAGATTCTCCTATAGCTCCAATAGCTTTTGGTGCAGGAGGATTGGAGTGCTCTCCCCACTGTCACTGTGATGTTCCAAGTGGCTGCGCATGCAGTGGGGTGACAGCTGCGATCTCTGGAGATCATTTCTCCCAGGACATCCCACACCCACCCCGGACAGGTCGGGGAGTTTTCCTGGAAAATATGAAATCCAGCAGTTTGCCAAACTGGATCCCATGGATGTCAACCTGGATACAGGAAGGTAAAGTGCTGTGGGCGGTAGCATGGGATGGCACAGGGCCGTTCATCTCTATAATATTTCTACCATTTTTATGGGAGCGTTTCCTTTGCTCCATGCCAACGCCTGGCATTATGGGGGAGCTGGGTGTGCAACGGGGGAGGCAGCGTGATCCAGTAGTCAGGAAACTAGGCTGGGAGAGACCAGCTGCACTAGCGGCTAATGCTGAGTGAATTTGGGCCTTGGCCTCCCTCCCTGCCACTTCTCCTCCTTGGCAAGGGGTGTTGAGCCCTACGGCTGGAAAGCGCCCCTGAGCCTCCTTGGTATTGCTCAGGCCAGTGCAGGTTGCTTAGCGATTGCAGCTCCTTTCCTCGTTGCCTCCAGCTGGGTCTGCAGAAGACGTTTTGCATCCTGACACTGTCCCAAGCCTCCAGCAAACTCAGGAGCTGCCGGGACGGATTATTTTAATGAGTCAGAAGGTTGCCTCTGTGACGTTGCACTTTATATAATTTTATAAAAGTATGCTGATGAGTATAAACATAATGTAACTAAAATATGCTTTATGCAAAAGGTTTTTTGTAAGGTATTATTACAAAGCTTATAATTTACTAAGTGTGGTTATTCTAAATGTATTACTTTTGTATTTAAAACTAGAAATATAAAATATAACTTTAAGGGCCTATTGTAATTATGCAAAGTGTGGGCCATTAATGGTCGTTTAAAATTTTGATGGCTTTCATTAATCAGAACAATTAACTGTAGATGGCTCTGTTTTACTTGTAAGTCTTCCTGTATATGTGTGTGCTGGCAAATTACAGTGACATGTAATCATGTCACCTAAACTGAAATTCATCTTTAACCTGGTGCTTTTCCATTGAGGAGGAGGGGTGGGAACCCAGAGAGGGACAAAGAATTTCCGCCTTATGCAAAAAATATATAAGTGGGTGGAACAAAACAAAAGAGGTGGCCATCATAAAAAATCCCCTAGCTATCACATAAGCTGAAACAAGGGCTGTACCAGGGGAAAGGATTGTGCCCAAACTAAAAAGGCATCCAGACTGTAAAAAAACTTATTAAAACATCTCTAAGGGTAAAATTTTATCTGTATTCAGTTTTATTACTGTACTAGGCTTAAACTTGCATGGTTATTTTATTTTGCTTGGTAATTTACTTTGTTCTGTTTGTCACAACTTAAAACCACTTAAATCCTACTTTCTGTATTTAATAAAATCACTTTTTACTTATTAATTACACTGCTCTACAGCCAAAATGCTTCTGAAATAAATGTAGTCAAACTTTACTAATTCTGGGTCACTGAGAACGAAAATGGTGCTTAAAATTGTTGATTGGCTCTAGTTTTCAAGATATGCTATTGGGTCAGTATATACGACCCTTGACTTGGGAATGGCAGAGGATAAGTGAGTTATAAAGGGAAGGGATCTCAATTTAAACCAGAAATGACTAAAATACATCTTTGACTGGATCTATGAATAAATCTATGACTGGGTTTGGACAGTACTTGCTTTTTAGGCAAAACAATTAATGATGCAATCTGAAGCTGGTATTGCGTCATACATGATATGAATTGCATCATGTTATTCCTAGAAGTCATGGATGATGCAATCATAACGAAGCTTACATCACTCTGCTGAACAAATTGCCCTATATCAGCTCTAGAAATCATAGTGTCGTGCTCTCTTATTTGTCAGTGTTTGATTTTGCAAAGGGACACATTTCTGTTTAGCCAAAGTGAGCAGAGATGCCTCGTACTTGTGTGAACAGTGCAGATAACTTCTGCTATGTTTGTGGTGAAGTGACTTTTGCATCACAAAAGCGCAGTATAACCACTATGGTTAAGAAAGCCTATCACCTTTATTTTGGCTGCAAAATTGGAGATCAGGACAAGAGGTGGGCCCCACACATATGCTGCAACACTTGTGCAACAAATCTTCGCCAGTGGTTGAACAGGAAAAGGAAATCTATGCCTTTTGCAGTGCCAATGATTTGGAGAGAGCCAACAGATCATACCAGCAATTGTTACTTCTGCATGGTGCCTCCAGTTGGGAAAGGTGTGTCAAAGAAGAAAAAGTGGACTGTGCATTATCCAAACATTCCATCAGCTATACGCCCAGTACCCCACGGAGAAGGACTGCCGGTTCCTGATGCACCAGAATCATTCTCACTTGAGTCAGACGAGGAAGAGGATGAAACTTCTGGTCCTGAACCATCAATGTCACAGGACCCACATTTTCTCCCATCCTCCTCCTCTGAACCACACCTCATAACACAAGGTGAACTGAATGACCTTGTCAGGGATTTGGAACTACCCAAGAGTAAGGCAGAGCTGTTGGGCTCCAGACTACAGCAGTGGAATCTCCTGGCAGGTGATGTTAGGGTTTCCATGTTCCATGACCGTCAAAAGGATCTTGTCCCATTCTTCTTCATGGAAGGTGATCTTGTAGCCTGCAACAACATCGATGGTGTGATGGCAGCCCTCAACATCGTTCACGATCCAGATGAGTGGAGACTGTTCATTGATTCATCGAAGACGAGTCTTCAAGCTGTTTTACTGCATAATGGCAATGTTTTGCCATCAATTCCAGTTGGTCATGCAGTCCATATGAAGGAAACCTATGACAGCATGAAACAACTTTTGAGGTGCATAAACTATGACCAACATCAGTGGCAGCTTTGTGGCAATTTGAAGGTTGTTGCTCTCTTGCTTGGTCTGCAGACTGGATACCCAAAGTACTGCTGTTTTCTCTGCGAATGGGATAGTCGTGCAAGAGATTCCCACTACATCAAGAAAGATTGGCCACTCCGACAGTCATTGGAGCCTGGGAGGAAAAGTGTTCAGCATCCACCACTTGTTGAATCAAGGAAGATTTTGTTACCACCCTTACACATCAAGCTGGGTCTGATGAAGAACTTTGTCAAGGCCATTGACAAAACACAAGCAGCTTTCAAGTACCTCCGTGGAAAATTTCCAAGGTTAAGGGAAGCTAAGATAAAGGAAGGTGTCTTTGTTGGTCCTCAGATTCGTGAACTTCTTCGAGATGATGCATTTGACCATGCACTGCGTGGCAAGGAAAAGACAGCATGGAAAGCCTTCCAGTTAGTGGCAATAAATTTTCTCAGAAACAACAAGGCAGACAACTACAGGTTGTTGGTGGAAAACCTCCTCAAGGCATACAAAAGCCTTGGTTGCAACACGTCACTAAAGATACATTTTTTGCACTCTCATCTAGATTTTTTTCCACCGAACTGCGGAGCAGTGAGCGACGAGCACGGCGAGCGATTTCACCAGGACATTGCAACAATGGAGAAACGCTATCAGGGCAAATGGAGCCCATCAATGCTTGCAGACTATTGCTGGACAGTGACAAGAGATGCTCCATTTAATGAATACAAGAGACAAGCCAAGAAGCGCCGAGTAGACACTGAATAGGACTAAACTATGTACAGAATAGTTTTTTGCCTTTTGTTTCATAATAAATTTTATTTATATAACCCTTTTGCTGATTTTTAAAGTGTTACATAAACAGGACAGGTGAAATATTATCATGTAAAGCAACCATAAACACATGAAAAGACCTAGGTTTACAATTTATGATTAAAGCTCTACTATTTACACAATATACATAGACATAAAATGTAAAAACTTAAATATCTTAGAAACAATCAGTTGTTTTAATTGTCATATTTGAATTCAGCACATCAAAATACATAATAAATAGCACATTTTATCTCTGAAGCAGACGACTTCTCAAAAATTGTAGACCAGTGTTAACCCAAAGTATGTATTAATACCTGGGGGGGCAAACAGCTGTGCATATCTCTCTATCAGTGTTATAGAGGGCGAACAATTTATGAGTTTACCCTGTATAAGCTTTATACAGGGTAAAACAAATTTATTTGGGGTTTAAACCCCATTAAAAGTTAAGCATCTAAGGGTATGTCTACACTACGAAATTAGGTCGATTTTATAGAAGTTGATTTTTAGAAATCGATTTTATACAGTCGATTGCGTATGTCCACACTAAGCGCATTAAGTCGGCGGAGTGTGTCCTCACTACCGTGGCTAGCATCGACTTACGGAGCGGTGCACTGTGGGTAGCTATCCCACAGTTCCCGCAGTCTCCACCACCCATTGGAATTCTGGGTTAAACTCCCAATGCCTGATGGGGAAAAAACATTGTCGTGGGTGGTTTTGGGTACATGTCGTCAGTCACCCCTCCTTCCATGAAAGCAACGGCAGACAATCATTTTGCGCCTTTTTTCCTGGGTTACCCGAGCAGACACCATACCACAGCAAGCATGGAGCCCGCTCAGCTCACCATCACCGCTGCTGTTGTGGGCAAGTCTACTGTGGGGGCTGCTGTGATCCAAGTAGCCAATGCAGTCATTAACATTCTGTTATCAAGGGTAGTGACTCTGGGAAATGTGCGGGCCTTTTTAGATTTTAGGTGCGTCATATTCCTGTCCTTTGTTGCTGGTGAAGAAGTCTTACAGCCGTACATTCCAGTCTGGTCAGCGCTGTAACACCCCATAGCACTTCTGTGGTTGACACATGTAACAGCTCCAGGGCTCTTGCTCTTTTGCCTTGGCCGAGGTACCTTGCCCTACTCAGACTTCCAAGCATTTGACACAGAAGCACCTGCAGCAGCTGGCATTGCTACACAGCAGCAGTTCCTTGCCTTCGCAGCAGACGGTGCAGTAGGACTGCTAACTGTCCTCATCGGACATGTAGCTTGGCCGGGGGTTCTGGGAATGTCTTCCCTGCCCGGCTCCTAGCAACCTCTAGGGCATGGTGTACGGCTCCACCACTTCTGCTGCAACTCTGCTCTCCTACTCCCTAGCGACAAGCCCAGGGGATCCGTTCTGGTCCTCCTGGGTGCTGCTGGCAGCAGACGGTGCAGTAGGACTGCTAACCATCCTTGTCCACTGCTTCCGCTGCAACTCTGCTCTCCTGCTCGGGGGATCCATTCATGAAGCCTGGACAGTAGTAAGGAGCAGTTCAACTATAGGCTGAGCAAGTGCAGAATGGTGGTAGAATGTGTCTTTGGACATTTAAAAGCTCGCTGGGGCTGTTGGTCAGACCTCAGAGCAACCAACATTCCCATTGTTATTGCTGTTTGCTGTGTACTCTATAATATCTGTGAGAGTAAGGGGAAGACGTTTATGGTGGGGTGGGAGGTTGAAGCAAATCACCTGGCGTCAGATTTTGAGCAGCCAGACACTAGAAGAGCACAGCAAGGTGCACTGCGCATCAGAGAGGCTTTGAAAACCAGTTTCATGATTGGTCAGGCTTTGGTGTGACAGCTGTGTGTGTTTGATGCAAACCCGCCCCCTTTGTTGATTTTAATTCTCTGTAAGCCAACCACCCTCCCCCCTTTGAAATAAAGTAACTATTGTTTTGAAACCATGCATTCTTTCTTAATTAATTTTTAAAAAATGAGATAACGGACAAGGTAGCCCGGGTGGGGTGGGGGAGAAGGGAAGGACAAGGCCACATTGCTTATTGTAGCCACACTAAAAATCAGACTGTTTGAATGACAGCCTTCTGTTGCTTGGGCCATCCTCTGGAGTGCAGTGGCTGGGTGCCTGGATCTTCCCCTGGCCCGCGTTCTTGGGTGTCTGGGTGAGGAGGCTATGGAACATGGGGAGGAGGGTAGGCGGTTATACAGTGGATGCAACGGGGGTCTGTGCTCTTGTTGGCTTTCCTGCAGCTCCAACAGATGCTTCATCATGTCCATTTTCTCCCCCAACAGACGCTTCATCATGTCCGTTTGCTCCCCCATTAGCCTCAGCATCGCGTCCTGCCTCCGCTCTTCGCACTCACTTAATTCTTTCCTGGCCTCTGCCACTGAATGCCTCCATGCATTAAGCTGTGCCCTATCAGTGCGGGAGGACTGCATGAGCTCGGAAAACATGTCATTGCGAGTGCGTTTTTTTCGCCTTCTAATCTGCGATAACCTCAGGGACAGATATCATAGGGGGAGCGTAGAAACATTCTACGCTCTACGATTCTGGGGGGACTGCATGGTCACCTGTGCTGCTGAGTTCGCCATGCTGACCAAACAGGAAATGAAATTCAAAAAGTTCCCGGGGCTTTTCCTGTGTACCTGGCTAGTGCATCGGAGTTCAAAGTGCTGTACAGAGCGGTCACAATGGAGCACTCTGGGATAGCTCCCGGAGGCCAATACCATCGATTTGCATCTGCACTACCCCAAATTCGACCCAGCAAAGTTGATTTTAGCGCTACTCCCCTAGACGGGGAGGAGTACAGAAGTTGATTTTAAGAGCCCTTTAGGTCGACGGAACGGGGTTGGTTGTGTGGACGCATTCATTTTTAAATCGACCTAATGCGGATAACTTTGACCTAACCCCGTAGCGTAGACCAGGCCTAAGTGTTAAAAACAAAAACACTTCTTAAGTTGCTTTCAGTTAAGTCTGCAGCTTTGGGGCACATGGTTCAAACCCTGGGTCAGTGTTGGAGCAGACTGGCGTGTCTGGCTCAACAAAACAGGGTGCTAAAGTCCCAAGCTGGCAAAAAAAGCAGGGGCAAAAGTAGTCTTGGCACATCAGTTGGCAGCCCCAAGGGAGTTTCTGTAATCCAACCCGTCACAGCCTCCTCTGCTCCAGCCCAGGCACAGGAGATTTCTGCAGCTATCAACTGGCAGCATATGGGCCACGAATGCCAGCAAGTGGCATGCAGCAATTTGAGCAGCTTTCAACAAACTGCTGAATTTCATTACGGGAAACGTGTTCGGCACAGGCCAGCCTGCACGGGGCTAGGGGAAAAGTGCTGCTGATGCCAGGGGCAGAGCGATCCACAGGAACCCAATGGGGCTGGTAGCCAAGTTGGCCCTAGACATGATGCTAGTGCCATGTCTCCAGCAGGGGTAGCTGGGGAAATATACCCCAGCCTGGCACATGGGAGATGTCTGTGTAGAACACAGCCAAGTCCAGATGCCAGGCACGAGGTCCCTATGGTGCGACTACCCACCGCCCATAACTGCAGAAGTCTGCCCCCCTCCTGCCCAAAGCCAAAGCAGCTGGGGGGCAGGAGGAGTCACTAGCCCCACCCCTGCCCTTCCTTCCCTTCACCCCCCTGCCCATAAACATGGATGGAGAGCTCCCCAGGGCAGAGGGAACACAGACCCACCCATGGCCCACCGAATCCTCCAACAGGGAACCACATGGACCCCACTCCTGCTTTCCAGTCCCTACATGCCCACTAAGGGGCCAGGACAAAACTGATCAGCATCCAGCTGTGTCTGAGCGGGGGACTACTGCCCAGACCCAGGAGCAGGGCCGACGAGAGGGGGGGGAAGCCGGTACAAATTACTGGGGTGCGGCAGTCCGGAAGGGGGCCCGGGGCCCGGCTTCCCCCCCCTCTCGTCGGCCCTGTTTAGCCGGTCCGCCCTTGCTGGGGGGGCCCGAAAAAATTCCAGGCCTGGCTTCCCCGGCTTTCCCCCCCTCTCATCGGCTCTGTTTAGCCGGTCCGCCCTTGCTGGGGGGCCTGAAATTTTTTTTTCACCGGGGCCCGAACCCGCTCTCAGCGGCCCTGCCTAGGAGTACCAGAGTTAGTAGGTGTGGTGTGTTTCCAGCCAGTTAAGCGAAGCCAGTAGGCCTGTGGCAAACAGTCAGTGTCCCCCGCATCCCACCGGGGCCTCAGCCTTGATCTAACAGGCCTGCTCTCCCCAACGCAGTGGTCAGAGCAGCCTCAGGGGTCGGTCCCTGCTGCATTTTGCCCACCTGGATCAGAGTCTGTAGCTCTGTTTCTCCATCACAAGGGCTGATGCTGATCCCTAGAGCATAGCATGGAGCTGGGTTCCTAACCCTGCCTAGGGAGCACAAGACACTGTCTGCCCAGAGCCCTGAAGCCCACTATCAATGCTGTTGTGGAAAAGGCAGAGGTGCTCAAACAATATGTTTGTTCTGTGTTTCTGACCATGTCAGACGATGCATCAGGATCACAGAATGAGGGTGAAATACTCCCTGCTCCAGCATCAATTAAGGAAGATGTGAAATGGCATCCACTAGAGGGAAATATCTTTAAATCTGCAGAGCCTGAGAATTTCACCCAAGAGTTGTAAAGGAGTTGGCCAAGCAGCAAATTGGCATGTCATGTTCGTTTTTAATAAATCTTGGAAAACTAGAGAAGCTCCAAAGGACAAAGAAATCCAATCCTGTATCTATACATAAAAAGGATAAATGGGATGACCTGGGTAACTATAAACTGGTTAATCTGGCATCACTCCTGGGCAAAATTATGGCATGGCTGGTGTTGGACTCAGTCAATAAAGGATGGTAATTTAATTAGTACCCGTCAACATCATTTCATGGAACCCTTCTCACCAAATGAACCTGACCTTGTTCTCTGATGAAATTTCAGGCTCAGTTAATAAAGGTGACTGCATTGGCACCATATCCTTGGACTTCTGTAAGGTAGTCCCACATGATGTTCTCCTTAAAAAATTAGCCCTGTCCAGACTGAAAGGGCTTAAAAGCTGCTACACCTCAAAACATGGATGGGGATTCATCCACTGGTGGGAGAGATTCTAGTGGGGTCCCCCAGCTTCTGTTCTCCTCACAGTGCCATTAAATACCTTGCTCAATGCTCTGGAAGAATATATAAAACCCTTGCTGGTAAAGTGTGCCAGTGACACATGGACAGGCAGGGGATGTAGAGGGCTGACAGCTTGCCGATACAGAGTGATCGGGATTGCTTGGTGAGCCTCAAACATCATACAGCCCAATGCAAGGTCAGACATCTAGAATGTAGGTCAGACACAGGCTGGGGTGGTAGCCAAGAAAGCGCTGCCCCTGAAAAGGGCTCAGGGGTTCTGGTGGCCACCGACTGAACACAAGCACTCAGTGCGGCGCTGTGGCTGAGGGCAGACGTGGTCCTTGGAGGTGGGAATGAGGGATATTGAGAAGCAGGGTGTCACAGACAAGTCTCTGAAAATGGGTGGCGTCGGAGGAGGTCTCTGCCCAGGCTGGAGTTTGCAGAGCTGCTTCTAGCAAATGAGCACTGTGGGGATCATCAGATATGGCAGGAGACGCCTGGAGGAAGGCATCCTTGTCAGATAGCATCCGGCTCGCTTGTTTGAGCAGGGGCGAGGCCCAGTCCAATGCATATCCCATCAGAAGGCTAATAATGAGTCCTACTTTTGGTTGGCCGGTGGTGTGGGACTGGGGATGGAGGAGTGTAACGGGGTTGGGACTCACCACCTGGTGCCTCCTACTGGTTGTTTCTGGGAATTAGCTCTGTCCAGCAGAGCACCCCCTCCTGGTGGTGTCCCGTCCGTCGTCTCTCCCTCAGTAGCAGGGTAGTGTGGCCCAACGGCCAGAGTCCATATAACTCCCCTCAGCTGCGGGATAGCGCGGCCCAACGGCCAGAGTCCATATAACTCCCCTCAGCTGCGGGGTAGCGCAGCCCAACGGCCAGAGTCCATATAACTCCCCTCAGCTGCGGGGTAGTGTGGCCCAACGGCCAGAGGCATAGGTGGACCCGGGCCCTCCCTCTCCACCGGGTCCCGACCCAGGGCTCTCCTAATGGCGGGATTCCCCTTGCCGTTGGCTCGGCGGGGATCCGGCCGCAGCACGACGAACGTCAGTGTTGCTCTAACGCGGCTCGTCCCTAAAGTTCCCCTGGGTCACTTCCTACCCTCAATGTCGCGGTCTCCTCCGGAGACGTGGGTTCCGGTCCGTTCCCCTCTGGCGGGTCCTCCATCTGAGATGCAGGGTTCAGGCCGGCTAGGCTGGCTCCTGGAGCCTGGAACGTGGGCTGTTTCTCCTCGGGAGCTGGCTGTGTGCGTCCTTCTCCTCCGGTGGTCAGCCCCAACTGAGCAGCTTTGCAGGCTTTTATACCTAGCCTCCAGTTGGAGCATGCCCAGCAGGGCTTCCGGGGCGGAGCTTCCTCTGCCAGGAAGGAAGAATTAACCCCCGCTGCGCCAGTGCGGGGCCGCTCTGCCCCGTCACAAGGAGGAACACATACAGCATTGGTTAATAACCCCCTGTATTTTTGGCAGTCCCCATCAAAACGTTCTGGGAGGGGGCCTGGGTCTGGGTACTTGGCCACAGTGCATGCCTGTAGTGCAGTGTTCTTGTCCTTCAACTTGGCCGCCTGCTCTCCTAGCAGCTGGTTCTCTGCGGCATGCTGGACCTGCAGTGCCACATTTTCCTCATGGAGCTGGGTGGGGCCTGCATGGAGCTTGGCTCTCTGCTGTGAGCTGCGTGACTTGGGCTCAAATGGGGGGAGCTCCTCCTGAGAGAAGTCAGCCCGTTTAGGCATCTCCAGTGCCCTCTGGGGCATGCTGGGCAGGGAGTGACCCCCTGCCTCCATGTTCCCCCAGGCAGGCATTCACCGCAGGCCAGGGGGATCCAGGCAGACTGTCAGGATCCTGACAAGGGCAGTTGGGACCAAGGGTCAGAGCAGGGTCAAACCAGAGGCTAGGAGAAGTATGTAGACAGGTTCCAGGCCAGGGTGAGGACCAAGGATCAGAGTCCAGGTCAGAAGGTGAGGCCCAAATCAATCCAAGGCCAAAGCCAGGAGTGCAAGAGCAGGGAGCAGGAATTATCGTGGGGGCTACCAGAGATCTGCTCTGTTGCCCAGACATTTCCTGGATCACCCCTTAGGTTTGTATAGCATGGGGAGCCACTCAGGAGCTGTGAGGACCCTTTGAGGTGGAGATTCCCTTGGGCTGTGTCTGCAGCAGATCACAGGTGGCAGTGCACAAAATGGTTATGGTGGCAGCATGGTGGCATTTGCTGCCTAGCAGCTCTTCACCCCTGAGACCCTCTGGCCCTGACACCGTTAATGCTCAACCTAGTCATCTAAGCTGAAGGGGGGGTTAAAAAGGACTTTGATTGTCCTTGTGCCCTGCTGCCCTCCGTTCCCACAGACACTTCTGTGTTCTCCCTAGGCACCCCTTTCTGCTCCTCTCCCCATATGCTCCTGCCCTGCATGCTACCCTCAGTGCATGCCCCAGACAGCCTGGTACATGCCTACCCCTGCCTTCCATGGGCACTGCAGCCACTTCCCAGCTCCGGCAGAGTGTGATTTTCACAGCAGGGAGTTGTCACCCAGTTATTTACAGAGTGCAAGACTCCACAGCCAGCTCGGCCTTCCCACCTGGCAGCAGTTACGAGCTGCAGCTAGCACAGCTATTTATACCTCTGCAGAGCTAGGGGAGAGGGCCAGCACAGACAGGATAAGGGGGAGAGCATCCAAATGGCTGCCTGCCCTGACATGGGCGGGAGGTTTGAGGGAGGGGAGGTCTTCTCATCCCCTTTCAGGGCCCAGATGCTCCATGTCAGGGCTTTCAAGTTCATCTCCCTCCTCCAATAACTTTAATTCTTTATACAAAGTGAAACCCCTTCAACAGCAGAGACTCAGAAAGATCCACACCAGGCTATCCCATCATCCAGTGGCTAAGGCATGGTCCTCCCACATGGGCGATCCACGTTCTCCACACCAGACTGAGGGAGGATTGAAACAGGGCTTCCCTCACCCCAGACAGATGTTGTAAACTCTGGGCTAAAGGTTTTAAGGAGGCCCCACCCACCGTCTCTAGTCCTTCCATGGTTCCAGCCCAGAAAAATCAAAAATTCTGATTTTTTAGTCTGGTGAAAACAATTCAATGAACTTGATACAAATGCCAAATAGCTTCAGGTCAACCGAAACTGTATTTTTCAGGGAATAAACTATTCGGTGATAAATTTTTGCCCAGGTCTGTTTGAAACATCGATCTAGTTATGTTGGGGAGAATGTCTCTTACACTCAGTGCAGAAGTGATCAAAAACTTTTTTTTTTTTTCAAAAAAAAAAATTGGGTTTGGGACCAAAATGAAAAATTCTATCGAAAATATGCATTTTGATCAAAATTTCCTGGATTTTTGACCAAAGACACCTATATCATGGAAACAAAACCCGAAGTGTTTTCTGATGAAAAATGTTTTAGTTTTTGATGAAAATCAGAATTTTTACCAAAAACTATTGCTTAAAACCAAACATTTTTAGGTTTTGGTTCCATTTTTTGGTGGAAAAAAACAAAAGCAACACACCAGAAATTGATAAAACTAAATGTTTTCAAAATTTCCCATCAAATATAATTGGCATTTCTCACACAGTTCTGTTCTGCTACCTTTTGTTTAGTGTATTCTGCCCCTTTCAGTCACTAGGAATTCTGTGGGCTGCCAAGACTGGCAGTAATTTCATGCTCGGGTCAGTGCAAACTGCTACAAAGGCAATCAGAACAATCAAGGGCCTGAAAAAACTGTGATGAAGCGAGATTGACATAATTGTGACAGTTCACTGTAGAAAGGAGCTGAGCAGATAAAACGATATACACTAAGGACTTATCTAGGAAGAGTCCCGAAGCAAAGGAATGGCCAGACTGGATCAGACCCGAGGTCCAGCCAGCCCACACACTTCAGAGGAAGGCATAAGAACCCTGCAGCAGCAGATGTGAGATGATCTGTTCCCATGAAGGTCTCGTCCTGATCCTTCACAGTTAGAGATGGGCTTAAACTGTGACCCATGAGGTTTTAACTCCCTTCTGACAGGGGACAGTGGCAGATGCTTCACAGGGATGAACAGTACAGGGCATTTATCAAATGATTCATCGCCTGTCGTCCACTCCCAGCTTCTGGCAGTCAGAGGTTTAGGGACACCCAGAGCATGGGGTTGCATCCCTGACCATCTTGGCTAAGAGCCATTGCTGGACCACCATGAACTTATCTATTTCTTTTTTTAACCCAGTTATACTTTTGGCCTTCACAACATTGGCTGTTGTTGTGACTGTGCATTGTGTGAAGAAATACTTCCTTATATTTGTTTTAAACCTGCTGCCTATTAATTTCATTGGGTGACCCCTGGTTCTAATATTATGTGAAGGAGTAAATGACACTTCCTTATTCACTTTCTCCACACCAGTCATGATTTTATAGACCTCTATCATATCCCACTGTAGTCGTCTCTTTTCCAAGCTGAACAGTCCCAGGCTTTTTAATCTCTCCTCATACGGAAGTTGTCCCCTATCCCTACTTATTTAGTTGCTTTCTCTGTCCTTTTTCCAATTCTATTATAGCTTTTTTGAGATGGCTTGACCACAACTGCACACAAAGGTGTGAGCAAACCATGAATTTATATCAGGTGTAGGCAAACTACGGCCCGTGGGCTGCATCTGGCCCACGAGCTGTTTTAAGCCAGCCGGCAAGCTCCCGCTGGGGAGCCAGGTTGGGGGCCCCACCACGCAGGTCGGCCCCACTCCGGCGCTGGCGCCAGATCGGGGGCCGCACCACACGGCTCAGCCCCACTTTGGCACTCTAGCCGGGGCGCCAGGTCAGGGGCCACACCAAGCGGCTCCCAGAAGCTGCTGCATGGCCCTGCTCCGAGGGTCAGGGGCCGCTCCACACCTAGGAGCCAAACAAGGGACTTGCCACTGCTTCCGGAAGCTGCTTGAGGTAAGCGCCGCTCAGAGCCTGCATCCCTGAGCCTCTCCCCACACCCCAACCCCCTGCCCCAGCCCTGATCCCCCTCCTGCTCTCCAAACCCCTCGATCCCAGCATGAAGCACACTCCTGCACCCCAAACCTCTCATCCCCAGCCCCACCCCAAAGCCCGCACCCTCAGCTGGAACCTGCACCCCTTCCCACACCCCTGCCCCAGTCCTGATCCCCCTCTGAACCCCTTGGTCCCAGTCCAGAGCACCCTCCCCAGAGCCTGCACCCCCAACCAGAGCCCTCACCCCCTCCTGCTCCCCAATCCCAATTTTGTGAGCATTCATGGCCCGCCATACAATTTCTATTCCCCGATGTGGCCCTCAGGCCAAAAAGTTTGCTCACTCCTGATTTATATAGTGGTACAGTAACTCCTCACTTAAAGTCGTCCTGGTTAACATTGTTTTGTTGTTACATTGCTGATCAATTAGAGAACATGCTCGTTAAAAGTTGTGCAATGCTCCCTTATAACATTGTTTGGCAGCTGCCTGCTTTGTCCACTGCTTGCAGAAAGAACAGCCCGTTGGAGCGAGCTTGTGGGGGCTTGGAACCAGGGTGGACCAGCAGCCCCCCTATCAGCTCCCCGCTCCGCTAAGTTCCCTGTGCGGCAGCCGCCCAACAGGCTATCAATTACCGGCAGTTCAGGTGTCCTTCCCCCCACGGCCATGTGCTGCTCCTGCCCTCTGCCTTGGAGCTGCTGCCGGGAGCCTCCTGCTTGCTGTGCCCGGGGGGGCTAATGTCAGGGTGTCCCCCTCCCCCCTGCTCCTGCTCCCCACTTACCCCATCTCCCTAGAGTGGGTGGGGGGGGAGGACACGACAGGGCTCAGGACAGAGGGAGATGCTGGCAGCAGCTGCTGTCTCAACTTGCTGATTTACTTAAAAAGTCAATGTACTTAGAGTGGGGTCAGTGTACTTAAAGGGACAATGCACATCTCTCTCACACAGGGTATGTGTCTCTGTCTGCCATGCTGTCTCCCCTCCCTCCATTTGTGCTGCCTTGTAGAGTGTGAGGCTACATTAACAACAATGTGTTAACCCTTGAGGGCTCAGGCGAGTATTAGTTCATCATTTAGCAGTAAGAAATTCCCTGGGAAATATCCCATCCTCTGACTTCACCACCTCAACCAAGCTTCACAATCATCATTGCTATGTACAGTATTAAATTGTTTGTTTAAAACTTATACTGTGTATATATCTATCTATATCTATATTTATATTATTTTGTCTGGTGAAAAAAAATTCCCTGGAACCTAACCCCCCCTATTTACATTAATTCTTATGGGGAAATTGGATTCGCTTAACATCATTTCGCTTAAAGTCGCATTTTTCAGGAACATAAGTGCTGCTACCCCATGGGGATGTCACATCTAGGTTTCTACATGCAAGAGCAGGTTCAGCTTTGAATGCAAGTCAAGAGTTTCAGATGGTTCAATTCAATGCACATAGTACCCAACACTGCACTGTGAACTCCCTTTTTGGTAGGCATAGGCATAGATGGCTTCCATTTGGGGTTGCCTCAGCACCTGAGAGCCACTATCACATCACATCCCAGATAGCTGGGGAGCCGGTTGGGGGGGAGGGGGGGGAAGGAACTGCTGTCCAGCTGCTGATTTAGGATGAAAATGCCCAATCCCTCAAGGAGGGGCTCTGAGATGTTGTACAAGGTGACACAGGACAGAGCCTTAAATTAACAGGAGCAAATGCCAGATCAGGTGGAGCAGGATTGGTCATATGGGTTACACACTCAGTGACAAAGAAGCTTGGCTGGAGTAGGGAGAGGGAATGGTACAGATGGAAAGCTCCCAGCCCATGGAGGCCACACACAGTTTCATGGGCATGTTAACATAGCGAAGCAAATTTACCCCTCATTGCTCACAGTGAGATGTTCCTCCCAGACTGCTGCCTGGGGACAGATCGGGCCAGAGCAGCAGTGGGGTGGACGACAGGGGGACAGCTTTGGGAATTAAAAAAGGATTAGTGACATGGTGCTGAAATATTTAAAGATTAACAAAGAGCCTAAATCTCAGTCCATGCAGGTTCCTTGGGGCCATGCTGCCTTCTGCAAGGTGATCCACCAATGGCACCTGCTTCCCAAGCACTGACTGGAACATGGCAGTGCTGGGCTCAGATCAGAGGGGACTGCAGCCGATTCCTTCTGGCAGTGAGCAGTCCCATGAATACATTTGTGGGTAGGAATCAGTTGATCCCAAATTGCTGGGAGCCAGAATACAGACACCGCTGGGTGATGCACAGTCTAAATGTCAGAAGGCAATCCTGAAATTGCAAAGTGACTTGGCACAAAGATACAAGGCCCAGTCAGGGGTGTCTTATAGCAGACATGCATCAAGGAGTGCCCATCAAAGGCATGAGCAGGAGCTGCAGGAAGCGGGGTTTGAAGTAAATATAGTACAGCCCATTCCTGAAATAAAATTTGACAAGATCAATTAAGAAACAGGAAATGACTCAATCTTACAGGTGCTTGAGTAAGTCATTCTACATGGGTGGGCAACTGAAAAGGCATATTGAAGGGATGGAGATGAAATTGCTAGATTCTGCACAAAGGACACCATGTCTCAGCAGCAGCCAGCACAAGGTTTGCTAAGCAGCATCCACGCTGGGCACTGAGAAGTGTCAGAGCAGAGCTTGAGGTGTCTGGCAAAGACCAGGTACAAATGCAGCTATTGAAGATAAGGGGCCACATCCTCAGCTGGTGTGAACCGGCACGGCTCCATTAAAGTCCATGGACCCAGCTGAGGATCTGGACAAGGCATCCAAGTGTGAAGTCTGCAATCAGTCCAGGAAACAGGATGCAAAAGAGCTCCAGAACCTGAGTGAGATTCCTGCTCGCCCTTGGCCCAGGGCTGGTGGAGGTCAGTGTGAGTTAGAAAGGGAGCATCATCTCTCCATAGGGGAGAGTGCCGCACATCTCACATGTCAAATCCCTACCCCACTGCCAGTGGGAGAGCATGTTCAAGTGCAAAGAGAAACTGCCTTAGTTCCCCCCTCCCCCTCCGAGGAAGAGTCCTGTGTGACGAACAGAGACGTCAAACTGAAACCAAGGAGCACACTGGCCCTCTGTTGCCTGGGGACACCCAGAATCTGCTGACAGACGTCACCAATCCCAACCCAGCCCCTGAGAATGGAAATGACTGGGATCAGCAAACAGGCCCAGCCACACTAAGGAGCAAGGTGGCTACAGACTCAGTTACCTGGCCCCAATCAGCTGAGATTATGAGTGTCATCAACTGAGTAGCTCTGCTCCAAAGAGGTGAAAGTCCCCAATGGCACAGTCAGCTGAAACAGGGGTTCAAGGTGGTGACTGGAGCATTGACTGTGAGTGGAACATTCCTCATGTTTTACTGAATAATGTCAATTGTCATCATTCCGCAGCTTTAACTACAACAAAGTCCATCGGCTCCCTCTGAAGAAGGGATCACAACTGACAGAAAGGGCTCAGATTTCAAAGTTTTAAAATATTTCTCTAAAAAACCTAAGGGAATTCCCTGAGGAACAAACTGTGTTACAATTCAGTTAAGGTTGTAACTTGATCTCAGTTAAATTAAAATAATGAACCATCTCTTCAGTTGGTGTAAATCAGCATAACACTAGTCAATGGAGCTACACCAGTTTACCCCAGCTGAGGATTTGGGTCAGGAAGGGGGATGGATCACTTGATGACTGCCTGTTCTGTTCATTCCCTCTGGGGCATCTGGCTGGTATCACTGTTGGAAGACAGGATACTGGGCTAGATGGACCTTTGGTATGACCCAGTATGGCCACTCTTATGTTCTTAAGGCTGTGATTTCATGTATATATACATACCTAAAAATCATCCCAAATGTCTGAAATCCCGGGAATTCAAAGTTAAGGTTAAAATTACAAAATAACTGTTTGAACACCAAGAAATTCATCATTACATTACTTCTCCTTAACTCCTTCCTCAGTCTACATACACATCTATCACTCACTCTCCTGATGGGCCATTGACCTGGGAACAGATTCTCCTCCCCCATTTACTCCAAGAATCTTGTTTCTGTGTACAGTCCAGTGGTGACCTCTGTAGCCCCTCCCCTGAAGTGTGACTTTAAGTCCCCCATCTCTCTCCCTAGTGCTTTTCTGGCACCTGGTGCCTCCACTTAAGGTGACTCCTCACTGTGCGCACAGGAGTGGGGCAGGGTCCTCTCCAGGCTCCCACCAGGCTTGCTGGTCTGGGATCCCCTGTGGGAGTCTCAGGAGCCAGCACCCACCTGGATCCAGTCACTGCAGGACTGCAACTGCCTGATCTAGGGACTAGATCTCACAGCTGTGAAAGAATGCCCTCCAGGGGAGTGGAAGTGTAGCAGGGACGCCTGGAACTGGGCTGTCTTTCCCCCAGCTTCCAAACCAAAACTGAAACTAAACTGCTTCTCCATGTCAGGTTCTCCCCTCGCTGGGGCTGAGCAGCCCTGGCTCCATGGCCTGGGTAATACAGGGGGTCATGCTACATGATCGCAATGATCCCTTCCTGCCTTGGAATCTATGAATCTGCCTACCAGCCTCAGAAGGGGTTTCTAGTTCCTTCTGTCTTCAACCCTGACTCCACGCATGCTGAGAGATGGTATCAGAGGCCTCTGGCAGCCATCTTAGTTGTAGTCCTTTCAGTAGGCCCCTCTAAAGGTTGATGTCTGGAGCTCCAAGAGCTGGCAAATTCCAAGCACAGGTTACACTGTATCACAGTCAAACCAACACCTCTGCCTTAGCCACCTTTCAAAACACACACTGATTGGATTTATCACTTTCTTGCAATCTCCTGATGCTATTAAAATAGCAGATAATTGAACAGGGGGGTGGGGGTCAGAGTTAAGGTCGTTTGTAGAAAATCAACAAACATTTCCTGACTTCCAGAAATTCTTTCTACACAATTAGTTTCCATAACAGTCCATTGCAGGTTTTCCTGTCCTTTCCTCCCAAGCAGCCTGTTGGTTCCTATATTCCTCATCCCTAGATCTCAAAGCACTTTACAAAGGAATGTGAGTATCATCATCTACCTTTTACAGCTGGGGAAACAGAGACTCAGAAAGGTGAAATGACTTGCCTGAGGTCCCACAGCAGATCACTGATCAGAACATAGGTCTCCTGAATCCTAGACCCATGCTCTATCCACTGGACCACACTGCCCCAGAGTGAGAGTTGCCACAGTCAGACAGAACACAGGGCTAGAAGATCCATGGCTCTGCTCCTGTACGTTTTTAAATGTAAACATTAACTTTGGGGTGTTCAGGGTTACAGAAGTTTGCTTGACAGCACTCTAATAATGTTGGGATAATTTAACTGGTACCTATTTACAGGCTGTATCTTAACACTTTATTTTATTTTTGCCAGGGAATAAATACCCCTGGCTCTATGTAAAGCTGAGCGCACCATCATAACCAATGATCTGTTTGACAAATGTCAACAGATTGCTCACCTTGCAATTCCTGCTGTGTTGGTAGGTTGCATAAACCACGTGGTAAAGTTTCCATTCCCTGACTGGACAATTTTTGTGGTGACAATGTGAACAGTAAATTTTCCAATCCTCTGTTGAAGTTGAAATTGGTTCGGGTGATTCTGGCTCTAATCCAGCAAAGCATTATACACATGCTTAACTTTGCACACTGTAAGCTGTCCCATTTAAGCCAATATTCACAGCACAGAAAGATAAGTATGTGAGTAAAAGTCTTTTCAGCATCAGGGCCTTTTGGAGCACATGGGGCCGAAAGCTGATGAAAGTCAGAGAGAGAAGAAAATTAGGAAAAAAGTAACAAGCCATGACAGCTATTATTTATTTAACAGGTTTTACCGAACAGACAGCACTGACTATGTTAGTCACAGCTTTGCCCCTGCCAAATTATTGGGAAAGATACATACCAACGTTGGGTTTTAAGTATTGTTTATTAGGTGGCCATCTTGGTCTGGGATAAGAACAAGGGGACCTCCATGTTGTGACAGGTTCTTGTTCCCCTACGCTGAGCAAAAGGCGGGAAAATAGAAAGAGCGGGAATCTGTTGTTGCTAAGCAACAGGTTCCTATAAAGACAGATAAGGGGAGGGGCCAAGGGCTCTTGAGCTCTTGAGTCTTTGGGGGCTCAGGTGTCCAATGCTCTCTCTCTCTCTGCGTGGTGTGGCACACCCTGTCACACTGGTTACTGGCCTGCAGTAGCCACTCACTAAATGTTTTGGGGTTTGTGTGTTATTTCCTTTTGGGAAGCAGACCTGCACGCGCAGACTTGGTCCGGTTAGTTAGCTCAGACTTACAACCTTAGACGATGTAGCGAGGGATAGGGAGGGGTCTGAGATAGGGTTACATACTTGTCTTCTATGCCTGTGATCCACCGTTGGCGTTCATCGTTGATCTCATTGATCCAGATTCTGCAGCCTCTCTGTCATCAGCTCCTGGAAAACGTAGAAGAACACCTTTGCTTTATCGAGTGTATGTGCATGCGTGTGTTTTCTATACCAAATCTCCAGAGTCCGTCATCCATTCCTCCCCCCTTCCTCCCCCTTCCTTCCTTCTCCTTTAGTAAATAAAGTGTTGTTGTGAGTTTATATTCGAGTGGTGGGTCCTTTTGTTCCAGCTCTGATAGATGGGCTTAAGGGGGAACCCAGTGGGATGGGATATACTGTAAGGCTCCCCGAAGTCTTCTGGTCAGGAAAAAAAATCCTTACAACTATAACAAGGTTATATGGTACGTAACGTTTTCCAAAACATTAATAGTGATGATACAAACCAAAGGGACTCAGAGCTATGCTCTGATTTGGGGGCTGAAAGCGTTTTCTTAGCAAGCCCAGTTCATATTTTTATGTACTGTAGAGCACCATTTAAAGGGAGGGGACCAGAGATTTGCCCCCTTTGCCTGACCATCCTCTTCCTCTCTCAGGCACCCCCTCCACCACTAGCATCCTGACCCCCATAGTCGATGAGACCCAACTTGCATCCCCACATCAGTGGGCTGCCGAGAGACCCCGTCACAGCAGTATGTGTCCTTGTCTCTAGTTCAAACGTTCCCATGGCATGAACGATGCAGGTAACAGTGGGCAGAGGGGTCCCAGCTTTACCCGAACAGCAGAGTGGTGGCGAAGGGGGGGAGAATGGAGGAACGGACAGAGCGGAACAGACTAGGGATCTACGTGACCCAGGAATCTGTGTCTGAGCGGAGAGGACCCTCTGCTAGGATAGTGCGTTATGTCTGTCTCCGGTAGATGTAAATAGTTGGTTAGTAGATAAGGTGCCAGCGGATGGCACTCAGTGTAGATCATGGGTTTTGCAGGAGCATTAACTCTTGTCATTGTGCACTGTAAATGGGTTCTTGTGTGCAGCTCTTTACATCAGCTCTCACACCAGTCGCTGCCAGACAAAGGTGCAAGACCCCTCACAGTATCCCATGGTGGATAAACTTTCTTTCCAGTCTTTCTTTCAGCGGCACTGCTATGGGTACGCACATGGCCGCACAGTGTAGGGATATTAAAGAAGGTACTAACAGTGATTCCCCCAAGTGACAGTGACCCCCTCATAATTTGTCCCCCACACTTTAAAATCCAACAGTTTCACCAACAGTTTCACCAAGTACAAAAATCTCTTGGGTCTTCTGTTAAAACTTGTAAGCTACTGTCTGTAGAAACCATTGATTATATCTATCCTGTGAAAGATACTTTACTACTATGTAAAACTTACAAACAAGTTAACTGACTTTGTTCTTGAAGTAATTGATACAATGCAAACAAACACTATAAGCCGTTAAGTGACTTTCACTTCATTCAACGGCTCCTAGGACAGACCCCCTCCCTCTGTGATTAAAGGGCCGGGAGTCTCAAATGAATTAGCACACACCCTGAAAGTGGTGGAGACAGTAAATTAAAATATGGTTAAGATATGGAATGTATGCTGATGAATGCTTGATATACATGAATGGTTAGGGAGGTGCCAGCCTAGAAAGGGAGTATCCATCGGCCGAAGAATGTGTCAAGTGGATGACCAGAAAACCCCCCGGAGGGTAAACTGGGATCCACCCCATCACCTGGAAGGATGAGAAACACAAACTTTGGACAGTGTGGAGCCACCAGGAATGTGCCACTTTGGACAGGAATGTGCCATCTGCTGATTGAGTCAGCAACAGCAGGATGAAACAGTTCCCATAGACTAACATAGGAATTAATTCCTATAAGAATGGACTCTAAAGACTGATGACTTTGAGTCTCTGGTTCTGCTGCCAACCTCCAGGAGCATCAGGTGCACCTGACACAGACTCGGCTCCATCCTCATGACCAAGATACCTGGCCAGTAACTTGGCATGAGCAACTTCTAGGCTGGTAACTATAACACCTATACAGAACTTGAATGAATGATTGTGTGAATGAACCTCTCTCTCTCTCTCTCTCTCTCTCTCTCTCTCTCTCTCTATATATATATATATGTGTGTGTGTGTGTGTATAAGAAATAAGTAGTCAAACAACGTTGTTTACTTTTATCTTTTGCTTTATCAGTATATTTACAATAAATGTGGCATCTTTGCCTTATCCCTCTTAATAAGATCCTGCTGGTTTTTATTCTATTGGTATAACAACAGTATGCCAACATTTTTATGGCTGACTTAGAACAATGCTTCCTCAGCTCTCGTCCCCTAACGCCCCTACTCTACTTGCACTACATTGATGACATCTTCATCATCTGGACCGATGGAAAATAAGTCCTTGAGGAATTCCTCCATGATTTCAACAATTTCCATCCTACCATCAACTTCAGCCTGGACCAGTCCACACAAGAGATCCACTTCCTGGACACTACAGTGCTAATAAGTGATGATCACATAAACACCACCCTATACCGGAAACCTACTGACCGCTGTACTTACCTACATGCCTCCAGCTTTCATCCAGACCACACCACACCACACGATCCATTGTCTACTGCCAAGCTCTAAGATACAACCGCATTTGCTCCAACCCCTCAGACAGAGACAAACACCTACAAGATCTCTATCAAACATTCTTTCAACTACAATACCCATCTGCTGAAGTGAAGAAACAGATCGACAGAGCCAGAAGAAGTCACCTACTACAGGACAGGCCCAACAAAGAAAGTAACAGAATGCCACTAGCCATCACCTTCAGCCCCCAACTAAAACCTCTCCAGCGCATCATCAAGGATCTACAACCTATCCTGAAGGATGATCCCTCACTCTCACAGATCTTGGGAGACAGGCCAGTCCTCGCTTACAGACAGCCCCCCAACCTGAAGCAAATACTCACCAGCAACCACACACCACACAACAAAAACACTAACCCAGGAACCTATCCTTGCAACAAAGCCTGTTGCCAACTCTGTCCACATATCTATTCATGGGACACCATCATAGGACCTAATCACATCAGCCACACTATCAGAGGCTCATTCACCTGCACATCTACCAACGTGATATATGCCATCATGTGCCAGAAATGCCCCTCTGCCATGTACATTGGCCAAACCGGACAGTCTCTACGCAAAAGAATAAATGGACACAAATCAGACGTCAAGAATTATAACATTCAAAAACCAGTCGGAGAACACTTCAACCTCCCTGGTCACTCAATTACAGACCTCAAAGTTGCAATACTCCAACAAAAAAACTTCAGAAACAGACTCCAATGAGAAACTGCAGAATTGGAATTATCTGCAAACTGGACACCATTAAATTAGGCTTGAATAAAGACTGGGAGTGGATGGGTCATTACACAAAGTAAAAACTATTTCCCCATGCTAATTTCTTTTCCCCTACTGTTACTCACACCTTCCTGTCAACTGTTGGAAATGGGCCATCCTGATTATCACTATAAAAGTTTTTTTTCTCCTGCTGATAATAGCCCACCTTAATTGATTAGTCTCGTTAGAGTTGGTATGGCAACACCCATTTTTTCATGTTCTCTGTGTATATATATCTTCCTACTGTATTTTCCACTACATGCATCCAATGAAGTGGGTTTTAGCCGATGAAAGCTTATGCTCAAATAAATTTGTTAGTCTCTAAGGTGCCACAAGTACTCCTCATTCTTTTTGCTGATACAGACTAACACGGCTACCACTCTGAAACCTGTTTCCAGCCTTTGTGAGTCCAAGGTTGGTTTGCCCCATGAAGCAGCCAAACTTTAGGGATTGAGATGGGGGGGAGATTGGATTTTTTAATCCTTGCTATTATAACTCTAGATGTTCTCATTATCCATTGAAATGACCAGGCCTTTTTAAGCATCCTGCTAAGCTCTTGGCCTCAGAGACATCTTGTGGCAGTGAGTTGCACAGGTTAATTGTGTGTTGTGTGGAAAAACTGTCCTTTTCCCCTTTTTAAATGTGCTGACTTTCCTTGGAACACAACAGCAGTCAGTTAGGAGGCAGGCAGAAGAGGAGTGCCTGTTCAGTTCCATTTGTCAGTGTGTAGCTCTTTGTCGTGTCTGCTCTCATTCCTCTCTTCTAAACGGAGCCATCCCAGTCTTTCCTGCCTCTCTTAACATGGGCATGGTTCCAGCCTTGGAGCATTTTCACTGCCCATCTCGGAACCCCCTGTATTCCTGTTACATCAAGACTCTACCCCTTGTGAATTATGACCCCCTCCCTTAGTGAATGCAGTGAGGCTACAACTAGGATTTCACTTTTCACCATTACATATGTACTGTATGGTGGGTGTGTATGTGTATATATAGGCTTGGAAGGATAAGATTTTTATCTGTAAATGTCGGTAAAGGTCAATTTCACACTGCACTCATAAACTGATGAAAAATATTTCCATCTATAATAACTGAAATTTACAGATAGGCAAAGTAAGAAACAGGCTCTCCAGAACTTGTTACAGTTTGATTTAAGGAGATTTATTTTGTTTATTTTAGCCTGTGATGTCGACAGTTTGTGTTTTACGGGTTGTAAAAGCTTTAACATTTGGGATCTCAATATCTACTGTCATTAGATAATTATTGTCTGACCTCCCCTCTTTGGCTGACCACCGCCACATAATTTCCCGCAACTGTAAAAATGCTTTAAACCCATACTTGTGCACAACTGTGAAAATGTAAATCAATTAAAACCTAAAAAAGCTTAAAAATAAACATTGATATTATCTGGTGAAATTATATTAAAAAAACCCACAAATTCTGCCAAGTCTATGTGTGTGTATATATATATATATATATATATATATGAGGCAAACCCTGTGTCTGAGATTTTCAAAGCTAGCTATCGAAACTGGATGTTTAAATTCACAGCACACAATGCGCACACGCACACACAAACATATTGCTGGCCCTGATTTTTTCTCTCACTGCTGTTTCACACCAATGTCTCTCCACTGACTTTACAGGATTTACTCCTGGTTTAAGCGAGAGGAGAATCCATCCCTCTGTGTTTCCAATGATAAGGCTGTAGAAGAAAATGTAGGCTACTGTGTTATTTAAGGAATAGCATGTGCTCTCCTATCCTATAAGATCAGAACATATAGTTTCACACATATATTGCATTGCCACTTGGGGAGTAATGCAGCCACCCCAAATCCCTTACACCTCCCCATCCCCCATCCATCGGCCCTTATAAGCGTATTCACAATCGCTGTGCAAAACAAATCAAGCCTGGCTCTGAAGGCAGGAATGAGTTAATGTGATCTGATAGTCCCTGGGATTATTACTAATCATATTTAGTGCTTGTCTTCTCTCGCTCCGTGCACTTTCTGCTCAGTGGATAAGCACTGCTTGAGGCGGGGGCTGCCACACAGAAAGAGGAGGTGGCATCCTCAAGGTCCCATTGCAAGACATGATAAGAGCCAAGAATAGAAGCCGGTTCCCTGACTCGCAGCCTGGTGCCCTATCCCCTGGCTGTCTTTGCCTCCATACTGGCACTGCTTGTTTGCTTACCCTCTTCTTTCTTTAGCCCTGTTGAAATCTCTGCTCCCAAGGCAGGATCAGACTTTGCATAAGGCGCTAGCTCTGAGGCATAACAAGGCAGTCTGCATGGGGGGAAGTTAGTGTGACATGACTGGGGCCAAAGAGGCCTCCTGTCTGTTCTTTCATCTCTCCCTGTTAGAAGTACATACTTGGGGACAGGGAGCATAGAACAAGTGGGACAGGCCCTTCAGGCACTCGTGGTGATGGCATCCAATATCCCAAACAAAGGAAGGCTACATCTGTATGGACAACGGGAACCTAGAACACAGGAACTCACTGTGCATAGACTGCCCAGATGAGGAAACACTCAAATCCCCACTTCTTAAGGTATGTCTACATTACAAGCACTACAGTAGCACAGCTACAGTATTACAGGTACACCAGGGTAGCATATGTACCTGCTAGAGCAACAGAAGGGGGTTTTCTAGCACTATAATAAACTCACCCCTACGGAAAGATATTGACAGAAGAATTCTCCCATCAGCCTAGCAGCATCTATACCAGGACCCAGATCAGCTTGACTGCACCTCTCTAGAGTGTAGCTAAATTAACCTAAAATGTGGACAATACCTTAAACTCTAAGCCCCACAACTAAACCATAGTAACTGCTGAGCTTGCATTTCATCACCGAACCAAAGTTCACTACTCGTTACATCAGCATGACCTACTCACACCAGGGCATGCCCAGCACAACCCTTAGGCCTTGCATGACTACAGTAATGATAATCATCTTTTCTGATGTACAGGCGAGTCGCATCATACGCGCATTTAACTTACGCGAATTCAACTATACGTGCTCGGCAAAAATAAGAAAAACAACAAGATACCTGTAAATAGTGCGGGTGATTCCACACAATGAGTGTATGCCCCGGGGTGAGCGTGAGATGGGAGACGTGAATCTGCTGTTCCCTCGGTCGGTCTCAGTTCCCGCGTGCCTCTCATAGTGTCAGCATCTCGCCGCGCTGAGTGTGATTCTAGTGTTTAAAGATACGTATTTTTCATACAACATGGCCCCTAAACGCAAGCCAACTACTTCATCTGGTGCTCAACCGAAGAAACAGCGATCTGTTCCAATGCTGGAGGAAAAACTGGCTGTGTTGGACTTATTGAGAGACGGTACGTCGGTCTCCAACGTGGCACGTAAATATGGCCGCAACGAATCTAGCATCCGTGCCATCAAGATTTGAGAGAGAGAAATTCGTCAAGCCGTGGCATCAAGTGCTCCAATAACTGCTAAGGTGACGAGCCAGGTGCGTGATAAGACTTTAGTGAAGACTGAAAAGGCATTAAACTTATGGCTGGAAGACATGAATCGTAAACGTGTGCCTATCGATGGCAACACGTTGCGAGAAAAGGCTCTTAGCCTCTACGCGCTGTTCAAACCTCCTGCTGAAGAGGGACAGCCTTCTGATGAGAAGGAATTCAAAGCCAGCCAAGGTTGGCTTAACAGTTTTAGGAACCGCTTCAACCTCAAAAACGTGCAGACTACTGGTGAAGCTGCATCTGCCAATGAAGAGGCAGCAAAAGCCTACCCCGAACAATTAAAGAAAATCATAGAAGAAAAGGGTTATCTTCCGGAACAAGTTTTTAATGCTGACAAGACTGGGCTCTTCTGGAAAAAAATGCCCAACCGCACTTACATTTCGAAATCAGAAAAACAAGCCCCTGGCTTCAAAGCAGCTAAAGACCGTGTGACTGTGTTGTTTTGTGGCAATGCAGCTGGGCATTTAATAAAGCCGGGCTTGCTCTACAGGGCTGCAAATCCCCATGCACTAAAAGGTAAGAACAAAAATATCCTGCCTGTGTTCTGGCAATCAAATAAAAAGGCTTGGGTGACGGCAGCATTATTTCTGGATTGGTTCCACAAGTGTTTCATTCCGGAGGTCAAGCGGTACCTCGAAGAGAAAGGACTTGACTTTAAAGGGTTGCTGATTGTAGACAATGTTCCTGGCCACCCTGCGGCACTCCGGTTTGCACATAACGACGTTGAAGTCGTCTTTCTCCCCCCCAATACCACCTCCATCCTCCAACCTCTCGACCAAGGCATGATTTGCTGTTTCAAGGCCACGTACACGAGGCTTACGTTCTCACGGATACGTAGCACTATGGATGCTGATCCCAATCTTAATGTGATGGAGTGTTGGAAGTCCTTCAACATTGCCAATTGCATCACTTATATTAAACAGGCAATGGATACAATCAAGCCTGAAACAGTCAATGCATGTTGGCGAAACCTATGGAAAGAATGTGTGAATGATTTTAAGGGTTTCCCGACCATTGACAAAGAAGTGAAACGCATTGTTTAGGTGGCCAGGCAAGTGGGTGGTGATGGCTTCGTTGACATCCTTGAGGAAGAAATTGAAGAATTAATTGAGAGCCATAGAGAAACATTGACTAATGAAGAGTTAGAGGAACTGATAAAATCGTCTACAGAAGACAAAGATGATGATGACGAACAGGAAGAGCCAGGAAGTTGGAATCTTCATAAATTTGCTGAAGTGTTCCAAGCAGCGAAACACTTGAATGATTTAATTTCTGAATACGATCCCTCTATGGAACGAAGCCTCAAAATCACACGTAGTATTACGGACGATTTGAGACTGTATCAAGAAATGTTTGAGCAGCTCAAGAGACAACAGCGACAGTTGCCGATCACCATGTTTTTCAAAGAAAAACAGCCAGCAGCAGATGAGCCTACGCAATCAACTTCTTGAGCTGAACCAGAGCCAACCACTTTGTCTGTGACTCGCTCTCCATCACCCAAGCTCCGTTTCCTGGATCGACATCAAGCCCTGACGACCCCCTGTAATTAAAAATACAGTACTGTAAAATTATATTTTGCATATGTACTCTTTATTATATACTGTACATTACTGTATACATTATACATTTATACATGTTACTGTACAGGGTTGTATACACAAAACCATGTACAGTATACTGTACTTTATGGGCGATTTAAGTGATTTTCAAGGGTAATTTTGACTATATGCGATTTTCGCCTTACGCGCTGACTTTAGAACCTAACCCCCACGTAAGATGCGACTCCACTGTATACAATCCAAACATAAACAAAGGCCAGCTAAAGCAACAAAATTCAGAAAGTGGAATTCTGGGGAAACAATATTCTAATTTATGTCAATGAGTCTAGACAGAGCTAGGTTTTCCCCATCTCACCTACAGGAGGAGCAGAGAGTTCCATTCCTCTAAATCTTCTAGCCTTGGGGCTGACATGGAAGATGGGGGGAAGCTAGAACCCAGGGGAGTTCCCTCTGAAGCACCAGGGTAGGCTGCAGGCCACCTGGGCCCATTTTGCTTTGGGTTTTGGTGGTTTTTGAGGAGCTAGGGCAGAGCTGTTTGAGACAAGGGCTTTGGAATGGGGCGTTTCCAGGCAGAAGGCAAGACAAATGCGAGGGTGGTTTCTCTAGGCTGTGAGACAGTGAGGCGACCACCTATGGACACAGGGGCAGCATCCATGGGCTGACGGGTAACACAGCCTTCCTCCCTGAGAGCCCATAGGAACCCTAGCCCCAGGCTGCTATTGTAGGTGTCCATGAGCCACCACTAGCCTACACTATTCCACGTCTCGCAGTACAAATGAGAGCAGGTTTGCTGCCTAGAAAATGCTGTGTGAAGATGGATTTCCCCTCCTCATAACTAGTACCTCAGTTTAAAGCAGGCTTGGTACCGCTGTGTGGATTTCAGTCTGCTGCAGAGCCCAGAGTCTGTTATTCACACAACTTTATTCCTGCAACAGGCATCCATTTGGGGGAACCTTGGCTCTTTCCACATAACATAAAAAGCACAATGGGGCTGTAGTCCTGACTGGGATCCCGGGACACTACTGACATAAATAACAAACAAGGCCTAAGGATGATTAAATACAGGCCCTAATTTAACAACAGGGAGCTATTCAGCATAAACTAGTGATTAGACCCCAGGGATGACTTCGAGATTCCAATCCCAGCTCTGGCAGTGAGGTAAGGTCCAGCCTTCACTGCTCAGTGCCTCAGTTTCTCTTTCTGTAAAACTAATCTGCCTCCTGGGGTGTGAGTCAGATCACATTTGTAAGGCACTTTGCCGCTATGAAGGGCTGGTGAATGTTTCAGCACCAGAACTAGTTCCCTAGTGACACTGAAGGTAGGCTGGCACTGCAGGTGTAGGCTGCCCCCAAAGCTCACCTGCTACAGGTCAAACTGGATGATCAGCGTAGTCCTTTCTGACCCTATGGAGCACCTTGGGTAACCTGCAGTGTCTGTGGACCCCCCAGTGGAGTTCTGCACCCTGGGAGGGCTCTTCTCCATGGTCCGCACCTCCCTCCCCATTACAGGCGCTGGCAGGCCAGTGACGCCCCCACGCTGCCCTCCCCAGCCAGCTGACCCGTGGCTGCCCAGAGGGAGCTGGGGGGCCCCTGTCCAGGCAGCACCCGCTCCCACATCAGTGGGAGGAGCCTAAAGTTTGCCGGTGACGTCAGCGGGTCTTGGCCCCGCCCCGGGGCGGGCCCCTATCAGTCCAGTCCCTGTAACTTTCCCACGCCGAACTCTAGGGAGATGCTCCAGGTGCCCGGAGCCGGGAGTGCGCTTGGCTCTGTCTGCCCTGCCCGGCCCCCTCAGGAGCCCGCCGCCAAGTGACGTCCGGCTCCCCCAGCACAGGCACGGCGGGGCGGGCGGCACGGGAGCCCTGAGCGTCTGGGGCAGTGCTGAGGGACCCGGTACCTTCCCGCGGCTGGAGCAGGCTTGCAGGTGAGCCCGAGGGGCCGCGGGCGCGGGGCCAGGCTCGGGCGGCGAACTCGCCCGATTTGGAGGGAGGGGGCGCGTCGTGCATGCTGTGTGCCCCCCTCCCCGCAGTCAGCGCTGTGTAGAGCCGGGGGCTGTAATTCGGACAGGTGGTCGGCTGCCGGTCCTTCGCGCTGAGAGAGTGACTCTGGTATGAGTCTTTCCCTCCCCCCGGCAAGGGGACAGCAGCGCCCACGGCGCGGGAGGCAGGAAGGCTGCAAGAGGCTCGCTGCGCCTCCCGGGGGACGGCGGGGCAGAGACGAGGAGCTGGAGGCGGCTGGAGCCGAGCACAGGGGGTGCCCGGACAAAGTTACCCGGGGAAGGAGCCTGCGGCGGTGTCTGAGCACTTTGCAGGAGAGCTGCCGCTGCGCCCCCCCAAGTCGCTAGCGGCTCCTTCCCATGCAGCTCACTGCAGGCGCCCGGTGCAGCATGTGCGGAGGAGGGGGAATGCTCTGTTCTGCTCCGTTCTGGCCGGGAGCTGGCACCGGGCGGGAGCCATCGGGGAATGGTGCCCACAGGCCAGCACCCCGGGCAGTCAGGCGGGGCTACCCCGCAGCCGGAGCGGCGGAGTCCACCTGGCCAGGATCCGGGGGGCTGAGGACTGATCTGCGCCCAGCTCGGGCTGTTTTGCCTTCCATCCCCTCCCCCCAGCTCACCCCCTTGCGAGAGACGTGGCGCTAATTTCCATGACAACCGCTAATGTCACAAATAAAGGGAAGGCGCGGGGGGGGGGGGCTGGGCTTCAGCGGGTGTTCAAGTTTTGCCAGGCAGAATGGGGGGGGGCACGCCCTGGGCGAGGGGCCTGTGTGCGTGGGCCGCGTGCTGTGCCAGCGCCGGTGTGGGGGTGGGTGCAGCATGCCTGCATCTGGGGCCATGCCCGCCTGCGCCTGCAGGGGTGCGTCTGCCTTGCTCAGCCTGCGCGGGCAGGGGGCTCGCAGGCAGCCCTCCTGGGGGATCGTGCCGCTGGCAGAGCATGCAGAGCTGGAGGGGGAGGGGGGGGAACGGCGTGGAGCCATTGCTGGGCAGGAGGGGAGTATGTTATAAGTATAGCAAGTAGATTCTCTTCCCCCCCGCCCTCCGAGGGATGCTGACCTCCAGCAGGTGCAGCGACAGGGGGTGAGGGCTGAGCCAGGCCCCCCAGCGCTGGCTGCCCATAGGTGGTTTCCATCCACTCTAGCAGAGCCTTGCACATGCTCAGGGCTGTGACGTTAGCCACGTGTGCTGTGTTTGGCTCCTGGGTGGGGATGCACATGTGATGGCTATGTATGTAAGAAGGGGGAGGGGTTGGAGTACTGCATCCCCCTTTCTCCCCGTGACTCCCTAGCTGGAGCTATCTCACAAAGCCAGATGCCCTCACCCCTTCCTTGACCTTCATTCGTAGGGTGTCAGGCCCTGGCTCCTGCCTCCAACCCTCAGTGGGGTTGGGGTGAGAGTGTTCCATCCTGCCCTCTGCATGTGGCTCTGGCTGGGCTCTGGCCTTCTGCAGGGTCATCTGGGCAAAGGCTGGAGGGTAGGGCCGGGGCAACCCTGTGGTCCTCCCCCCACTCCCTCCCCCCTAGCCTTTAACACAGTCTGTCTGACCTCTCTACCTCCAATGGGCTCTGGCCTCCCTGACCCCCGCTGCCTCAGATCCCTCCTGCATCCTGATGCCTTCCCTTGGCCTGAGCTCCCTGCTGTAGCCCCTGAACCAAGTGGCAAGCCCGGGGCTTGCACTGAAGTGGGGTCTGTCTCGAGGCCAGAACTCACCATCACCTGGGGCTGGAATTAAGGAATGGAAAACGTACAGAGAGGGGGAATCAGGCCAAGTAATAATCTCCCATTGCCACTTGGCTCGTGGAGGACCTAATGCTACCTGGGACTTTGGGGGGCATGTCTGAGCTGCCCAGGATGCTGCAGAGCCAGTGCTAGTCTCCCCTCTTGCTTCCTGGGGCACCGTGTCCCAGCTCGTCTCTCACTGGGAGCAACTGGTGGGTGGGGCTTGTGAATTCTCTCGGAGTATTGTGAGTGGTTGTTGTTGGGAGCCAGCAATGGTTTGGATGTATTGTTCCTGTCAGAGTTCATGGGCTGGGTTTTCCCTTCCAGTAGCCCCAGCACTGTGCTAGACTGCAAGGAGCGGGAGTGCTCACTGAAGTCAGAGGCTGGCTGGCTGGGGCTGGTCTGTTAATCAGCACAGGCCTTGCCGTGGTTTGGGACAGCTGCTGGAGGGGTTTGCAGAGCTCCATGTGCAAAGGCAGTTGGCTTCAGGTGTGAGAGCAGGAGTCAGACTCCCTGCTACCTTGCTGAAGAGCCATCAGTGCCTACAGGCTGGGCCCCAGCCTCTGTGCTTCAGCCAATCACAGACCCATGGGCTTAGACGGGACCGCAAGGATCATCTCGTCTACCCCCCTGCCAAGATGCAGGATTTGTTGTGACTAAAAGCATCCTTGGCCCCCTTAAAATGCCTCCTAATGCACCTAGGAGGCTCCGCAGTGTTACTCAGATTCCCAAAATGTCTCTGTCCCTTTAACTCCTTTTCCAGCATGTGACTCATGAGTGTCATGTGGCAGTGAGTTCTATAGGTTATCAGCTGAGCCTCCCTCCTATTCTCCTGTTATGGGTTAGGGAAGAACCATGTCATTTCCACTAGATCCTTTGGGATCCTTGCAAACCTCAGCCAAGTCCACTTGGAATAATTTGCAGTTCCAGATGCACTGACCCCAGCAACCCCCAACTCTTTTGTATGTAATGTCCCCTCCCCTCTATCACCCTGATTTCCCCCCCCCCCCCATCCCCACTGCCTTTTCCTGATCTGTTCTCAACGTTCACCTCTACAAGGAAAGGATGCGAGTGCAGGGTTTGAAGTGTGAACAAACCACTGATTTATAAAACAGCATTTCCCCTTCCCCATTCTTTTAATACAGCCCAGCAGCCGACTTTCCTTTTTTCTGCTGCCGTGATTGATGTTGAGGCTATTAGATTCAATAAAGGCTCTTTCCTGGGGTTTCTTTATGATCTGCAGCCGTCTCACTTGAGCTCTGTTCTCCTCAGATCTCACAAGCTAAGTAGGGTTGGTCCCTGCTTGATACTTGGTTGGGAGAGCTCTGATGGGTCCCCTGCATGAAGCTCTGCCAGTGCCCCTTTAGTCCCAACCTGCAGCCCCCTGCTATGCCAGCCCTGTGCTTCTATCCCATCCCAGCTCTGCCAGTGCCACTCAATCCCAACTTAGCACCCCTGTGGTCTCCGTCTGTTACTCCTTGCACCGCCATGAATAATCCCTTTTAGGCTGTTTTGGGGGCTGATATCACAGCCCCATTATTTAGGTCCATCTCGGGGGCCTGATCAGTGGCTGTTGCTCTTCCCTCTGGGTTCAGTCCCTCTCTAGTCAGACAGTGTCAGAAGAGAAGCCACTATTTCTGGAGAGGTAGCCCAAGTGCCGCCCGGAGCGAGCTGTTGCCTCCCGGGTACATGTGCCCTTGAGTGAGCAAAATTGCCCTGCTTGCTGCTCCGTTCTCTGGCAGCCACTCGCCTAGTTGGAAATGGAAGCAGAGCTCCAGAAAGCTCTAGGCAGAGGCGGCTGCTTGTTTACCTCCAAGGTTGGGCTCAGACTGTGATGGCGGGCTGGAAGGTGCAAAACGAGTCGGATGGGGGTAAGAGCCTAACGGGCCGGGGCTATGTGTATGGGCTGAGGACAGGTGAGGGCTGGGAAGCTAATTTAAAGCTGCAGTACAGCAGCAGGGATGTTTATGTTGAATCGGGCTCCTTGGCTTGTGAAAGCTGCGTCATCTCCTCATGCCATCCACGCCCTGCCTCCCACTTCCCCAGCTATTGTCTTATGCTGTTGCGTCTTGTCTTAAATTAGATGCTAAGCGATTGGGGGCAGGGGCTTTGTGCGTGTGTGTGTGCATAGCATCCCTTCCCCAGTCTGGTTGGGGGTCTGCTGTAAAAGACAGAAGAACATCAACAAACTCCTAACTTGCCTGCTCCCCTTGCCACCCCCAGGACTCTGCTGGCATCACCAGGGTGCAGATCTCTGCCACTCAGCCCCTGTGACCAGAATTATGCTCCTGCGGTGTTGGCTGCAGCTGCCCCATGGCGAATCCCCTGGCTCCTTTGAATTAGCTCTGCCTCCCCTGCTCTCCGTGACACTGCCCTGTGTGGTCTTATCTGTGCGTTCACACAGTGAGCTTCCCACAGAGCCTTAACAAGGATGTTAGCAAAACTGGACCTGCGCCCAATCCCCACATGGCCCCTTTTCCCCAGCTAGGCACATGGATGTGGGTTGCTGCCCCAGGCCATCCATGGGGCCTGGTCGTGCTCACTGAAGTCAATGGAAGTGGAGAGCATGTGACCCCTTTTAGGGGGTGCTCAGGATGTGCAGAATCAGGCCCAGCCAAGCCACGTGAGGTGTCGCTGGATGCTCTGGAATGCTGCTGTAATATCCGAGTTACCCTGCCCTGGCTCCCCTGAGCCTGTGATTATAGAAACCCAAAAGCTGTCATGTTTCCTTGGCACGGCCTCTTCCTTTAGAACGCCAAGTGCTGCCTATTGTTCCTGGTTCCATTCTCCTCGAACAGCTGCCAGGTTCTTTCCTGGTTAGTGCCCGTTCTGCCTGGCTGAGACAGTCAGACCTAGCTGGCGACGCTCTCCTTTGCTGTGTGAGGGCCTGGCTCTACATTCACTCGTCTCCTGGCTTCTGCCTCTCTTCCTCCCCCCTGCCCCCGTCCCTAAAGCTGCCATTGGTGGGGCAGTGACTCTGTGCCAATTCCCTCCATATCCAAGTGCATGGGAATGCCACCTGATCTGTGGCTGTGCAAGCCCAACCTAATGTGAATGACACTGCCCCCTGGTGGAGCAGACTGGAAATGCAGCATCCACTTAAGTAATATTAAAAACTTAACAGAGGGTCCTGTGGCACCTTTAAGACTAACAGAAGTATTGGGAGCATAAGCTTTCGTGGGTAAGAACCTCACTTCTTCAGATGCAAGTAATGGAAATTTCCAGAGGCAGGTATAAATCAGTATGGAGATAACGAGGTTAGTTCAATCAGGGAGGGTGAGGTGCTCTGCTAGCAGTTGAGGTGTGAACACCAAGGGAGGAGAAACTGCTTCTGTAGTTGGATAGCCATTCACAGTCTTTGTTTAATCCTGATCTGATGGTGTCAAATTTGCAAATGAACTGGAGCTCAGCAGTTTCTCTTTGGAGTCTGGTCCTGAAGTTTTTTTGCTGTAAGATGGCTACCTTTACATCTGCTATTGTGTGGCCAGGGAGGTTGAAGTGTTCTCCTACAGGTTTTTGTATATTGCCATTCCTGATATCTGACTTGTGTCCATTTATCCTCTTGCGTAGTGACAATGGACACAAGTCAGATATCAGGAATGGCAATATACAAAAACCTGTAGGAGAACACTTCAACCTCCCTGGCCACACAATAGCAGATGTAAAGGTAGCCATCTTACAGCAAAAAAACTTCAGGACCAGACTCCAAAGAGAAACTGCTGAGCTCCAGTTCATTTGCAAATTTGACACCATCAGATCAGGATTAAACAAAGACTGTGAATGGCTATCCAACTACAGAAGCAGTTTCTCCTCCCTTGGTGTTCACACCTCAACTGCTAGCAGAGCACCTCACCCTCCCTGATTGAACTAACCTCGTTATCTCCATACTGATTTATACCTGCCTCTGGAAATTTCCATTACTTGCATCTGAAGAAGTGAGGTTCTTACCCACGAAAGCTTATGCTCCCAATACTTCTGTTAGTCTTAAAGGTGCCACAGGACCCTCTGTTGCTTTTTACAGATTCAGACTAACACGGCTACCCCTCTGATATTAAAAACTTGAGGTCTTCGCTTTATTGCTTTTGAATTCTAGTAGTACAATGACCGATACAGCCAGGAAATACTGCTGGTGTGTCTCACTATTCTCTGAGTGGTAGCCGTGTTAGCCTGTATCAGCAAAAACAACGAGGCACCTTAGAGACTAACAATTTTATTTGGGCATAAGCTTTCGTGGGCTAGAACCCACTTCATCAGATACAGATGTTGTTTTCACTATTCTCTTGAATTTTACACGTCCCCCACCTTTTTAATATGGTGCAGATTGTGTTGACAATATCCACCTGCAGCAACAAAATTGTTAGGGTATGTGCATACGGAGAACAGTGGTGGTGTGAAGGTGGAGGGGAATTTGAGATTTTGGGATAAGCACATTAGTTGGCCGTTTCTGCTGAACGTGTGAACTAGTAGACATTATGTTTCAGAGTTAATATCTGGTGAGCCAAAGGGGCATATGCAAACAGCTATCACTTGGGGCTCTCTGCAAACTCTGGCAGACACCATAAGGCTGGGTCGTGTTTTAAGGGTTTTCTTTGTGACTATAAGGATAAGGATTTTTTAAAAAGCAAAATTAATCAATTCTGGAACATGATTCAGTTGCAAACCTAGGTGCTGACTCTGTGGGTGCTGTGGGACTGGAGCACCCACAGGGAAAAATTAGCAGGTGCTCTGCACCCACCGTGCCGCATCCCTGCTCCTCCCCCTCCCATCACTTCCTGCCTGCCACCTAACAGCTGTTTGGCAGTGCTTAGGACTTTCTGGGAGGGAGGGGGAGGAGTGGGGACGTGGCACGCTCGGGGGAGGAGGCAGTAAAGAGGCGGGGTAGGGGCAGGGCCGGGGGTGGGGTTGAGCACCCATGGGGCAGAGGTGAAGTCAGCGCCTATGGTTGCAAAGAGTGGCTTCCAGAGCAAATTCTGTGGCCTGGGGATGCACAGGGCCCTGAAAACTAGGTTCAGATTTCCCAGTGATTCCTCCCCCCTCCTTCATTTTCGTTGTCAATGACCGTTTTAAAAGGTCAGATTACTCAGGAGTCAAAAATATTTCAGTCACCAGTTCTTGTGAATTTTATTGTATGTCCCATGTTATTTGTTTTCCTTATAGCCCCAGCTCCCAGAGTCATGTTATCTCTCTGGAAAAGTTCCTTTCATTCCCTGGGCCCCCTTGGGTTTTGTTTGTCCTTGTCTCTTCGCTATGCCACCTCAGCTGATTCTGGGTTCCATCTCAGCTCCTGGCCTGGTTCTAGCATCTAGCCCCAGCTCTGAGTAGCCCCTGCTGGACCCACGTGGGCTCCAGAGGAATGGTGGGGGCTTGTACTCATGGGGAAGGATAGCCCAGTGGTTAGGGTGCTCACTGGGACTTAAGACCTGGGTTTAGTTCCTGTGTCCACTGCAGACTCTCTCTGTGTGAGCTTGGGCCAGTTGTGTCGTCTCTCTCCCATGGGGACAACAGCCCTGCCTGGCTGCCCAGGGGACTGTGGCGATACAGATGAGACGGACGGTGAGGTGCCCACCTACTAGAGTGATGGAGGCCAGAGAAGTCCCTAAGCCAGATGAGGATTACCAGGCTGCATTGTCTTGCTCCCACTGCTGTCCCCCTCTCACTAGACTTGTGTCTTTCAGCATTCAGCACCCTGGCCCAGCTCAGTTCTGTCCTGTCCTGCTCTTGTCCAGTCCAGATACTCCCACACACACCTGTTCTCTTCTGGCTCATGGCCTGCGTCCTCCCGTGCCTGGGTGGGGCTCCCTTGGTGTTGCCCTGGAAGGTCGCTGCCCCACTGCCTGGCTCCTGGAGCTTGGGCCCTGGCAAGCAGATGGTTGCCGAATCTGGGCCGCTGCTGGCACTGCCCCTGTGACTAACCAGAGAAGGCAGGCTCTGTGTGCCGGCTCAGCCCACCAGAGTGCCTTGAAAGTGGACTGGTGCTGCGCTCCCCTGCCAGGGCACGAGGCTGAGTCGCTAACTCTGGCTTCCCTACTCCTTATTAGACCCATAAAGTAGCAAAGCATTTCATTACGGGCCTGCGAGCGGCAGGCAATGCGAGCGAGCGCTACCATGCACGGCTCCCTCCGGTGCCATTCCAACACGCTGCATCTCGCACACACCCTGCCATGTGTGCCACTGTGCCCAAGCCCCTGGGACCCCACCTCCGTGCCTAATGCCATCCCTGCTCTCCAGGGGTGTTAATGAGGCACATCCACATAACCCCCATGGAATGTGGCAGGGAGAAAAGAATTTCCCCCCCCCCCCCCCCCCCCCAGGACACAGGGCTCCAGTGCCTTCCACACGCAGGCAGCTCAGGGCTCTGCCACCTTGCTCTTCTCTTCGTTCCTGAGGGTGGACAGGTGAATGCCAGGCAGGCCCTGATTCCCCAGAAAGGATGAGAGGGGTCCATGGGATGCTGAATGTAGCAGGCAGAAGCCAGGATGGGCGTCTTGTACTTACGGAGCAGGAAGATCCTGAGAGGGCTTGGGGCAGGCTGAGAAGAATGGGGGGAAAGAGAAAAGCAATTGGCCCAGGCTGAGGGGGCCCATCCTGGGTCCAGCTTTTGCTGGCGCATCGGCTGCCAACATGGCCAACACCAGGGAATTTGAGGGCTGAACACCTGAGTCTTTATGGCTTGTGCTAGAGCCAGACTCTGTAACAGCCCCACTTCCTGCATGACGTGCAACCTCCCCTCCCCATTCATCGGCCAGTGAAACCCGCTGTCCCTTCCTGGGGAAGCCAGCTGAGGGTATAGGCAGGGGCTGGGCAGTCTGGGCAGATCGCAAGGTGCCAGGCCGGCAGGCTTCCAGGGGACCCAGCCCCCCATCCTGGGCAGGGTGCAGGGCAAGTGCCTCCTGCTTCTGGCGTGGGGCAGGGCCCCTGCATACCATAGCTTCCCCCAGTGCTGGGCACAGCCTTCCCCATGGCAGCTCCCTCCAGCAGGGGAGGGCAGGGCAGGATGCATGTGAATTCCAGGCCTTGCAGCTGTGCTGGGGCTTGTCCTGCTGCTTCTGAGCCTGTCTGTGAGGTGCAGCTCCCTGCCAGCCTGTCACCATGTGTCCTTTCCCCTCCTGCCCACAAGCTGTCTGCGCCCCTCCCCCAACCAGTCAACCCCTGGCATCCCTGCTTTTCCATTGCATGCTGTCTGTACCCCACCTCCCCCAGCACCCGCTAAGAACGGGGCACCGAGATGGAGTTTAAACTGTTTAATGGGCGCGAATCTGGTACTTCTTAGTCACTGACAAAGCAAAGGAAAAGGAAAGCTCCTCCTGCACGGTTCTGCCAGTGCCCCTCACTCCTGCCCTGCAGCCACCTGCTGGCCCAGCCCTGGGCTCGTCCCTGAGCTCTGCTGATGCCCTTCATTCCTGACTAGCAGCTTCCCTGTTATCTGAGGCCTGGGCTCCCTGGTGTACACCCTGTCAATTGTGCCCTGGTTTGGGATGTGCCGAGATGGAACAGCGAGACCTCCTTGAGCCCCCTTTTCTCCCCAGGACAGGAATGAGTGAGGCCGTGGCCCCTGCTCCCCCAGCACCACATTCCTCCCTGTGGCCTGTCACGGATTCACAGGACTCGTGCTCTCTTGGCCCCGTGCGGTCCCTGGGAGGAACCCCCTTCAGTGTGACCGCCCTTCTCAGGGGACCACTCTTTCTTGGGGGGTTAAGCTGTAGGCTCCTCTGCCTCCTGGAAATACATCTCTCTGAGCCCTCAGCATGCCTGTTTTTTGCCATGGGCCCCCTCAGGGAGTCCACTTGCTCTGGACCCCTGGGGCCTCAACGCCCAGAGGGAATAATGCAACCCTGTTCTCTAGACTGGAGCAACTCTCAGCCAGTGTAAAACAGGAGGGTTTATTGAGCATCTGAACCCAGCACAGGAAACTCTCTGGGCCCTCAGGCCTAGCATCCCTCAGCACAGTACATCTAGGTCTGTCCTGCATCCAGGTGGGCTCTGCCCGCTCTCTCTCTCCAGTCCCGAGCCCTGTGCTTTCTAGCTGGGCATCTGATATCACTTCCCCCAAGCCTTGCCTCTGTCCACTGTCTTCTATCCAGGTAAACAGGGTTGCCTGGGCCTCCTCTCCCCTCAGCCATCCTTTGTACCCCTCTGACCAGCTGGTTCCAGCCAGGTCACTGGGGTCCTCTCTTAGCAGCCCATTGTCCTCCCACTGGCAGAACCAGCTGTGCCTCCCAAGCGGGCCTCCTGGTCACCAGGTCACCAGTCACTGGGATATCCATTCTCCCAGCCTTTGGCTGGGGTCCCAAGTTCTGTTGCCGGTCCTCTGTAACAATAAACTCCCTCTCCCATCCCCTCGTTAAAGCAGTAACACCCAGGGAAACTGCGTCCCACCTCCTCTGCATGCAAACCATTGAAAAAGCCAAGAAACCCCCCCACTTCATCACAGCAGGAACAGAGAGGAACCGAAGGGACTCAGCTACCCCAGAGAGGAACCTGTGGCTGGTTCACGTGGCCGCACCTTCCATTCAGTCCCAGCCTCCTCGCTCCACATTGGTCAGATCTTCCCCTGGATTCCCCACCTGCCCCAGAGAGTGGGAGCCTTACTGGGGAGCTTGGATCCTGCCCTAGCTAGATCCTGCCCTGGATCCTTCCAGGAGCTGGAATTGCAGTTGGATTCCCACAAGTCGGGGAGCCCCAGCAGAGGGGGTTATGCCCTGTGAGTCTGGGTGAGCCAGGCTAGCTACCCCAGTGCCCTTTGGGTGCCCCCGAGGGCTGAGAGGGGGGCCACTGCACATGCCCTCCCAGCCAGCTGCCTGTGGGGTGGTGATGTGGGCACCTGCAAACCCAGACAAGCTCTCGGTGCCCCGACTTCCTTAAATCTGTGCTGGGGCTGGGACGGGTGAGGAGGCTTGGCCCAGCCCTGAGCCCTGCAAACCCAACCCCATCCCTGCTGGGCCTGCTGCAGCCCAGCCTGGCCCTCTGAGTGGGGGGCTCTGGCCTCTCTCTGCTGCTGCTCTCCCTCAGCACGAGGAGCCGGGGTGAAGGCACAAAGCCCTGTCCCGTGGGAGAGGGGGCTGCCTGGCGTTGCCTGGATACTGCAGACAGCCCCACCTGGGGAATTGGAGCCTCCCTGCCAGCCCTCCTCTCTGTCCTCCCTTTTCAACCCCTCCCCATCTAGCAGCCCTCACCTTCCCTCTCCTGTACCGCTGCGGGAGTCGCAGCTCCTTGGGCCAGTCATGCATGTGCCCAATCCCCTCCCCTGCAGTCTTGCTGGCTCCCCCCCCATGGCTTTGAGTCTCTGGTGGCCCACAACGCTGCTCCCCCCCAACAGCGTCTAGGGGTGAGACCCAGCTGCACTGCCTCTACAGCAGGCTGGCTGGCCAGGCCCTTTGTGCTCTGAGTCAGCCCCTGGCTCTCGGCATAGATGGGGACCAGTGCCCCACCCTGTCCCACCTCATTCCCTGTGGCGCCTGGCTCTAGCTAGACGAAGTTGGTGGGAATCTGTCTTGCAGTGCCCTCTGGTGCCTTGGTGCCACTCCCTGCGCCACCCAGATGCCCCGTCTGGGCACTGAGATGCTCGCACTGCCCCGCTCAGCCCAGGATTCTGGGTAGCGGCAGCCGAGGGGTGTAAGGCTTCCAGGCAGCAGGGATCTGTGCCTGGGGCCCTCCATGGGCAGGGTGGGGCGCAATGGACTTGGAGACTATCTTGCACATTATGACCAGGGCTCTCTGCCACCAAGCCCATCCTGCTGCAGGGAAAGGCCCCGGGGCCTCTCCTGGAGCCCTGACATAGGCACCTCTCTGCCTGGCCACTTCTCCATGCCCTGTCTTCCCAGGGCAGCGAGGAGGCTGCTTTAACCATGCCACCCTACTCCCTTGCCCCAGCACCGGGTAGCCCAGGTGCCCTGCCACAGCATGGGGCAACCACTGGCTTGGCCTCATGGGGGGCACTGATCTGGGTCGACTGCCACAGCAGTGCCTGCAGCTGTGCCTCTACCCCCTGCAGCCCAGCTGGGCGGTGGGGAGCCTCCTAGCCATGACACAGGGCAACACAGGCTGGGAACCAGAGCCCTTGAGAGAACCACAGGATCTGTCTGTGTCCAGCAGCCTCTGTAATGAATCCTGCAGCCCAGAGACCACCCCCCACCCTCTCCCCTACTAATGCAGTGTCTCAGACCCTCCTCCTGCCCCTCTCCTGCCAACAGAGCATCTCAGACTCCTCCCCCCCCCCACCTTAACAGGGTGTTTCAGACTGGCCTTGCCCCTTCCTCACAGACTTGCCTTTATCCTGCTTGTACAACTCCCATTTCCATAGCAATAGGCTCAGCGCCTGGTATCCAGAGCAGCGAGCTCTGCACTCCCCGCCCCCCCCCCCCCCATGCCTCCAGCGAATAGGTGTAAAGACCTCAGCCCAGCTCCTCTGCTTCTCTCAGTTCTTGGGCCTGCTGTGTGCAGGAGAGGGGGAAGCGAGAGCACAAGGGACCCCATCCCCTTGATTAGGAGCTGTTCCCAGTGAGAGTCCCTGTCCCCAGGGGCACTCAGATTGTGCAGGGTGTGGGGTGGGCGCTGCCTCTGGACTTTGTGCATGTAGCCCTCTGGGGCGCCGCATGGCCATCCCCAGGGCAGGGTTTGGGCACGCTGCCCCTGGGGCTCACATTGGGCATGTCCATTCCAAGACCAGGGGAGGGATTGAGCACGTTGCCCCTGGGGTTCATACTGGGCATGGCCGTCCACAGGGCAGGGCAAAATGCCCACCTAACCCTGGGCATATGATCCTGCCGCACTGTGGGCCGTTGCAATGGCTCTGCATGTAGGTGTCGGCTGGCAGCCCTCTCGCCGTGCGGGGAGCAGGGTGGAACCACAGTGTGTTGAGGGGCAGCAGAGAACTGGGGGGCTCGTGTCGGCACTGATCCCATTGCACCGCATTGGGGGGAGCAGTGCTGCAGGGAGGGGGCAGGGGGCTCTGCTGGGTGGCGCTCTCCCCTCAGGTGGGGCTGACCCTGTTGCTGAGCAGCAGGGGGTTGCTGTTTTCCAAAGCTGTGGTGTCCAGGCCACATTCAATCTGGGTGATGGCGTGAATCCTGAATTCCCCCTGCCCATTGGATATGGGCTCCCCTGCCCTTCCTGGCCTGAGCTGCTGTGCTGTGTGGCTGCTGACAGTGGTATGTCCCGCCCCAGCAGTGGCTGCATTTCTGCAGCAGGCAAAGTGGTTCTCTCTAAGGTGCCACAAGTACTCCTGTTATTTTGCTTGTACAGAGAGGCTCAGTCCAGCCCCCTTGCTGATCTGCTGGGCTTTGCTGTTGGTTTCAATAGAAGTAGGAGGCAGCCCAAGCCTGGGGCCCCATCCCCCTCCTCGCTCCAGTGGTGTGAGGTAGATGATAGACTGGGGGGAGGGGATCAGGTTGACCATGGCTGGAGGCAGCCCTGGGGCAGCTGCAGTCCAGCAGTAACTGCAGCAACCCCCAGCTTGTGCCTCAGGCCCACAGGGCAAGGGCCCCCTGCCACCAATGCGTCCAGGGCTCTGGGCCCCCAGGTGAGCAGTGCCCCCTCCTGGGGCTCTGGGCTGGGAATCACTGCGCCAGGAGCCTTACAACCAGCCAGCCTGCAGGGCCGTCCCTGCCCTCCCCCTCCCCCAGCACCTCCAGAGACCCATGATGCCTGAAATCTCATTGCGTCTGTACTGCACTGTTGGTCACTTCCCTGGAGTGCAGTCCCCGTCCAATGTGCCAGTTCCATGGTCCCGACACAGCCTGGGAACAGCTAATGGAACAGCCGCCTCACCCAGTGCAGGCCACTCTGCCCATCCTTGAGCCAGTGCTCACCGTAGAGTACCCAGTGCCCATTCCAGGGGCTCAAGAATCTAGGCCTGTCCTTCCCCCCCTGGGGCTGCCCCCCTGTGCCCAATCCAGGGGCTCATGAATCCAGGTTCAGTTTGTATTATCCATATTTTAAATGACTAGTTGCTGGAGCTGGACAGTCAGAGGGAAACCATGGCCTGGATTTCAGAGTCCCTCTGGACTGCAGCCTCACTCCTGAGTTCTTTATGTAGCTCTCTGTCCCTCGCCCTGCCTGCCCCATGGTGGGGCTGGAGGCTAGTCCCTCTCCCTACATCCTTAGCATGTCACTTGGATTGGGAGCACTGCAGGGCCAGGCTGGGTCTCCTGGTGTCTGTGCAGCACCTGGCACCGTGGGGCCTGGATCCTGGCAGGGCTCTGGTCACTCCTGCAATGTGCATGTGTAAGGGTCCCCCCCCCCGACTCTGAACTCTGGGGTACAGATGTGAGGACCCACATGAAAGACCCCACCTAAGCTGATATCTTAACAGCTTAGGTTAAAACTTTTCCAAGGCACAAATCCCTTTCCTTGTCCTTGGACTGGTATTGCTGCCACCACCAAGTGATTTACACAAAATATTCACGGAAGGGTCACTTGGAATCCCTATTCCCCCTAAATATACCCCTAAGCCCCTTCACCCCATTTCCTGGGGAAGCTTGAGAATAATATACCAACCAATTGCCTTAGCAATGTGAGCACAGACCAGATCCTTTGTCTTCAGGACACTGAAATCAATCAGGTCCTTAAAAGAATAACTTTATTTATAAAGAAAATAAATAAAAGAACCACACCTGCAAAATCAGGATGGAAGGTAACTTTACAGGGTAATAAAAAGATTAAAACACAGAAGATTCCCCTCTGGGCTCAGCTTCACAGTTACAAAAAAAGGAATAAAACTACCCCTGTAGCATAGGAAAATTCATACAAGCCAAAACAAAAGATAACCTAAAGCATTTCCTTGCCCTACTCAGTTTCTGTGGTTTTAGATGGATTATTCTAGGTATATTTTCAAGAGATGTTGTACCTGCTTGGCTTCTCCCTCTGGAGAGAGAACAAGAACACACTTTCAAATCTGGGGGAGAAAGATATCTTCTTTCCTCATTGGTCCTTCTGGTCAGGTGCCAACTAGGTTATTTGAACTCCTTAACCCCTTACAGGTAAGGCAGTCCAGTACAGCGGCCAAGGAGGTATTTTATGCTACTGCATACATAAAGGTTGCTACCCTTCCCTCTATATTCATGACAGCATGTGACACAGCGAGAGCTGTAGCTAGTGCGTGCGTCCCAATCCCCCTGCAGCTCTGATCCCAGCCCAGCAGCAGCTCCTGGGCCCTCTGCGACACAACCCAGCCCTGCCCTGCCATGGGGCACAGTGACACGGCCCTGCTGTGGGGCCCTGCCATGGGGCACAACGGCACAGCCCAGCAGCAGGGCACTGTGCTTTGGTTTCACCCTAGGGACCAGAGGGAGTGGCCTGGAGATCCAGAGGCTGTGGAGCTCCTGGGGAGAAGAACTGATTTGGATAAGTTTCAGTCCTGCCCCTTCTGGGCCTTCCCGCCTCGTCTGTCCCTCGTTAGCCAGGGTGTTGCTGGTTTTAATCCCACATTCTCCGCAGGGCACTCAGGGAACAGCATTGTGGGAGGGTGCCCGCTGTATGCTGAGTTACCTACACAGACTCCTATGTGGGGCTGTTGGCGCACGGTGAGCAAAGACACACGGCCAGCTGCTCCTTCAGCTGCAATCCCAGAGGGGCTGCAGTCACCATAGGCCTTAGAATAGAGCCTGGGGTGCATCGGCCCCCTGGGGGTCTGTGTGGGTGACGCATCCCCCTCTGCGCCTCAGCCCCAGAGGATGAGAGTTGGGTACAGCCCCTGGCTCTTCAGCTCTGGTTGGGAGCTCCAGAGAACCCTTGTTTGATCCCCTAAGGTGGAGCCCATCACGTAAGTGGGGACTTGGCCCCTGCTGATAGGCCATCTGCCATCTGGGCAACACAGGTGATTGAATGGGGGCCCTCCAGAGAAGGGAGCTGGGGCTTGACAGAGTCCTGGCTTCATAGACCAGGCCCAGAGGGGGACCCCATAACACTGATGGGGGGGGGGGGTGCACAGTTGTGACCATGCACCTAGACACAGCATAGCTTCCCTTTTGGTTGCCCTGGTGGCTGTTCCCTGTGAGAACTCGTGAGTCTGGAGGGGAGGGGGGATCTCACTGTGTGTCTGCGGAGGGGGATCTCACTGGTGCATGGGGACTGGGAGGATCTCGCTGTGGATCTGTGGGGGGGAGGGGGATCTCACTGTGGGGCTGCTGGGAGCTGGAGGATCTCACTGTGGGTCTGTGGAGGGATCTTGCTGGTGCCTGGGGGCTGGAGGATCTCGCTGTAGGTCAGGGGGGCGATCTTGCTGTGGGTCTGCAGGGGCATGCTGCTCATCCCAGTGGGAGGATATAAAGCTCGTTCAAATGACTGCATGGCATCACCTGCTGGGATCTGGCAGGGCCTGGTGGGGTTCACACGGCACAGCCTCCATCTATAGCCCCTCTCCCTGCCCAGCACCCCTCTCTGCTGCAGGATTTGGGGGGGATCTGGGACTCGACTAGAGAAATGCCACGTGTGGGGGGTGGCCAGCAGCAGTTGAAGGTGGCACAAATGCTGCCAGTTGCTTCAGTGGGATTCCTGCAGGCCCTGTCTGTGTAGTGCCAGGCAGGATCAGTGATGGGAGGGCAGGCAGGGCCAAAAAACGGTGTTAGGGGGTGCTGAATCCACTGGGCTGGGGCCCCTTGACAGCACTGGTAGTGGGGCCTGGCATGCTCGGGAGGCCAAAATTCTAATCCAGGGCAGCTGGGGGATGGAGGGTGAGGGCCGCAGAGGGTAGCGAAGCCAGAGAGCATGGGACCGGGGGTACTTCAGGGGTGTGGTATGGGTGGGAAGCTGAGAGGCCGGAGTGTGGGGGAGCAGCACTGTGCTTAAAGGGTGCCATAGAAGCTTGCGTGACCAACATTCAGAGAGCAGAGGCTCATGTTGCTGGATCTGCCTGGGACACGAGTCCCAGGGCTGAGAATGGAACTACAGCCACTGCCCCAAAGCTGCATTAATGCCCACTCACGGGGGGTGGCAGTGTACAGCGCCCTTCTAGATTGCTGAGTGCAGCCAGCCTCAAAACCAGCTCCAGGCCAGGCCAGGCCAGCCCTCACTTGGCAGCACTTGCTCCACCTCCGGCCCTGAGGAGGCAGCTTTCAGAACAATCTGACTCTGTGTGTGGATTTTAGAGCGCTGGGAAAGATCAGTCCTTAATGAAAAAGCTTTGCTCCTGAGCGAAAGAAGCCCTGTGACACCCCCCCCCCCCCCACCCCCATACACACACAGATGGAACTGGCACAGCTGACAAGCTCAGAAATCTGCAGAGGGCAGGACTTGAACTTCCTGCCAACATGTAGGGGCTGAGCATGGCTGTCGCCTGTTGCCATGAGCTGCTCTGTGACTCTAAGGCAGCTGTGTCCTTTGCCCCCTGCCGACCAGCAGTCCTCCTGCCCACACTCCAACCACTCTCCTTGGCTTGTTCCCCAGGTGTGAGCTGCCTGGGGGAATCTAACTCTCACCCCACAGCACATTGGAAATGTTGCTTTCCCAAGGGGCAGGAGGTGCCAGATGCCAGCTGTGATCAATAGGAGGCAGGATCAGGGCAATAGTTTGAGCCCCAGGTGGGTGCAAAAAATGTTATAAAAACCATAAACACTTTGCTGTAATGTGATAATTTCAGGCGTGTCTTAGAAACCCCGGGCTCAACTTTAACCTGGATTTGGACCACCTGCCACGAGCGTTGCTGAGGCACAGCACATTTCTAGGCAATCGGAGTTTGGATATGGATTTTTGAGCATTCAAAAAAATCAGTTGTTACGCAGTAAGTTTAGTCTGAGCCTTAATTGTAATGGTGCTAGCACCAAGAACAGGAAATTGAGTGCACAGTGCTGAGAGAGATCAACAAGGCAGCGAAGTCTGACAAAATGGGAACAAAGAGGATCTCAGGTACCCACTTAGCAACTGGGGAAATGGAACCAAGATTAGGAAAACCATTTCTCAACGTGTTAAGTAGTCGCTTCATGGACTAGCTAAAGCACACACAGAGAGTGGCTGATCTCGCTAACACAGAGGAGTTAATTCAAGAAGTGACAGTAGCAGAGCCACTAAATTACAGTGACCACACAACAGAATTAGATTTGACACCCTAAGGGGTGGGGAGGACACCAAAAGGTGACCTTGACGCTGAGCTTCAGAAAGGGAAATGTCAATGAAATAAGGAGGCTAATGCAAAGGGAGTAAATCCTTAGCGGTGGCATGAATGCTACTTAAAAAACCTGAGACTCCATCCTTGCAACCATGTGTGTCCCTGAGTATGTCTAGAATCAGGAAGGCAAGGAGTAAAGCAACAGGGCCAAGTGGCAGGTTCACACAAAACTCCCTCAAAATACAGAAATCTAACTCTGCCTCTTTGCCTTCCAGCACCGGACCTGGCAATGCCGTTTGGCTGCGTCACCCTGGGAGACAAGAAAGATTACAACCAGCCATCTGAGGTGACTGACAGATATGACCTGGGACAGGTCATCAAAACGTGAGTCTGGACTGGATGCTACCCGCCCTCTCCCCCACACCTCCTGCTGTGCTCTCTCTGTCGTTTACACTCTCCCATCCTTTCTGCAATGTGTGGGAAGTGGGTGGTGTTCCTTTATGGCTCACCTAGATTGAGAGACTGGAATAGTAGATCATCTATAACAGTATCACTGGAGAGACAGAGGTGGCGGATTTACTAAGTGTAAAGGGGGCTAAAATGTAGGACCGGCTGTGCAGCTTACCAGCCCCTACTAACCCCATAGAGAAAGTCCAGGCAAAGAACGCACGTTGCAACAAAGCTTAAACTTGTTCTTCATAATAACTTTAAAAACAATACTAGCTGCCTATTTAATTTTAAACAGCAAAAAAAAAAAAAAAAAAAAAAATCCACCTCCCTTTCCATTTCTTATAAGGAGTCTTGAAGTTTAAATCTCCTCAGTGTAACAGATATGCTTGCTTTGATTTGCTTAGCTCTTGAAGTCCAGGGGCTCCGGGCTGCTGGCCTCATGCTCCCTAGGGACAGCTCTGTCTGCCATTAGGGAATTTTTTCCCAAGAACCCCTTGTAACATTTCACGAACCCCCCCGGGGTTCACGAACCGCAGTTTGGGAACCGCTGCTTTAAGGGCCATCCCCAAGGAGTTCAGCATTGCAGATGACAACAGGGAGTCTGTGGAGAATGCTGTATTAACCTTCATTGCACCACGATCCCCTTCTGACAACAAAAATTACTGCATGACCCTGGGTGGGGGCCAGAGCCCAAGCCCCATCACTCTGGATGGAGTGGGGCTGGAGCCCAAGCCTGAGCCCCGCCACCCCAGCATGGGGGGACAAAGCCCCAGCCCTGCCGCCCCAGGCTGAAGCCCTTGGACTTAGGCTGCAGTGAGTCTAATGCTGGCTCTGGTGACCCCATTAAAATGGGGTCAGGACCCACTTTGGGGTCCCGACCCACAATATGACAACCACTGCAGCATCTCTACAGTTACTTACATTTAGAAGATACAGGGGCGGCTCTAGGCACCAGCAAAGCAAGCACGTGCTTGGGGCAGCCCATTTTCAGGGGCAGCAGGGATCCAGCATGGGAGCTGAGAACCAACAGGGGGCCCTGGGAGCTGTAGTTCCTTGGTTAGCTCCCTGCCTATAGAGCCAGCCCTGGAGCAGGGAAAGAACTACATTTCCCAGCATTCCCTTGGCCACTACCAACAGGAAAGGGGGGGGAGGGAGCGAGGAAGCTGAGACCTCGTGCTACAGCCTGCTTTGAATGGAGAGCTACACTGGGAAGGGTAGGGATACCATATTTTAACATTCAAAAAATAGGACATTCCACGGGGAGGGAGGGTAGCCCCACCCTGCCACCATCCACTCCCTTCGACTGCCCCCCACAGAAACCCCAACCCATCCAACCCCCCTGCTCCCTGATCACCCCCTCCCGGGACCCCTGCCCCAACTGCCCCCCAGGACCCCACCCCCTAGCTAAGCCCCACTGGTCCTTGTCCCCTGATTGCCCCCTTCCGGGACCCCACCCCCTATCTAAGCCTCCCCTCTCCTTGTCCCCAACTGCCCCCTCCTGAGGACCCCCCCAAGTTCCCCCCTAGGACCCCACCCCCTACCTGTCCCCTGACAACCGCCTGGGACTCCCATGCCTATCCAACTGCTCCTGTCCCCTGAGTGCCCCCCGAACCCCTGACCCATCTACACCCCCTTCTCCCTGTCCCTTGACTGCCCCCCCGGAACCCCCTACCCCTTCTCCAACCTCCCAGCCCCATTACCGTGCCACTCAGACCAGCGTGTCTGGCTTCGCGCAGTGCCAGACACGCTGCTGCATACATGCTGCCGTGCTCCCCTGCGGAGCCACAGCCTCCTCCCCCCAGCACCTGCCTTCCAGATTTGAACACCTCAAAATTCAGGAGTGCTCAAGCTCAGTTTGGGCAGCTGTTACTTCATTTCTCCCAAATCAAATATACTGATCCACTGTAACTTGCTGTAGAAAAAGTAGGATAAAATTGAGCAAGAAATGCTTCCCAGTGGTTATTAGGACTGGAATTGCTATTTTCAACAGCCATTGCCTTTTTTGTTTGTTTGTTTGTTTAAAAGGAAGACAGTGATATGGCATTGGCAAATTCCCCATAGAAAGAAAGAGTGGAACAAAAGAATAATAAAGGCACCTCAACTTTTCCTCATTTATGGAGGACAGTCTTATAATATGCATCCAGATATCCTCCAATCACACAAGCTGAAAATTGTTTTACTTTACTGCAGTTCTGTAACCATATGGGAACCAATCCTGTCTGTGTTCTGTGCACATCTAAAATTCCTGCTGAATGACCTGCCCTGGGAGCGAGTTACCAGTGACCCAGGGCTGCGGCGGAAGGAGGGTGCAGGTGGGGGGGGGGCGGGGGAGAGCCCAGGGCTGGGGCGGCAGGAGGTGTGTGGGGGGGGCAATGGTGGGGAGGTAGGGGGAGCCCAGGGCTGGGACGGCAGGGGGGTGCGGCTGGGGGGATGAGAGCCCAGGGTTTGGGCGGCAGGGGGGTGCGGCGAGGAGCCCAGGGCTGGGACAGGGGGGCAGCCAAAATTTTTTTTGCTTGGGGCGGCAAAAAACCTAGAGCCGGCCCTGAGAAGATAATAAATGAAGGGTTATTTGGATTTCTTTCCAATGGGAAGGGTAAGATATAAAATGGAACTGGATCGAGGCTCTGCTGTGACTGCTGTGACTGGGATTTCACAGGGTGGTTATCAGAGAGCACAAGGTCTCTGTGTTACTAGAAAATATAAGGAGAAACCCTCTCTCCCCTGGGCATTATTACAGGGAAGGTAACATCTAACTGTAACCAGCAGCTGCTAAATCTCTATGTTGTGAAGTGTGAGGGTCCTGCATTGTTTGAGAGATTCAGCTGGCCTGCCATGGCAATACACACACCCCTGCAGCGTTAAAGAACTGCGGAGCTCCGGACTGATACGGAAACGAGTGGAACTTTGGGACAAGGAAGCTGATGGCATCGGGAAACAAATGAGGATGCTGGAAGAGAGCGAGTGATTTGGAAGTTGTGCAAAGCTCACCCAGTATCTTTGGCGACATGGCCAAAGGGAGAGGCAGAATTTCCACTCTTTGAGGGCGCTGGAGTTCCAGCCAAGGAGCCCCCGAGAGAGCCAGCAGTGAAATAAATAGGGTGTCTAGAACCGGTGTGATTTCAAGATTATCCTTCACCATCGCTGCATGCAGATCAGTGTCCTTGGCCTCGAATGGAGGCAGTCTTTGCCTCGTTAGCCAATGAGAAGCATTTCTTCAGGACCGACCTCGTTCAAGCCTGCCTACAAATGGAGGCTGGAGGCAGTGCCGAGAAGAACCTCACAATTAATTATCACACACAAGGGCTTATTTCAGTCTAACCGGCTGGTGTTTGCAATAATGGCCGCCCACCTGCTGTTTGGCAGGGAGCCCTGGAGCAGGTGCCACAGGACACGGCTGGCACTCCGTCTCATGAGGATGAGAACGTGGGGGGCCCCCCAAAGCTCCGTGTGATGCTGGCTGAGCAGAGGCGGAGAGAAATGGAACCTTTCCAAGATTCAGCTGCACGGCGTGGACACATCTGACAGGGAGCCAGCTGCAGCAGAGTCAGTCAAGACATTGGACACGGCAAACCCTAGCAGGGGCTGACCAGTTGACGGCCCTTCCCGACTGGTGGTTGGGTGGAGCTAGCTACTGCTTGACCCCGCTGCAGCCAGTGCTCGTGGTTGCTCAGCGCCTTCCCTGCCTGCAACTGCGTTTGGGTCCTGCCCCAGGGCCGGCCCACAACATTTTGGCACCTGAGGTGGGGAGCTCAAATGACACCCCCTTGCTTGGGCCAAAACTCTGAAAGGTCTCAATTCTGCCTTCTTCCTGTTCTACTCCTCTCATGGTACTGCTCTGCTACCTACCCCAATAAAGCAGAACTAACAACTTAAAATGCTGTGTTCAAAAATTTTAAGTAACACTTACATTTGCTGTTCAGGCATTTGAAAGTTAATTTTTCTTGTCTGCATAGTAAACACTGGCATTTTTATCTGTTTGAATAATCAAAGTGGTGCTTTCCGTGCCTTCTTGGTTGCAAAGATTTGAACTGCTTCCTGAAGGTCCACAGTCTGGGCCAGCTTATGCTCTATTGAGATGGTTGCAAGGCCGACCAGCCTCTCCCGTGTCATTGTGGAGTGTAGATGTGTTTTTTATTAACTTCAGCTTGGAGAAGCTGCGTTCTCCACTGGCAACTGTTACAGGAAGTGTTAGAAGTATGCGCAGTGCAACAAAAGCATTTGGAAAGAGGGTGGTCATCTTATTTGTGCACACATATATTCCAGAACAGCCTTTGGAGTTGATCCTGCTGAAATGTATTTTGAAAGGGCTTTCAGTTCATCACCTAAATCACTTGCATCAATACCGTGCATGTCATCATGTGTCAACACTGTCTCTAGTGCCCTGCATTGCTGGTGTAGGTCGTCTTCAGGTATAGTGAGGAGTTTTGGAATATCATACAACATCCCAAATATACTGCTCAGTTCCTTGAGCTGCATGAAAGATTCTTCAACTGACTCTATTGCACAATCTAGCACCTGGTTAAAGAATTCAACTTTGAATTGTTGTTTGGAGTCTCTTATGGGATTATCCCGTGCCTCATAATCAAAATGTCTTCTTCGGTGACTCTTGAATGGGTGGGAAAATAGCTTCAGTGTGAAGTTCCTCTGCCAACTTCTGTGCACTCTTCAGAACGTTTTGAAATCCCTCATCTGACCGGTAAGACTGTAGGTATGACTTTGCTTTGTCCAGTTGTTACATTGCTCCAGATATATCAAGGTCAACACCTTGAAGTCTCTTGCTTACAACAATTTATTTCAAACAGTATGTCATGCCACAACGCTAAGCCACACAGAAATTTGAAGTTATGTATATTTCTGGTGATTCCATTTCCCTCTGCCACTGTTCTCCCACGAACAGTTCCTGTCATAGCATTATCCTCCATAATGGCAACTATGGCATCATCTATCTTCCCAGTTTGGTGTTTGATAGGCTTTATCGCCTCCACTTGACTTTCCCAGCATGTGGTACTCAGTGGTTTCAGAGTCAGAGAGGATGTTCTCAGATGTTGCTTCAAAATTTGCCATCAATGAGTTGATGCAGAGAAAAATACATAGATGCTTTGAAATTACATTAAAAAATTCAGCAGCCTCACAAGAAGCTGATGCTGCATCACTGACCACCAAGTTCAATGAATGAGAACTGCATGGGATAAAAAAAGCTCGAGGGTTTAACTCTCGGATCCGTGTCTGCACTCCTCTGTTCTTTCCTCTCATGTTGGACCATTATCGTAACCCTGACCTCTCATGTCCGCTATCGCAATTCCCGTATCTTCCAGCTTTTTAAGAAGCACATTTGTCATACCAGTTCCTGTAGTATCATCAATGTCAATAAATTCTAGAAAATGCTCTCTGACAGTCACCATTGCAGGGACACTTTCACTAGGTTCTGTTGTTACAAAACGCACCAATTAAAGTCATTTGTTCCGTATGGCTGATGTCAGGTGTGCAGTCCAGAATAACAGAGTAATAGCTTGCTGACTTTAGATCTGCCACAATCTTCTGTTTGACTTTTGTTGCCATTAACTGTATGATCTCATTTTGAATTGTTTTTCCAAGGTAGTGGTGTGTGTACATTTCTTGGGTGGTGACTCTTCTTAGATGCTCCTGGAGTACAGCATCAAACTCCGCCATCAGCTCCACAATTTTAAGGAAGTTTCCATTGTTTGGCACATACAGCTGATCTGAAGTGCCACGCAGTGCTAGGTTTTGGGTAGCAAGCATTCTCACAATGCTATGATTCTAATGGCAATGAGCCTTTTCAGAACATTTTGCCAGTAAATAGACTCTGATGCAATCTTCTCTTGATGCTGATCATCTATGATGGCTTTTAACCTTAGTCTCATCTCAAGCTCTTTCCACCTATGGAATGCTCTCTGGTGATTTGTTGCCTTCTCATGGCATGCCAGATTTCTAGCCAGATTTTTCCAGTCCTTTGTTCCTGTAGAACCCAATGTGGCTGAAACATTAGACTGGAAGAGTTTGCAACAAAAAGAGTATGCAGTATTCTGGGTTTTTGAGTACTGTGATAAACTCAGGACAGACAGCTGCAAGGGGGGTGGGTAGAAAACAGTCTCGGAGGATTAAAAGGCCCTCCTTCCTATCAACTGAGGAGGAGTAACTACAGGTCAATCAGATTCAGCTGAGAAGGGGCTACCAGAGAATCAATTAGGATCAGCTGAGAGGGAGTTCCCTGAGGTAATTAGGATCAGCTCATTCCAACTAAGTGCTGCCTGAGTCCTTTTTAAACCCTGTTGGGAGGAGAGGGGAGAGAGAAGGAGTCCTGCTGCCAATAGGTCAGGAGCAGCAAGACAGCGAGCGTCTCCAGAGGGAGAAAAACAAGCTAAAAAGACTGGTGGAGAGAAGGAACGGACTTCCCCTGTGCCACCAAGAGGGACTATTTTACCCAAGCCTGTCTTGCCAAGGCAAAAAGCAGACGAGGCTGGTGAGCCCGAGAAGGTACCTTGTCACACGTGGTGTCGGGTGGGATGTGTGAGTGAGACTTTGTGGAAAACCATCTCAGGGCAGGGTAAATCACCCCCCATTAAAAAAGACAAAAAAAATGGAGGATGTAGTGAAGGCTTTGGTGCAGGCCTCCGCGGCCCAACAAGAGGCTACCTGGGTGCAGATAGCTACCCAGCAGGAGTCAGTGCGAATACAGCAGGAGACAAATCAACTACTGATGAGCCAGGCGGCTCAGGATTGAGCCACCCTGCATGAGGTTGTGAACCAGCTAAAGGCCCTGACCACTCTGACGCACGGCCCCCATGGGACCCAGCCCCTGCGGGTGAGCAGCTACTTACAGAAGACGATGACGTAGAGGCATATCTCCTTGCGTTCGAGAGAACGGCCCTGCGGGAGGCCTGGCCCCAAAATCAGTGGGCCAGTATTCTGGCTCCTTTTCTGTGTGGGGAGGCACAGAAAGCATATTTTGACATGACAACAGAAGCAGCTAGAGATTACTCCCAGCTAAAGGCGGAGATCCTGGCGAGGTCTGGTGTGATGACCGCTATAAGGGCACAGCTGTTCCACGAGTGGAAATACCGAGACAGCAACGCGCCGAGGTCCCAGCTGTTTGACCTGATTCACCTAGCCAGGAAGTGGCTGCGCCCCGAGACCCATTGCCCGGAGAAAATTGTGGAAATCATAGTTTTGGACAGGTACATGAGAGGGCTATCACCGGACATACGAGAATGGGTCAGTCAAAATGATCCCTCCTCCTATGATGAGCTAGTTGCCCTCGTAGCGAGACACCTAGCAGCCCAAGAACTTTCTCGGACCACCGGGGAAGGAAGGCGCCAGAACAGGAGGCAAGTCTCTGTGCTGAGGGCCCAAGTTGCCGTAGCCCCAGGCAGAACTATGGGGGGGAGGAAAGAGGCTGAAGGGTGGCCGGAGATCTCGGAGGGACTTGGGGACTGGGGGGGGAGAGACTCGGGGGGGTAAGGCCTAACAGCCCGAAAAATAGGGGGCTGCCCCGAGCAGGGTACCGATGTTATGCATGTGGAGAAATAGGACATATAGCTGCCCAATGCCTGAACCTAGAAGAGCCCATGTAATGCGACCTGGGAGATCTAGAAGGACCATGCGACCTCATAAATCTAGTAGGGGTTGTGATGGTCCCTCATAGATATATTAGGCCAGTTAAAATGAATGGTATAGAGACCACCCCGTTAGTTGACTCAGGAAGTGCTGTCACGGTGGTCTCGGGAAAGTTGGTTGGGCAAGACCAGCTATCCCGGGCCAAGCGCACAGGAATATCCTGTGTACATGGGGATGTCAATTATTACCCGACCATCCCGGTAAAAATAGCAGTCCTGGGAAACCCCACTAAGGTGACGGTGGGGGTGGTCCTGAAATTCCCCTACCCAGTCCTCATAAGACGAGACTTCCCAGGGTTTGGCGGTCTACTTCCCGGAGAGGAGTCAGACGAAAGTAATAACCCTGAGAGCAATGGGATGACCTCGATAGTTAGCACCCCCCCAGTCTTCCATGAATTTGCCCCGGATTTATTCTCTCCCTCTGGGAAGACCAGGAAGACTAGAAGAGAAAGGAGGGCAGATAAGAGGAGGGGAACGAGAATCTTGGCCCAGAACCAGAAGCCTATACTAGTAGGGGAAAGAGTTGGCCCAACTGACAAGGGGACTATACAGGGGGTCAATGAACCAGCAGCCGGACCCATTTCCCCGGGGACCTCCCTGGAGAGGGAAATAGAACCCCCTGAGTTTGGGCAAATTGGGCCTTCACTGGAGAATTTTGGACAGAATCAGGCCAATGATCCAATATACAACAATATTCTCGAAGTAGTTGAGGTGAATGGGATCCCTGTGGAAGGGAGAGCCCAGGGCCATATTATATGATAAAGAAGGATCTGCTATACAGAGTAGTCTGGGTCCAAGAGCAAGTTGTGGAACAGCTCTTAGTACCGCAGAAGCATCAGAGGGGCGTGATGGAGCTAGCCCACAGCCATCTGTTCGGGGCACATCTAGGGGTAGATAAAACCCTTGATCGAATTCTGAAGAGGTTTTTTTGGCCCGGAATTTATGCGGCGGTCCGACAATATTGTGCCTCCTGTCCAGAATGCCAATTACATGGCCCCCGACCACACTTAAGGGCACCTTTTGGTACCTCTGCCGATTATTGAAGTCCCATTTGAGCGAATAGCTATGGACCTAGTAGGGCCGCTAGAGAAATCAGCCTGAGGCCATCAGCACATACTGGTTGTGCTAGATTATGCCACCCGATACCCCGAGGCTGTTCCCCTATGGAACACTATGTCCAAGACCATAGCTAAGGAATTAATCCAAATTTTTGCAAGAGTGGGAATACCCAAAGAGATCCTGACAGATCAAGGAACCCTCTTTGTATCTAAATTAATGAAGGATTTATGTGCAATGCTCCACATACGGACCATAAGGACATCAGTCTATCATCCGCAGGCTGATGGCCTTGTCGAACGTTTTAATAGAACATTAAAGAACATGATTCGAAAGGTGGTGAGCCAGGACGGGAAGAACTGGGACGCCCTGCTGCCTTACCTAATGTTCGCTATAAGGGAGGTTCCTCAGACTTCCACTGGATTTTCCCCATTCGAGCTGTTATATGGTCGCCACCCCCGTGGCATACTGGACGTTGCCAAAAAGGGTTGGGAAGAACAGCCAAACCCAGGGAGAAACATCATCGAGCATGTGTTGCAGATGAAAGACAGGATAGCCCAAGTCGCCCCCATAGTGCGGGAATACATGGAGAGGGCGCAAGGGGCCCAAGAGACATGCTACAATTGCCAAGCAACGATCCGAAAATTCCAGGTGGGAGATCGGGTAATGGTGCTCGTACCCACAGCGGAGAGCAAGGTCCTGGCCAGATGGCAGGGGCCATACGAGATAAGAAGCCAAGGTCCGACAGCCTGGTCGCCGGAAGCTGGAACAAATCTATCATCTAAACCTGTTGAAACCTTGGCAAGACAGAGAAGCTCATGTGGTCAGTTTAGGATCACCTCCCCCCGAAAGCAACCGTCCTGGCCAAGTGGGAATATCCCCGGAATTGACCCCCGACCAACAAATTGAAGTGATCAACATGATCAAACGCAACCAGGATGTATTCTCAGAAAAGCCAGGCAGGACTACCGAAGTTCACCATCACAGTCTCACAGAGCCTGGAGTGTAGGTGAATGTCAAGCCATACCGGATCCCGGAGGCGAAAAGAAAAGAGATCAAGAGAGAAGTCGGGAAAATGCTGAACTTAAGAGTCATTGAAGAGTCTCATAGCCAATGGTCCTAGTACCTAAGCCGGATGGCAGTATGAGATTCTGCAATGACTTCCGGAAACTGAATGAAGTGTCCCAATTTGATGCGTACCCTATACCCCAGATAGATGAGCTAATTGACCGATTGGGAAAAGCACGATTTTTGTCCACCCTTGACCTGACCAAGGGTTATTGGCAAATTCCCTTGGCCAAGGCCGACAAAGAGAAGACCGCCTTTTCAACACCAGAGGGACTGTATCAGTACATTGTCCTCCCTTTTGGTTTACATGGGGTGCCTGCAACTTTCCAACGACTCATGGACAAACTGTTGCGTCTACATGGCAAGTATGCAGCTGCCTATCTCGACGACCTCATTATATGTAGCCCAGACTGGGAGACGCACTTTGGGAAGGTGGAAGCAGTCCTGGACACCCTGAGGAAGGCAGGGCTGACTGCAAATCCCTCCAAATGCGCAATTGGGCTAGCAGAAGCCAAATACCTCGGGTATATAGTGGGGAGGGGCGTGGTGAAGCCCCAACTCAACAAGTTAGAAGCAATACAGAATTGGCCCCGACCAGTCCGGAAGAAACAGGTCAGAGCATTCCTGGGACTGGTTGAATACTACAGGCAGTTCATCCCCCTACTTTGCCACCAGGGCATGGCCCTTAACAGACCCAGGGCAGGCTTTAGGCCGATTCAGCCGATTCCCCTGAATCGGGCCCCGCACCCTTGCCGCCGCCGGTACGCCGTACCGGGGGCGGCCCGGCTTCCCCAGGGGGCAATTTAAAGGGCCTGGGGCTCCCAGCAGGGGCTGGAGACCCAGGCCCTTTAAATTGCCACCAGAGCCCCACTTCTGGAGCCCTGGGGTAGGGCTGCGGGGCTCTGGGGGCTATTTAAAAAGTCCGGGGCTCCCGTTGCTTCTACCGCCCCAGCCCTTTAAATAGCCGCTGGAGCCCCGCTGCTTCGCCAGGGCTCCGGCAGCTATTTAAAGGGCCAGGGCGGTAGAAGCAGGGGAGCCCCTGCTGCACCCCCTGCCCTGCCTGCACCAGCCCTGCACCCCCTGCCCTGCCTGCAGCCAGCCCCTGCCCATAGCCAGCCCCTGCTGCACCCCCTGCCCGCACCAGCCCCGCACCCCCGGCCTGCCCTCAGCCAGCCCATCTCCAGCCAGCCCCGCACCCCCTGCCCGCAGCCAGCCCCGCACCTCCTGCCCTGCCTGCAGCCAGCCCGTCTCCAGCCAGCCCCGCACCCCCTGCCCTGCCCGCAGCCAGCCCCGCACCCCTTGCCCTGCCTCCAGCCAGACCTACCTCCAGTCAGCCCCTGCCCTGCCTCCAGCCAGCAATGTACGTAATATATAATTCCATAGTTATGGAAAGTAAATAATACATGGAAGAAATTAAAGGGTTTTTTTTACGTGGTGTGTGGTTTTTTTTATTTTTATTTTTATTTATTTATTTATTTATTTATTTTAGTCATCCCTGCCGGGGCCCCGCCAGGGCCGGCTCTAACTTTTTTGCTGCCCCAAGCAGCAAAAAAAAGCGCCACCCCCGCCGAGCCCCCCCCGCCGAGCGCCGCGCCGCTGGGAACCCCCCCCCCCGAGCGCCGCGCCCCGCGCCGCCCCCCCCCCCCCGCCGAGCGCCGCGCCACCAGAACCCCCCCCAAGCGCCGCGCCACCGGAGCCCGCCACCCCCCCCCGAGCGCTGCGCCGCCGGAGCCCGCCCCCCCGCTGAGCGTCGCGCCTTCCCCCCCCGCGGATCGCCACCCCGCGCTGCCCCCCGCCATCCCATTGGCCGCTCCTTACCAGGTGCCGCCCCAAGCATGTGCTTGGTTGCCTGGTGCCTGGAGCCGGCCCTGGGCCCCGCCAAAAATGTTTGAATTGGGCCCCGCACTTCCTAAAGCCGGCCCTGAACAGACCTCACAAACGCCCGTGGCCCAGACATAGTAAGATGGTCTAGCGTAGCTGAGGAGGCTTTTGCAGATCTGCAGACCGCCCTCTGCACCGACCCAGTGCTGGTAGCTCCAGCCTGGAAGAAAGAGTTTATCTTACAAACCAATGCCTCTGAGGTTGGGTTGGGAGCAGTTCTTTCACAAATGGTCGGAGAAGAAGAACATCCAGTCCTGTTCCTCAGTAGGAAACTCCTGCCCAGGGAACGTAAATATGCCGTAGTAGAAAAGGAATGCCTGGCGGTAAAGTGGTCCGTAGAAAGCCTTCGCTACTACCTACTCGGGCGGAGGTTTATCCTCGTCACGGACCATGCCCCTCTGAAGTGGATGCACCAAAACAAAGAGAGAAATGCAAGAGTAACAAGGTGGTTGCTGTCGCTACAACCCTTCCACTTCAGAGTACAACATAGGTCTGGAATCAATGCGGATGGCCTTTCAAGGGTACACTGTTTGTTTGCCGACCTAAGTAGCCCAACCCCGTAGTGTTGAGCAGGGCGGGGGGGGGCGGGGGGAGATAAACTCAGGACAGACAGCTGCAAGGGGGGTGGGTAGAAAACAGTCTCAGAGGGTTAAAAGGCCTTCCTCCCTATCAACTGAGGAGGGGTAACTACAGGTCAATCAGGTTCAGCTGAGAAGGGGCTACCAGAGAATCAATTAGGATCAGCTGAGAGGGAGTTACCTGAGGTAAATCAGGATCAGCTGATTCCAACTAAGGGCTACCTGAGACCTTTTTAAACCCTCCCCTGTTGGGAGGAGAGGGGAGAGAGAAGGAGTCCTGCTGCCAGTAGGTCAGGAGCAGCAAGACAGCGAACTTCTCCAGGAGGGGAGGCTGCATTCCCTCCCATAAGGGAGAAAAACAAGCTAAAAAGACTGGTGGAGAGAAGGAACGGACTTCCCCTGTGCCACGAAGAGGGACTATTTTACCCAAGCCTGTCTCACCAAGGCAAAAAGCAGACGAGGCTGGTGAACCCGAGATGGTGCCTTGTCACCATTGGGGATTTCATGCCAATAATGTGTTGGACGGAAACTTCATGTTCCTCAAAGACAATGAAAATAGAAGTTTTTTCACTTCCTGTGGCCTATACAATACAAGGAAGTCCCTCAGGCTACTGCTCAAGTGGGTCCACAGTCCTGGATCATCTAGACGTAAGGAACTAAACTCAGCAGCAGCTGTTTCTTGCGCCTCCACCACACTCTTTTCTTCTGGAATGTGCATGGTTACATCCTTTCTGAGATGGAGATATGGATGCTGCAGTAGCTGCCAGGTCACCTGCACTCTGACTAACTGGAAGATCAGGCAACTCCTCACCACTCACATCCTCACTGGGGCCGGAAGGCTCACCGTGAACATTTGTGTCTATGTATCTCAGGAGAGCTCCTTCCTGCTTAGATAGAAAAGCTTCCTTTGCTTCCTTTCTTTTTCTGAATGCTGCCCCAGAGGGGTGTGTTCTGTGCCAGCTATAGTGGCTCTCCACACTCAGTTGAAGGGGACAAATAAGCAGGCTGGTAGCAGGGCCTGAGTGAGGGAAGATATCAGCATCTTAAGGGCCTAACTGGCTCCTACTACTTCAGTTGACTGCCTGTTCTTCTCAAGTGGGTTCAGGGAAGCAGCAGGAAACCAGAAGCTCCCTGAGAAGCTGGTGTTAATCAGTCCAGGCTCCTGGGGGTGCTAGAGAGGTACATAAGAGGCTCCTCCTCTCTCTCTCCCTCCCTGCAGCTCCTGCTGCTTTCTGTTATTCCCTCTCACCTTTTCTTCTGCCTGCCTGTTGTATCTCTTGTGCCCTCCTTCCTCCAGCAAAGCACTCCACCATATCTGTGCAGCTAGAGCAGAGAGAATATATATGCACCAGCAGCAGACACAATTTTCTACACTCTGGGTTCTAGGAGCACCCCCCCACAGTCTGGCACCTGAGCTCCGTTCGCCTCATGGTAAGGCCAGCCCTGTCCTGCCCTTCTCTGTATTTGACACCCCTGGCTCTGGCCTCCAGCTCCTCTCCCTGGCCACATCTCCAGCTCGCCCATCAGCTTTGTTTTTTGGCTTCTGGACCCTGGCTCCAACCTATGTCTCTACTTTCAACTATGTCCCCGAGCATCCTGTGGTCCTAATTCTTCATGCCAGCCCATCTCCGCTCTAACCTCCAGGCCTGGCCACCCCTATGGCTCTGACCATAAGGCCCAATCACCCACGTCCTGGGCATGATCCTTACACTGACATGGACAAAGCTGGTTTGCATAAATCACAAGACAAGTCTTAAGTAGGGCTGTTGATTAATTGCAGTTAACTCACGCAATAAACTCAATAAAATTAACCGCGATTTAAAAAAAAGAATCGTGATTAATCACAGTTTTAATAGCACTGTTAAACAGTAGAATACCAATTAAAATTTATTAAATATTTTGGATATTTTTCTACATTTTCATATATATTTGATTTCAATTACAACGCAGAATACAAGTGTATATTTTTTATTATAAATATTTGCACTGTAAAAATGATAAAATAAATACACCTCTACCCCGATATAACATGAATTCGGATATAACGTGGTAAAGCAGCGCTCCGGGGTGGGCGGGGCTGCGCACTCCGGCGGATCAAAGCAAGTTCGATATAACGCGGTTTCACCTATAACGGAGTAAGATTTTTTGGCTTCCGAGGGCAGCATTATATCGGGGTAGAGGTGTAGTATTTTTCAATTCACCTCATTCAAGTACTGTAGTGCAATCTCTTTGTCGTGAAAGTGCAACTTACGAATGTAGATTTTTTTTGTTTTTGTTTTGTTTTGAGTGCAGTTATGTAACAAACAATGTAAACCTTCAGAGCCTACAAATCCACTCAGCTCTACTTCTCTTTCAGCCAATCGCTAAGACAAGCAAGTTTGTTTACATTTATGGGGGATAATGCTGCTCTCTTCTTATTTACAGTGTCACCAGAAAGTGAGAATAGGCATTTGCATGGCACTTTTGTAGCCGGCATTTACGTGTCAGATATGTTAAACATTTGGATGCCTCTTTATGCTTCAGCCACCATTCCAGAGGACATGTTCCATACTGATGACGCTCATTAAAAAAAAATGCGTTAATTAAATTTGTGACTGAAGTCCTTGGGGAAGAATTTGTATGTCCCCTGCTCTGTTTTACCTGCATTCTGCCATATATTTCATGTTATAGCAGTCTCGGATGATGACCCAGCTTTTTGTCAAGGCTGGGAGATTGTGAGTGACAACAGAACTCAGTTCATATCTGTCAAGGTTCCTTCCCCACTCTGAACTTTAGGGTACAGATGTAGGGACCTGCATGAAAACCTCTAAGCTTCTCTACCAGCTTAGATCTGCTTTTGCTGCCACCACTCCCAATGTGCTAATTCCCTTCCCTGGGTAGCCTTGAGAGACTTCTTCACCACTTTCCTGGTGAACACCGATCCAAACCCTTGGATCTTAACACAAGGAGAATTTAACCATCCCCCCTCCTTTCCCCCACCAGTTCCTGGTGAGTCCAGATCCAACACCTTGGATCTTAAAACAAGGAAAAATCAATCAGGTTCTTAAAAAGAAGGCTTTTAATTAAAAAAAAGGTAAAGATCGTCTCTGTAAAATCAGGATTGAAAATAACTTTACAGGGTAATCAAATTCAAGGATCCCAGAGGAACCCCCTCTAGCCTTAGGTTCAAAGTTACAGCAAACAGAGATAAACACTCTAGCAAAAGGAACATTTACAAGTTGAGAAAACAAAGATAAAACTAACATGCCTTGCCTGGCTGTTACTTACAAGTTTGAAATATGAGAGACTTGTTCAGAAAGATTTGGAGAGCATGGATTGATGTCTGGTCCCTCTTAGTCCCAAGAGCGAACAACCCCCAAAACAAAGAGCACAAACAAAAGCCTTCCCCCCACCAAGATTTGAAAGTATCTTATCCCCTTATTGGTCCTTTGGGTCAGGTGTCAGCCAGGTTACCTGAGCTTCTTAACCCTTTACGGGTAAAAGGATTTTGGTGTCTCTGGCCAGGAGGGATTATAGTATTGTACACAGGAGGGCTGTTACCCTTCCCTTTTAGTTATGACAACATCCAAAGAGTTTCAGTTGTTTGTCAAAAGAACAAACATGCCACATTAGCTCCTTCCCAGCCTGCCACAGATGGATTAGTGGAAAGGTTTGTCTAGACATTCTAGCAAGTGACCCATGCTATGACTAGGGGTGAAAGTAAGTCAGGACACTTACCGGTATGGGACCGGGGGGGCCTCTGGCCCCCCGGAAGGGGCGGGGCCGTGGCAGAAGGGGTGGGGCTGGGGGAGTCAGCATCCCCCAACCAGCCCTTCCAGGCCACCTGGCCTGCGCTGCTCCGGGCTCCCGTGTTGATTTAAAGGGCCTAGGGCTCCGGACGCTGCTACTGTGCTAGCGGCAGCAGCGTCCGGAGCCCCGGGCCCTTTTAAATCACCAGCCCCAGGGCAATTGCTCCCTTTGCACCCCCCCCCCGCCCGTTGGCGGTTGCGTGGGGGGCAAAAGGGGCAGGGACATTAAAGCGCTGCAGGGTCCTTTGCTGCGGCAGCGCTTTACTGTTGCTGCCCCTCCCCCCCCAGGAACATTAAAGCATTGCCGCAGCAGCGCTTTAACGTACCTGCCCCTTTTGCCTCCCCTGTCAGCGGACCTGCCAGCATGGACCCTACCAGCAGGGCCGCCGACAGGGGGAAGGGGCAGTGACGTTAAAGCGTTGCCTCTTAAAGTAGCAGCGCTTTAAGGACGGTCCTTTGCCATGGCAGCAGTTTGAGGATCCTTAAGCACTGCTGCAGCAAAGGGTAGCGCTTTAAGTTTGCTGCCTCTTTTCTCCCCACAAGCAGGGCCGCCGACAGGGGAAGCAAAAGGGGCAGGGACATTGTGGGCTGGGTATGGGCTGGTGCGGGTTCTTACTGGTACGCTGTACCGGCTCACTTTCACCCCTGGCTATGATCCGTAAGGGTAGCTTACAACACAAGACTGCAAATTTTCTATTTGCCTATAGGAATGCACCTCATGCTGCTACAAATCAGACACCAACGAGGATGTTTTGGGGACATAATTTAAGATAACACCTGGACTTCTTAAAGCCTGATCTATAGAGTGAGTTCACAAGAAACAGTGTGATCAGATGGTCACACCTGACTGCACAGCTTTCACGTGGGAAAAAAAGTAGTAGTAAGAGACGATCAAGATAATTGGTGGAAAACTGGAGTGATTGTGTCACAAACTGGTCCCCTGCCTTAACGGGTAGAAGTGACACCAAACATGTCCTGGAGAAGACACAAACGCTTTTGAGCACAGGTTCAGCAGGATGTTTTACACCCGTGACACCTGTTGAAAATACTGAGCCTACAATACAACCACAGACAGTGACTTGTGATCGCACCAGTGAGCCTGCAGGTGACCCTGGCTCTACAGAGCAGGGAGATGTTGCTGAGACAGCTGCACAAGAAATACGGTTGCTGTTCCAGATCCTGCTGTGCTGCCTGTGAGCTGCTAGCTAGAGAGAAGTCGTCATCCTCCACTCAGACTGGACGTGCAGCATGCTGTCTATGGAATGAGAGTAGCTTTGATAGTCCTGCATTAGTAACTACGTTATGTCCTTTTTCAGACTGAAGGGGGAGAGATATATAGAGTATATTGGGCAGTAATACCATGGTATCGTAGGCACTGACTCCATGGATGGAAAAAATAGGGGGTGCTCAGCACCTGCAGGGCCGGATTAATCCCCGCCTGCCACTCCACCCTGAGGCCCTGCCCCCGCTTGGCCTCTTTGTTCCCGAGGCCCCACCTGAGCCTGCCCTGAGGCCCTGCCCCACTCAGCCTCTTCCCTCTGAGACCCCACCCACTGATCCTACGGAGTGGGTGGGGTCAGAGAGAAGCAAGCACCCACTGACAAAAACAAAACTCCGCGCCTGTGCACAGTATCCCTTTAAATAGCTGGCAAGCCCTGTAATGGCCCTCACTGTCTTCTGTGTTTGAGCCCACGTGCCCCCTGCCAGAGCTGTAGTGTGAGTGTGTGGCTAGGCCTATATTGTGTGTGGTTGGTAACCATGGTTATTTGGACCCCACTGTGCCCATGCGGTTCCTGCATGTTACAGTCATTGTGTGACATGTAAAAGAGACAACATTCTCCTCTTTCTGTGTGCCCCGCCCGCCAGTCGGTGTGATCCAGAGCATGGGGCGGGAGCAGGGACACCGAAGCAGTGGAGCCTGCCCAGAGGGCAAAGGGGTGATAGCGTGGACCTGGCTGTAGTGCTGGGAGCAGGAGCAGGGCCGTAGTAACGTTGGTGCTAGTGCAGGGGTTGACTGGGTGACGGTGCCAGTGCAGAGGGGAGATTGGTAACAATGTGGCAGTGATGTTAATGGTAGTGGTGTGGTTGCCACTGGTGCTGACTGACACCAGGGATGGCTACTGGTGGAAGCTGGGCAGAATATCCCAGGAGTCTCTAAGGACCCCTGCTCCAGTTTGACACCCCCATGGGAGTCACCAGGCTTTGAGTTCCCTTAGCTGGTTGCTCTCAGCTGGCTGGTGTTCGTGACTGTATCACAGTGAGATGGCTCCCAAATGATGTCCGTTGCCACTGTGGAAAGTCTCTGTCCATTGTGCTGTGTCTTTGGTGACCTGTGTCAGGGGAGACTGCTTCTGCTCCCTGACTAGAGATTTTTCAAGCCTGCACGGCTCTCCCACGATGTCCGCTAGCCCCTCCCAGCAGGAGCTCTTGGGAATGTGTTAGCACGAGGATCCGGAACACTGTCAGTGAATGCCCTTGGCACACACCTTCCCAGAAGGCGGAGGAGGCTGAGCAGCGGCCCAGCGGAGCCACCTTCCACTGGCAGGAACCCTGCCCTGGAGCACTTTCCTGGCTCGACGAGTGATGGTGCAATTGGCAATGGTTTTGCACAGCCTGTGTTGGTGACCCAGTGGGACTGGCAACAGCGCTATCCAATCACAGGGAGCAGCGCCATGGGAACAGAAACAGACTGTAACAGAACGAACGTAGAGACAGCGTCAGCTGAGGTGCCCCATGGTGAGCGACAGCGATGATCAGCAGGCTCATCACAACTGCAGTGTCTGCGGCCACAGTTTTTCATTCCACACAAGAGCTTGGCCTGTCTATTGTATTCGGCTTCTGATATCTCTAAACCAGGTAACGGCATCTTTAATGTAGAGTGCCACCCCCTCACCTCTTTTACCCACGCTATCCTTCCGGAACAGGTTAGAACCAGGGATTTGAACATGCCACTCATCCCGCCCAGTTTCAGCAATGCCAATTATATCAAATTTCTTCTCATCAATGAGAATTTCCAATTTTTCTTGCTTGTTACTCAGACTGCCAGCTTTGGTACAGAAGCAATGGAAAAATTTCTTCTCTGCACATTCTTCGTCCCATTGGTTCAGTTTGTTTGTGATACGCTGATTTTGAGCAGGTACTGTATTTGCCCCTGAAGCACTCTCCCCTGGCATTGCTAGTGTAACACTCTCCTGGCTGCTCCAGCTAGCCTCCAGCTGAGAAGATTAGCATCTCTCCCACTTATGAGATGCAGGCTGTCCAATTTGGGCCACATTCCATGGAGAGAGGGTGCTATGCAATGTTCCACAAAACTAAACCCTTCTGCTTCACACCAGTCATGCAGCCAGTGGTTCACCTCCAGTATTTTCTGCCTTCTCTCACTTATGGGACCGGAAGAACTTCTGAGATCACTGGGACTTTCCTCTTCATCAGCTCCCTTCAAAGGTCCCTGACATCTTCTGTGCCCTGTGTAGTTCCATGTGATGCTGTGTTATTAGTCAAATAACCTGCCCAATCTTGCAGTAACATCTTGCATTTTCATTCTCAGGGCACACTGCACTGTTATCTGTGTGTCCTTTGCTGAATTCTCTGCCCACTGGTCTTACTAGGGAGTCACCAATGACAGTTATTTACCTTCTTAGCACGGAGTCCACAGCTAAGCCCTCTGAAACTCTTCTCTTTGCCCCATGGTGCATCCCTCCAGGATGGACTTAAGCCATTCTAGCACTCCTGCTACCTCCTTTAGGGAGGTCAGCATTCTCTCCTGGTTGGCAGTGTCCAGTGCTGCAGAGAGGTCTCATAGGATTAGAATGGATATGTGCCCTCCATTTGTAGACACTAGGAGTCATTCATCTGTGCAATTACTATCATTTCTGTCCCATTGACTGGCCTGGATCCTGACTCTGCTGGGTCTAGGATATTAGCTTAAATTCGGTGAGTCTGTAGTTGGCTGTTGTCTGCTTTTCTGTGAGCTTGCTTAGGAGCAGACGGTTTGATACCAGGTGGCAGTGGGCTAGAACTGAAGCATTCTGAGCAGGTTTCTTCAGTGTTGGTAGCACTATTGCAGGTTGGAAGGAGGGAGGGAAGATTCCTCCTCTGACAGAGATGTTGGCTAGTCCTGGCCAAAGCAGCACCCATTGCTCCATGCTATCTGGCACCAGCCAGGAAAGGGGCGAGTCAGAGTCTCGGGTCTTGGGTCCAGACTCCTTTAGGGTGTCCAGTACTTCGTGATGAGTACTGCCTCTGGGAATGCAGGTAGGCTCTTCGTTGTCCGGTACAAACAGAGCAGATCTAGCCTGTGTGAGAAACCTCCCCGAATGCACGCGATCTTTTCAGCACCGTAGGATGATAGTTCTTCCCAGCACTTTGGGCTTGGCTCAGATGCAGGGTGTGGGCTCAGGACTGATGAAGTGATCTACCACCCAGGTAACTCCTTGGGACAGGATCTAGCTGGCCATTTCAGTGCAGGCTGATAGGAAGATTCTCCTGGTGATTACTAAAGCCTTAGCATAGGCATGGAGGAATTCATTCTGTTTCATCCTGCCTGTATCAGCCTTTGTTTTCTGCTATCAGCGCACAAGTTTCTGACTCTCTCTCTCTCTCTCTCTCTCTCTCTCTCTCTCTCTCTCTCTCTCTCCATCCAGTGCAGGGTGTCAAAACCACAGAGACCTGTTTGGGTGATCGGGAGCAAGGGCCCACTTGGGGCCAATGGCCGAGGCAAGTGTAGAATGATGATGAGTCACTGGGTCCTGGACTCCTTGTCCTGTGGAGTCCTGCTGAACTTGGCAGAGTCCATGAGTCTTTCTGATGCTGGGTCCTGGAAGAGTGCTGTTCACTGCCTTAATGAGCTGATGATCTGCCCAAAGCAGTGGCTGGGTTGTCATGTCCTTAATATTGACATCTAGACAAAAGAGCAGGTCCAGGCTGTGCCCAGCTGGGTGGGCTCACCAGAGATGAGGACAGGCGTTTGTGGGGGGTTTGTCTTTGCAGCCTTTTGACATGAATGTTGAAATCTCCCAGAATGACCACCATTGTCAGTGAGTTCCTTCGTGAATCCTTTCGTCTTTGGTCTGTAAATGAGCATAACATCTGTGTTAGCTTTGGCTCTTGTTTCTAGTGTTAGATTAATGAATTTGAATGACCTTGTCTTATCTGAGGCACCTTTCTTGGATTTGATGTTTGCAGAGGAGATGGATGCAGTGCTGTTTGCCTTCTTGTCCTGTCTGGGTCTGTGATGTACCAAGTCTTCTGGGGGTGTGAGGGTGACATACCAGGGTACAGTGCAGATGAGTTGGGGGCTGTGTCACCCCTGCCCTGCAACTTTGGGCGCCTCACAATGCCTTGCTGAAGTAGGAATCTGGACTGCTCACAAACAGCCTAACAGCATGCAAGCCACACCCTGAGTGTCTGTATGTAATTGCAGCCCACCAGCCACACTTGGGTTATATTCCAGCTCTTACCATCCTGGGTTATATTGCAGAGTGACCCCAACATACCCCCAGTCCCGGATTTCCCCCAGAAATATATGTCCTGTACCGCCCAGCCCTCTCCTGGACAGTACAGATATTTTAAGTTTATGATTCCTTTAAGGGAATAATATGCCATCTTATTATCTCAAATAGTTATTCAGACACTTCAATTTAAACACACTGGATTAGATAAAACAGTAAAACAAGGTGATTAATTACAAAGAGAGACATTTTAAGTGAGTACAAGTAATGAGGCATAAAAGTCAGAAATGGTTACAAAAAAAAATAAAGATAAGACATTTACTAATGCCTAATTTAACAAACTATCATAGATTCAAGCAAAGTTTCTCACCACATGCTCCAGCTATCTTACTGACCAAACTCTCAGGTCAGGACCCCTCCCTAGAGTCCAAAGCCTGCTTCCTTTGGCTCTTCAGGTGTAGAGAATGTGATAGGAAAGGAGTGTTTGTCCCTCCTTCTTATGGTTTTTGCACCTGTTTGAACTTCTTTGTCTTACCTTCCTGCTTGATGGCTCTGTTTACTGGTTCAATGCAAATTAAGTAGAGCACACATTTATTTGTTTAGGACAGGCCTGTTTGCAGACTTCTCTTGGCGCAGGGCTATGGGGATTGGAACCTGTGTTAACATTCTACTGTATGGTTTTGTTATAACTTCACATACAATGTTGCCACACATATTTTACCAGGACAATACTGCCCAGCAATTATGACTTTTCAAATGATACCTTAAAAGGCTTCCTTTGTATGAAGATTAAATTCAGGGGTGTGTTCTGTCCTGTGGGGTTAGGTGGGCTAGCACAGGGCTCCCGGCATCATCCAGCCTTGGAGATGCAGGCTAGATCAGGGCATTCATCACTGGCAAGGTCATGGGTGTTGGAGATGGAGCTTGCATTGATTGGTGTCAATATTAATTCAGGTAGCTCTGTGTGCCTGCTTTGGGCCCATGCCTAGCTAATGTTCCCAGGCAGTGGAGAGGTGGTAGATGGCTGGAATCTGATTTCTTAGGTCTGCTCTGCTGGTTCCTGGGACAGTTCCTCCCAACATGGGCTGGGATAGGTGAAGTATCGGGCTGTGCCATGGGACACTCCAAGTGGAGGAGAGGTGGTCTGACTTGCTGGGGTGGTTGGATACCTTTTGGTGCTAAGGCCTGGTTGAGTCCTGGGAGTGGGTGGAACTGGAGCAGTCAGTCCTGGGAGTAGTGGTGGGTGTGCTGCAAGCATGATGCTAGGCAAAGTCCATTCCAAGCAGAGGAGAGGAGTTAATGGCATTAGACACCCATTTCCTTGCTGCCCTTAGCTGGCTTTCCGGGGGTGCAGGGGAGACGGCACTTCCAATGTAACATGTGAGTTTCAGTTGTAAAAAAAGCCCTCCTGCCCAGAAGATAATGGCAAAGCCTGGAGAAGCAGGACTGAGGTCCAGAGCTCCTTCCCCGTAAGAAAGGCAGTGTCCTATGGGAGCCTCAGCCCAGGTGGGGGCTCCTGTGCTGGATGGAGGAGTCGCAGCCTCACTTTCACATTGCAGCAATTCTGTCTGGTGCTGGAATTTCCCCAAGTGCAAGGAGGCTCCTCCCACCACGGCGGGGCAATTGTGCTGCCGAGAGCCACGACAACCGCAGGTGCAACGTGGAGGTAGCACCCAAGCAACGTGGAGGTGGCACCCAAGCAACCTTAACTCTTCCCCACCCTCCCCCAAGTGCATCCTCCTACCTGCCCTGCATCCCGTAGTGTATGCCCCTTGCAGCATTGGTTGGGTAGCTGGTGGCACACGGATAGCTCTTTGATGCTAGGTTTGATGCATGCTACCACACTGACCTGTGCTCTGACAGCATGATTTGGACATCAAGGTAGCAGTTAGGGAAGCCGATCCTTGCATCTCCCTCCCAGAAGGTAACACATAGGGCTTCTTGCCAGCACTAGCCCCACTTGGGGCAATCTGGGACAGTCCTAACAGGGCCCATGCTGATTCGTTCCTCAGGGAGGAATTCTGTGAAATATTCAGGGCCAAAGAGAAGACGACGGGAAAGCTCTACACGTGCAAGAAGTTCCTGAAGAGAGATGGACGGAAGGTGCGGAAGGCGGCCAAGAATGAGATCATCATCCTGAAAATGTGAGTCACTGTACCTTCCCATCCCGGGGTTTGAGCCTGAAGTTCTCAGCATTAATGGCATGAGTCCCTGCTGTGTATACTACAGGAGTAACTCTGTTAGCTAGCAGCTGTAGTAGACTCTTATCCTCTTCTGCGGACCAGCCAACAGAGGGGGACAAATGTACCAGTGGGAGCTAGGTCTGCTGAAGCCATGACATGACCTGACCAGGCTCTGCTAACCTGGTCTCCTCCTAACAGGCCCCCTGCTCAGGGCATTCCTGCTGACAACAGGCCTTTTCTACATGTAACTGCATTTTTCCGTCTGTGGGCCCCCAATGTCACCTGCTTTGATGCTGGGAAGGCTGGGTAGGGCAGCCCCATGACACCTTTTGTTGTGCCTCTGATCCCTTGGGCTAGGCTGACCTAGCACTGCATCTCACTCACAAGCTGACCTCTATGTGTGACCAGTGCCAACTTATAGAAGAGCCCTTCCTTCTTGGGACATGCCCACAGTACCCTTTGCCAGTCAATGGGTACTCTTTGCCTCCCCCACTGCAGGCAGTATAGTGGGGACTGAGAGGGGAGACAGGATGTGTGCTACAGCGGGGAGATGAGGCTAGACACAGAGGGTAGCCTGAGTTTCCCCTATCCCCACAGCCCTGCCCATGTGGCTATGTGGCCAGGCGTATCCAATGTCCCCCTCCCTTAGGTGCTGGCAGTCAGCTTCATCCTCACGCCCCCTTCTTCTGGACATGCAATGCATGTTGCCCAGCCCCAGCTCCCCAGCAGGCATGGTGCCAGGCTCTGGGTTGGGTTAAGGTGGGCACAGAGGGGAGGGTCTGGCCTAGGCCTCTGGCCAGTTCGAGGCAGAGTCCAGCTGGTGCGACAGCCCCCAGGCCAGCCTGGCTCCGAGGTGGGGGCACCAGGGGGTCCTGGCAGAGCTTGGGGTTGCGGCGGGATCCCTGGTCCCCACCCACCAGTCTCTGTCCTGCTGCTGGGTGGGTGGGGCCAGTTGTTGACACCTTCAACCAATCAGGCAGCCTCTGTGCCTCCAGCTCCTCCCCCTCCTCCAATGGGAGACCCTGAGGGACTGTGGGGGGAGCCAGAGGAAGGGGTGCTGAGCAGCTGGCAGAGGGAGCCAGCCACAGATGAGTGAGGGATCTTGCCCAGCCTGTGCGGTGCTAGGCGCGCTCCCTGCCCTGTCCACTGTCGTACCCAGCTCTCCCGTGGCTCAGCCTCCCTTCTGACCTGCACGGCTCCCCCAAGAGCCTCCAGCGCCTGCCCTGCCCTAGTGGGAGCAGAGTCTATGTGTCCTGGCACAGGCAAGTACCCCAGGGATGTGGTGCTGCGCTGGGCAGAGTCCGCTAACCCCGTGTTCTCTCGCTCTGTGCCCCCAGGGTGAAGCACCCCAACATCCTGCAGCTGGTGGATGTGTATGTCACCCGCAAAGAGTACTTCATCTTCCTTGAACTGTAAGTCAGTTCTGCCTGGTACCTGGCAGCTGCAAGATTGGCCCCAGCTGGCTCTGACAGCGCCCCTGTCAGAGCCAGAGAGACCCGGACTCTGGGGTCCCAGAGGGAGCTTGCTATGGCTGTAACCCCTCCACTGCTGCTCCCCAGGCACGTGTCTGGGGCAGCCACACCAGACGCCCCCTGGGTAATTCCCAGAAGCCCCTTTCTCCTTCTGGGAGGCTGTCTCCATGCAGACCTGCCCCACAAAGCTGGCCTGTCTCCCCTTCTGGGCCTGCTCTTGCCTCATGGCCAGATGCTTCACTCGTTAGCAGGTCAGTCTAGAGGCAGCTCCTGCTTAGAACTGCAGCTCAGCTCTGGGCCAAGGATTGGCCATGTGCCACAGCCAGGGCAGCTTATGGCCGGCAGCACAGGACTTGCTGATCTCCATGTACAGAGGGCGGGAGCCCTCAATTAATCCAGGTCTGGGATCCTTCATTATCCCACGGGCAATACAGGAGAAAGAACCATGCTGGGAAGGTCAGAGGATCTGTGGTGACTCACTCTGGAGGCTGATTCGTGCTCCTCGCCAGATTCAGCTGCAGCCTGCCGTGGGGAGCTGTCAGGAATGGTCAAGTCCCTGCTGTGAGCGTGCTTCTTGGGTGGGCGAGGATTGGCCAACTTTACTGAAACTCTTGACAGCAGGCACTTGGGCCTTTCAGCTGAGCACCCAGAAATGCAAGGGCTGCTCCATAGCATTACCTGTAGCGCTAAGATCTGGCACTCTGATGAGACACGTGCTGTGTCCTGCCTCTGGCTGGGCTGGACCCCTGGACAGCTCCTCTTCCCTTGCCATGCCTCCTGCCTTTCCTAACCAAGCCCGGGACCCAGCTGCCTCTGCAGCCTGGGGCAGCTGCTATTGATGGATGGGGAAGGTTCTGAGACCCTGCAGCATCTGGGGTGCTCATGCGGGTCTTGGGGTGCTCTAGCCATAGCTTGGGGGGTGTTGGGTACAAGGCCTGTCCCTCAGGGCAAAGGCCTGACCCTGCTGCTCTCTCAGGTATGGGCTTTTTCCCCCACTGCAGGGCCACAGGCCGGGAGGTGTTTGACTGGATCCTGGATCAGGGTTATTACTCTGAACGGGACACCAGCAATGTCATCCGACAAGTGCTGGAGGCCGTCGCTTACCTGCATTCACTCAAGATTGTGCACAGGAACCTCAAGGTCAGTCATCCGGCTCCCCCACTGGCCTGCATGCCCCGGGATGGTCTGTTACCTGCAGGCCCCATCTGCCCTCGCAGTCCCCAGCCATCACGAGCAATCGAGCTCTAACGGGGGTCCCCACTCTCATTCCTCTCCAGGGGATGCAGCTCTGGGGGCGCACCTCACTGTGCTCCCCAGTAGGTGCTGCTTGGCCCCATAGCCTGGCTCCCTCCTGCAGGCTGGTTGGTGGCTCCCCAGCCTGGTGTAGCTTCTCTATATGGCAAATGGCCTCTTGTCTGAGCCATTCTCCCCTGGGGCAGGACGGGGTGCTGGCTGACCCACAGAGCCCTGCGGGAGAGACACCCCCTTGGTGCCCAGGGATCATTGACACCCACACACACAGCAGTGTGCCCATCCCTGGGATGGGTTGTGCTCTCTCCTTCCACTCCTGCCCTTCTCTTGGCATGCGGATCTGCAGCTGGAGAACCTGGTGTATTACAACCGCCTGAAGAACTCCAAGATTGTGATCAGTGACTTCCACCTGGCAAAGCTAGAGAACGGCCTCATCAAGGAGCCCTGTGGCACCCCAGAGTATCTAGGTAAGAAACAGTGAGGTGGGCATCAGGGGGCATTTGGCAAGGGGCAGCAAGGGACAGGCTAGGCAAAAGAGGGCACAAAAATTAAATATTTTTTCTCAAAAACTAAGGGTGAGCCACAGAGTGAGAAGCTGCCCCCAGAGCCCATTCTAGGGGCTCAGTAATCCAAGCCGGTCCCCCTCCCCCCATCCTCCCTCACCCCCCCGGCCCAGGGGCTGCCCCCAGAGCCCATTCCAGGGGCTCAGGAATAGTTAAAGGCTGGATTGTGCCCTGAAGCATGAGGGCAGAGATCCCTTCCAGCCTTTTGCTTCTCCCACCTAAGAGCAGAATTTCTGACCTGGGACTGGTGGCTAAATGGGATCCATGCACATTCTCCTGAGCTCTTCCTCACCTGCCTGCCCCCTTCCTTCTCCACAACCCTCCTACCAGCGTGCTCAGCCCAGGATTGCTCCAGCCAGGCCTCCTTTCACACGCCATCCTGTTTCCTCTGCAGCTGTTCTGGTCCCTTCACCCTCCTCCAGGGGAGAAGTCACTGGCTCTGCATGCACACAGGGCCCTTCTGGGCATGGCGCTGGCAGGGGCTTTCTCCCTGCAAAGATCTGAGCTCCCTCTCCTCGACAGAAGAGGTTCCCACAGTCCACAGAGAGCGTGGGCACAGTAACCCGGGAGCACTGATGGGCAGCTCAGAAATGGGGCAGCTGCCCACAAAGAGGAGCAAGGCCAGAGCCCTCCAGGAGCTAAGAGCACTGGGGGTGATCAGGCAAATTCACTCAGGTTGTAACACCTGCAGAGAGCTTCCCCCACTGGGAGAGAGGCTCACGCCGGATTCTCCAGGGACCAAGAGACACAGGAGGGTTTTTGGTTAAATAGCCTGAGTTACACTGGACCCAGAGCCTTCCTCCTGACTCCACTATCGGGCAGGACCTCTGGTCTATGGCAGACCCTGATCCTTAGCTAGGGCTGGAAGGACTTTGGCTCACTGAGGCCCCATACGACTGTGGGCTTGTTCTGAGCAAAGGGTGTTATGAACTGGGAAGCACAAGAAAATCCCATGATGGTGTTCCAAGGGCCGCTCACCTGCCCAAGCCCATGCTGGAGCTTGGGGACCGCTGGTAAACTTAGTAGCTCCAGTGTAGGTTCTTTTCCTCTCTGTGATGCTTTTCCCTCAAGAATCAATGGGCTTGCTTCACAAGGGCCAGGTGGTAACGTCACCGTGGCAGTTATACTGTGTACCAGCTTGGGGAGAGGAGTGAGGCAGGCCTGCTGAGGCAGCCTGTCTCTTGCTGGGGAAGTCACCATGTAGGCAGAGAGCCGAACAGCTTGGAAATACCCCAGTGAGAAGGGAGAGACGTGGGTCTCCGCCCAAGAGAGGCGACGGCTGGGGGAGCCAGGAGCTGAGGCTGGGTGCCCGTGCTAGCCCACAGAGGGGGAGTCCAGGCACAGTCTTGTGGCCAGAGAGACTCTTCCCAGGCCAGGAGGTTCGCTACCAGCTGCAGTGCGGACATGCCCAAGGTGAGGCCCAAAATGGCAGGCAGAAGGGAGCAGGGAAATGAGACATAGCCCTAGCAAGCCAGATCCTAACTGGCACTTGTACCACTGCTGCCATGGGAACGTCCAAGGTGGGGGCTGCTGTGCGTAATGGGCTGGGCACCCGCTGGCAGCACTGCACAGGGCACCAGGACCTGTGGAGAGCCCAAGACGGAGCTCCTGCCACTGCCTGGGCGTGGGGCTCACCTTGCTGTTGGGCCGTTGCAGCTCCGGAGGTGGTGGGACGCCAGCGGTATGGACGGCCTGTGGACTGCTGGGCTATCGGTGTCATCATGTACATCTTGTAAGTATGGGGAGGGGAATGCAGAGTGGGGTCCTGGAATTCTGAGCCTGGCTTGCAGGGGTTGGGGGCTGGCTGAGGATGGGGCCGGCCAGAGACTGGGCCAGGGAGCAGAAGATGGGCTTGTGGGGGGATTGTGGTTGGAGAGATGAGTATGGGGTGGAGCCAGAGGCTGGGCCAGGAAGCTGATATTGGGGGGGACAGGGACAATGGACACAGACTGGGCTGTAGAGTCAAGGACATGGTGGAAGGGTGACAGCCAGAGGCCACATCCAGGAAACTAGCTGAGAGAGTGAGCCAACAACCAGGGCCTGGGCCTGGACTCTGGGGAAGAGGGCCGGAGACCAAGGGGGCCCTGGGGAAGAGGGCCGGAGACCAAGGGTTCCCAGACCCCAGGGAAGGCAGCCAGAGGGGCCCCGGGGAAGGGGGCCAGACACTCAGTGCCCTGGTCCCCGTGTCCCTTACGCAGCAGCCCAGCCTGCCCACAAGGCGGCAGTGATGGGGTAAGTGGAGCCACGGTGTTGTCAGTGCTGGGCCGGGCCAGGCCAGGCGTGCTCACTGCCCTGACGTTCTCACCCCATGCAGGCTGTCGGGGAACCCACCCTTTTATGAGGAGGTGGAAGAGGACGACTATGAGAACCACGACAAGAATCTCTTCCGCAAGATCCTGGCCGGCGACTACGAATTCGACCCGCCTTACTGGGATGACATCTCCCAGGCGGGTGAGGCTCGCTCGCCTGGGGGCACCGCTGGGCACCTGGCTCCAGAACCAGCACGATGCTCGCTCAAAGTCCCACTCACAAACCCACCCCTGAGAGCCAATGGAACGGAGGAGCCCATGTGGGCGAGACTCACCCTCACGCAGCCCCTGCAGAGCCCCCGCTGCACGGACCCCACACACTCCCACCCTCCCTTGAGAGACCGCTCAGTGGGAGAGACAAAAACAATAGTTCCTGCCAGTCCTGCTCTATGGCAACCCCAACCCAGTCCTCGTCACCTCCCCCCCCGCCCCTCCTGCCCTGTTCTACTTAATCCCAAACTGTCCTCATCCCTCCCCTGCCAGCCCTGTTCTGTGGGACCCCAACCCTGTCTCCCTCCCCCTCGCCCCGCCACCGCCCTGTTGTACAGGATCCCAACCTAGTCCTCGTCCCATCCCCGCCAGCCCTGTTGTATGGGATCCCAACCCTGTCCTCATTCTGCCTCCGCCAGTCCCGTTCTATAGGACCCCAACTCCATCCTCGTCCCCTCCCCCCAGCAGCCCCGCTCCACAGGACCCCAACTCCATCCTTGTCCCACCACCCCACCAGTCCTGTTATGTGGGACCCTGGCCAAACCCATCTTCATCCCACCAGCACCACCAGTCATGTTCTATGGGACCCCAGCCCTGTCCTCATCCGCATCCTTGTCCCGCCCCCACCACCCCTGTTGTACAGGGACCCCAACCTGTCCTTGTCCTGCCTCCACCAGCCCTGTTCTATGGGGCCCCTACTCCGGCCTCGTCCCCTCCCCCCAGCAGCCCTGTTCTATGGGACCCCAACTCCATCCTCATCCTGACCCGCCAGTCATGTTCTGTGGGACCCCGACCCTGTCCTCGTCCCACCCCGGCCAGTGCTCTTCTACAGGATCCTAACCCCATCCTCATAACTCTTCCCCCCCCAGCCCCCCCGCCAGTCCTGTTCTGTGGGACGCCGGCCAACCCCATCCTCATCCCACCCCCGCCATCCCTGTTATATGGGACCCCCAACACCATCCTCGTTCCGCCCCCCCGCCGGTGCTGTTCTGTGGGACCCCAGCCAACCCCATCTTCATCCCACCACCACCAGTCATGTTCTACGGGGCCCCAACCCTGTTCTCATCCTGCCCCCGCCAGTCCCGCTCTACAGGATCCCAACCCCATCCTCATCCCCTCCCCCACCCCCCGACAGCCCAGTTCTTTGGGATCCCAACCCCGTCCTCCCCTGACCGCCAAGCCTTTTCTACAGGTTTCCAACCCCATCCTCGTCCTGCCCCCACCAGCCCTGTTCTATGGGACCCCAACCTGTCCTCATCCCACCCCGCCAGTGCCACTCTACGGGATCCCAACCCCATCCTCATCCTGCCCCTGCCAGCCCTGTTCTACATGATCCCAACCTTATCCTCTTCCCCTCCCCCCACCCCACGCCAGTCCTGTTGGACGGGGCTCCAACTCTGCCTCGTCCTGCCCCCGCCAGCCCTGTTCTATGGGACCCCAACCCCGTCCTCCCCCGACCGCCAGGCCTTTTCTACAGGGTTCCAGCCCCATCCTCGTCCCACCCCCACCAGTTATGTCCTACCAAGCCCCAACTCCGTCCTCGTCCCCCCCACCAGTCCTGTTCTCTGGGACATCGGCCAACCCCATCCTCATCCCACCCCCACCAGTCACGTTCTACGGGAACCCAGCCCTGTCCTCATACCGCCCCCACCAGCTCTGTTCTGTGGGACCCCAACCCCATCCTCGTCCCGCCCTCACCAGTCCTGTTCTCAGGGACCAGGGGTGAAAGTAACTTAAAGGACTTACCAGTACGCTGGAGTCCTGAGCGGGGGCGTGGCCTCAACCGGAAGAGGCATGGCCTCAACCAGAGGAGGTGGGGGCCTTCAATATTTAAAGGCCCTGGGCCTCTGCCATTCCTGTTGTACATGACCCCAGCCCCATCATCGTTCCGCCTCCGCCAGTCCTATTGTATGGGATCCCAACCCTGTCCTCGTTCTCTCCCCCCCCCGCCCAGGCCTGTTCTATGGGGCCCCAATCCCGTCCTCGTCCCCACCAGCCCTGTTCTACGGGGTCCTAACCCCATCCTCTTCCCATCCCTGCCAGTCCTGTTCTACGTGGACGCCATCCCCTCCCCCTTCTCAGCCAATCCCCTGGGGGTTGGTGGCTGTCCAGGGAGTGCTGTCCCTGGAGTGGTGGGCGTGTGGGAGGCAGGGCACGGTGGGACGGGGCCAGGAGTGAAGGCCCAGTCCTCATCCCGGCTGCCCTGGGGGAGAGGAGTCGGATAAGAGCTGTCTGAGCAGTCTGTGTGAGCCTGGCCCCTGGGGAGAGCAGTGACCAGCCGTGGTGGGCGCATGCTCCCTGCCCTGCACAGACCTTTCCTGGCGACCGGTCAGTAGAGCCCCACGTCACCCCTTCCTCCAGCAGAGCAGCCAGCTGTGGGGGGGCTTTCGTTCCCCTCCATTCCACGCCAGCCCCAGCTCCTCTGGGGATGAGAACAGGGAGCTTGAGCGTCCACTACCCACCACCATCCCCTTTCAGGCCGTGCCCCGGTGCATGGCCAGCCTGAGCGCTAAGCGCCTTCTTCCCACTTGCTGTCTCCGCAGCTAAGGAGCTGGTGACCCGTCTGATGGAGGTGGACCAGGACCAGAGGATCACAGCTGAAGAAGCCATCTCCCACGAGTGGTAAGGCAGTGCTGGTGACTCCAAGCGAGGGGCCTTCTCCTGGCAGGAGGACCCTGGAGGGATGGAGGGGACACTGGCTAGTATCGTGGGAGTTGGGAGGGACATGAGAGCCCAGCTCCACTTACTGGTGCCAGGGGAAGGGCCGGGTGCAGGCTGGGTGGGTGGAGCACCCCATGGGCACCCTGGCTTAGAGGTGGAAGCAGAGTGCGGGTGCATGGTGCCAGGAGGGCAGCTGCAGGAAGCTGGTCATTGACGTCTGTTTCCACTTCCAGGATTTCTGGCAACGCTGCCTCAGATAAGAACATCAAAGATGGTGTCTGCGCTCAGATCGAGAAGAACTTTGCCAGAGCGAAGTGGAAGGTACATGGGCCCTCACCCTGTGCTGCGGCTCAGGTGCTCCACCGGAGCAGAGTCCCTCCCACCCATGGGGAGCCCTGAGCAGAGCAGAGAGGAGATCTCAGCCTCAGGGCCGGTGCTACCATTAAGGTGAACTAGGCGGTTGCCTAGGGCGCCAAGATTTGGGGGCGCCAAAAAGCGGTGCCCCCAATTTTTTTTTTACAGCGTTCCTCCCCGAGCGCGCGGTCGCCGCTCCACTTCTCCCGCCTCCCAGGCTTGCAGTGCCAATCAACTGTTTGGTGCCACAAGCCTGGGAGGAGAATTAGAGTGGGAGCGGCGTGCTGGGGAGGAGGTGGAGCAGAGGTGAGCTGGGGTAGGGAGGTGCCGCACGGCTCCCCGGGCCGGGGGGGTGGGGAGCTGCCGCGGGGGTGCCTCAGGGCGGGGGGGGGGGGAGCTGCCGCAGGGCTCCCCACCCCAGCTCACCTCTGCTACGCCCCCTCCCCGAGCACGCCGTCACTGCTCCACTTCTCCCTCCTCCAAGGCTTGCGGTGCCAATCAGCTGTTTGGCGCCACAAGCCTGGGAGGGGAGGAGAATTACAGCAGGGGCGACGTGCTCGGGGAGGAGGTGGAGCAGAGGTGAGCTGGGGTGGGGAGCTGCCGCACGGCTCCCCGGGGGGGGCGCCTTAGGGCAGGAGGAGGAGCTGCCGCGGGGGGGTGCCTCAGGGCGGCGGGGGGGGGGAGGGGGGCGGGGAGTTGCCGCAGGACTGGGGCGTGGCGGGAGGAGCGCAAGGTGGAAGTTTCGCCTAGGGCGCGAAACTTCCTTGCACCAGCCCTGCTCAGCCTCTCCCTGCACTGTATTCTCCCCAGTCAGGATAGGAAGGGTGATATGGGGATAGGGAATTGGCCTGGGATTGCATAGATCAGCGGTCAGTTCCCAGCTAAGCCACCGATTCCCTGGGCCAGTCACTGAACCTACCCTGGGTCTCAGTCTCAGTCCCGCTCTGGACCAGAGGGTTTGGTGTGGTGAGAGGATCTTGCAACGACGGGTGCAGAGAAGACAGGAGGGCCAGGTGAGTACCGAGACAGAGAGATCTCTGGTGTCCCGCTCTCAGGCAGGGCTAAGGAACCAGCCTGTCAGCAGGCAAAGCTGCTTCCGCTGAGGCCCCAGCCCCACTGCTGTGGCTGTCCAGGGAGCTGCCAGGAAGGGATCCATCAGGTGAAGGGCCCCAGAGGAAGGCAGGGGATTAGTATGCCCAGAGGGGGCTTGAACTGGGCGTTTCCAGACCTAGTTGCCACTGGGTTTCTTTCTTGTTTAACCGTCACTCTGTATTTCCTGGCTTTGTAATGCTCAGGTCTCACACAAACCCTCCGATAGCAAGGTCCTGTAATAGCCAGCATTGGACACTGCTTCAGTTTCCCTAGAGTGTCATTGCGGTGACCTAGCCCTCTGGAGAAGTCTGAAAGAGCCACCACTTCCAGGGTAATCAGAGTCTGTCCATTGCCCCTTAACAGGGCGGCAGCCTACGGAGAATCTGTGTGCACTCCCTGCTGAGCGTACGCAGGGCCCTAACAACTGGGCTGTCAGATCCCTTAGTCCAAACTGCCCTGTGTCCATCTCAGAACCTCTCCCTATGCTCCCACCCACCCCTGGCCGGCCAGGGCTGCTGTCCTTGGGATCTTCTCCAGTCTGCCTGGACCACAGGCCTGCACCTCTCCTCCACCTGGGAGGGAGAGCCGGGTTTGGCCCAGCTGAGCCCCAGCCTCCTTAAAGGGCCAGCTCACCCTAGGACACCTCCCCAACCAGAGCATTGACCCTCAAAGTCCCCTAAGGGCTTCACTGTTGCTATTGATTTGCATGGTTGGAGCCCTGATACTGTGGTGATGGGTGTGGTATGCAAGCCCAAGGCAAACAGGCAGTATGACACCATATGATTCTGGGGTAACTGCAGCATCCCCATAATGTCTGTTCCCTTTGAGGCCTGGTCTACACTTAAAATGTAGCAGTGCTCAGAGGTGTGAAAAAATTCACCCCCAAGGGCTGTAGCTAAGCCAACCCAACCCCCAGAGTAGACCCTTCGTTTAATCTGGCTACCACTGGCTGGGGAGGCAGGTTCCCTGCAGCAGGGGTAAAACCCTTTCCAGCGATGGAGGAAGTGTCTACACTAGGGCAATCAGCAGCAGTGCTGCAGCTGGAGCATTCGTGGTGTATCCCCTGAGTAACTGATCATATAGCTTGGCTCTCACCCCTGCACGCTGCACTTGTTTGGGGAGATGCAGGGCTGGGAAGGCCGGGGACAGGCAGAGGGGCACGGAGCAGTGGGCAGGATGGAGGGGAAGATGGGAGCTCAGTGCGAGGGCAGAGGGCTGTTGCGATGGTGAAAGGCCACCCATGCCGTAGTGACCGACGGGATTCCTCCCGTCCCCGCAGAAAGCCGTGCGAGTGACCACACTCATGAAGCGACTCCGTGCACCCGAGCAGGCTGAGCTGGCAAAGCCAACCCTGCCAGCTGCCGCCACGCCGGACAGTGCCGCCTCGCCGGCCCCCACCGCCACCCCGCAGCCTACGGCCGCTGCCGCACCTGACAACACCGCCCCGACGGTGGGAGCTCCGGCTACGTGTAATGGAGAAGAAGCCACTGCCCCCAGTGCTACCCCCGAGGCCTGGACCGAGGAGACCGGCTGAGCAGGAGGGACGGGGTGGGGAAGCACTGGATCTCTCATTGTACATAGTTGCTGGCATGGTATCCAAATCTCCCCTGGCTCTCTATCTGTCCCTGCTGTGTGCCTATCTGTCTGACTCTGTCTACCCCCAGCTGGGCCGCTGCAGAGAGCTTCTATTTTCTATGTTCCTGAGCCTGGAGCGACCCGATAGGCCCAGGTGGAGAGACAGAGGCAGAAGCAGAGCCCCTTGCATGGAGTTTTCTCTCTCTCCTTTGCTTTTCTTTTCTCTGTCTCCTTTGGTGGCTTTGTTGGTTTCCTTTCCTCACTGGAGGCTGCTCTCTGTCTGCCCACTCACTCACCCACCTGATCCCCCATCGCTGGGCCAAGCGAGGGGAAGCTGGCACATCAGGATCAAATACAACCACCCTCCGGAGTTCCAGATCCAATTGTTTCCATACCCAGCACTTGTGTGTGTGTGTGTGTGTGTGTGTGTGTGTGTGTGTGTGTTTACATACAGCTGCATGTATGTGCTGTGTGTCTATTGCAGTGTATGTGTCTCCAGACATGGGGCGTTTGTGTGGGTGTCCATATGAATTAGTGCGTGTCTGGGTGTCTGTGATTATGCATCGGTGTGTGTGTGTATGGGTCTCTGGGTGGGTGGGTATGTCCATATGTGTATCCATGGGTGAACAAGTGTGCGTGTATTGGGTGCATTCACCTGGGAGTGGGGAGAGAAGCAATCTCGAGCCATTTAGAGAAGGATTTGAGCACCAGTTTGGAGAGCAGCAGCTGAGCTGAGCCGGCTGGAGGGATGGGGTGACAGGGAGGTGAGAAGGGCTAGAGATTCAAATGGCCTAGGGCAGGGAAGCTGCACTTAGATCCCAGATAAAGCTTCCCATGCAATTGCTGGCACTGGTGGGACTCCCCCTCCCATGCCCACAGGTTCCTGTTGAATCATAGAAGATTAGAGTTGGAAGAGACCTCAGGAGGTCATCTAATCCAACCCCCGGCTCAAAGCAGGACCAACCCCAGCTAAATCATCACAGCTAGGGCTTTGTCAAGCCGGGCCTTAAAAACCTCTAAGGATGGAGATTCCACCACCTCCCTAGGTAACCCATTCCAGTGCTTCACCACCCTCATTGGCTTGCTTGGAGCTTTGGGAGATGTGCAGAGAGCAAGTAGCCTGGGTGTCCCTCCTCCCTGCTGTAACGGTGGCATCTGGCCCCGTGGACTACAGACCTGCCTTCCTCCCTGTGGGTAAGGGAGATGCCTGAGCACCAGTGCTGCCTCACCCTGGCCAGTAGGCACTAGGGATGTCCTGTATCTCCCTAGTCTGCATCCACAGCAGGCTCCAGGAGGGGCTGGATCCACGTGGGGGTGGATCCAGCCCCTCCTGCACTCTGCTCTGCTGCTTTAGAGCCTGAACCCAAGGCAGATACAGACCAGACTCCACTCACTCACAGTAGCATCCTCCCAGCGTGACAGTTTTGGTCTCACTGCTGCTCCTGCAGGCTCACTGGTGTCACTGACAGCAATGGCCCTGCTGCCAGGAGCTGTGGGCATCAGGGATGCCTGTGGTGGCTCAGTGTGTGGAGGAGCCCAGCATTTGTGCATCACAGTCCCCGCTGGAGCAGCCCTGGGAGGAACAAGGGGGCTGCTGGGAACGTCCAAGGGGCTGCAGACCCCTCACAAGAGGTGCCTCTCTAACTGTCCAGTGGCCATCACAAACCCCGCATGGCCGGGGGCTAGAACCGCAGCCCTGCTGAGAGCTGGCCCCCCAGTCCCTGTGTGTGCTGATCCAAAGGGGTGCGGGAGCCCTGGGTTGGCCTGTCGGAACAAGGGGGAGCAGGGAGGGGTTGGGGGTTGACTCATCGCCAAAGCACTGTCCTATGCCTCTTCCTACAACAATAGTTTTGCCGTTGTCCAGGCTGATTGTAGTGTTTGCAGCCCACATGTGACAGCACGCAGCATGTCTATGGGAGCAGTATGGTGTATGCATGAGACTTACACGGCAGAGTTCTGGTCCAGGCTTTGGCCGTGTGAGATCCAGCCCCTGCTGGGTGTATTTATGGAGGATCTGGGGGTGGGAGTGGTGTATGTACATATATACTCTCACTGTGTGGATGTGCCCTAGATGTTCAGCACTATGTAGTCTTGTTTCCTCCCAGAGGCTAAACCTGGGGCACATAGAGACTCTGTACTGTGGAGGCTTAAGCATGGGCCCATCCAGTCCAAGCGGGGCTTTCTTGACTGTAGCTCTGGACGGTGGCCCCTTGCAGAGTTGTGTTCCCTTGCCCCAACCCTGAGCTGACAGTTTGCAGAACTAGGGCCGGCCTTAGGGAAAATGGCGCCCTGGCGAACTTGTATTTTGGCACCCTGGTCTCTCCTGCCTCCTCTGGGCCCCTAACCCATCCTCCCTGGCCTCCGCTCCCTCCCCCATCACCCCTGGATCAGCCACTAGCAGAGCACATTTTACCATTTTAGGGTGGGGATGAGCACTGATTGAACAGTAAGGTTGTCAATCAGGATGGCCTGATACGAATGTGGCCTCTGAAACAGAGTGGATCCAAGGCGATGAGATGTTCGGTGCCTGGCTCCAGCTTTTTTGCCACCCCAAGTGGCGAAGTGGGGGGGGGGGGGGAATGCCACGATCGGCGGCACTTCGGCGGCAGCTCTACCGCGCCGCTTCATTCTTCGGCAGCAATTCGGCAGCGGGTCCTTCGCTCCAAGAGAGAGCGAGGGACCCGCCGCTGAATTGCCGCCAAAGACCCGGACGTGCCGCCCCTTTCAATTGGCCACCCCAAGCACCGGCTTTCTTCGCTGGTGGCTGGAGCCGGCCCTGATTGAGCCACTCTTCTACTCCCACCCCCAATTGCGCTTCTCCCTCATTGCTTCAAGCTCCCTTCTGTGGCCTCGCACCCCAGCCCTGCCCCACTCCTTGCCTCTTACCCACAGCACCCACCCATAATGCTGGCCCTGTGCAGAACTGTAGCTGCAGGGGGCTTTGGGGCACATGGTCCGCTCCAGTCTCCAGCCCCATGATAGTGCCCAGCCCAGCCCAAGGAGACTTGCTCTGGGTTTGCTTTGTGCTGGGCTGTTTGGGGATATGACAGTGGAAATTGATTGGTTTTAGCTGCTGGTAGGCTGAGTCCGGGGTCCTACTCTAGCAGAAGAGAAGATTTTCCTTGTTTCCTGAGTCATTTCCCATTGACAAAAATGTGTTTTACAGCCAAACGTTCTAGAGCACTCTGCATTTGTGAAGGTTCTAGATCAACCTCAAGGAGAGCTCTTGGCAGCTCTAGGGCATCTCAGGCATCCAGCTTGTGAAGGTCTTGTCCTAGATCACACCACATGCTTGCCAATAAGTGGTCCAGATTACCACCACCCTGTTGAGGTTCCAGAGTATCCAATGTGAAACCTCATAGGGGCTATAGAGTGCTCCAGAAATATTACATTCTGGTGGAATGCACAGGCTAGAGCTTGGATCAGGATCTCCCCCTCCCCCCCCCCCCGTCCCCAGTTTAGGGTGCAGACTGATCTAGTGCTCTAGTGAATGAGCCATTGGGTGCTGGTTAGATGCCCCTCCACCATGTGGTCACAACAGTGGGAGCCTGAACAACCCCTCCCCTAGCTCAAGGCCTAGAAGTAGACTTTTGGAGGCGTTTGCCTGCCTGTTCCTAGGTGCAGGGTGCTTGCAGCACTGGCTATCAGTTCTTCGGAGGGTAGGGGCGAGCAGTCCAGATGTGAGGTCTGCTCACGTGACCAGAGCCCCTCAGCTACCCCCCAGGGTCAGGCCTGGCCCATCAGCCCCCTGTGCCCCCTTCCCCTGGCCCCAAACTAAACGCTGTGAAGGGCCTGCGGGGTTGACCTGCCATCAATGGGGCCTTCTCCACAGCTGCCTGCCCCAGGGCCCTCCCAGCCTGCGGCTTTCTGGGCTATGGTCCACCACTCTAGCTTTACTTTCCCCTTCTCCTTGATTCCCAGCTGCATGTTTGTAGGGTTGAGTTCCATCTATGAAACTTTTATTTCCACCACGACCACCCGGAAGTTCCTGTGTGATCGCTGCACTGTACTACTGGCAAATAAAGACCTTCTGAGGACAAACCGAGAAAGCACCAGCCACACCTGCTCTGTCTCTTTATCTGCCCTGCCGATGAGCTCTGCCCTTCTAGAGGCCAGTTCACCCACCAGGCTGGTGTCAGGAGCAGATCCCCCAGCCAGCTGCCATGCATGCCTCTGTGCCTCAGAGGTGAGCTGGGGAAAGACTGGGTGGGACACACATTCTCTGGGGGCTGGAAGGAACAAGGGGTGGAGTAGGTAGACGTGCAGCTAAGAGGAGGTTAATCACCGAGTCTTGGGGATCTCCCCCCCTCTAAAATCCAGCTCATCTGATCTCTGCTGTCCTGTGGGCAGGTACAGCACTCCCTCTGGTTGCTATGGCCCTAAACTTGTCTGGCTGCAGCACAGTCTGCTCCAAAAGGGGTTGGGAAATTGCTGGGAGCAAGCCTCAGAGCAACAGCATGTCTGGCATGGCAGCAACTCCCCAGACATTCTTCCCACAGCCCTAGGCCAGGGCATGGCCTGGAGAGGGGATCCCATCTACTAGCCACTGCATGCTCCAGGGAGCAGATCCCCTACCCATCACTGATCTCATGCAATGGGGCCCACAGTCCTTGTGAATGGGCAAGGAAATGGGATCAAAAAGGAGGATCGTGATCCAATCATCAGCCACTCGCAAGCTGATGGTTCAGATGTTTCGCAGAATCCTTTGCACTGGTCCCCACGATGCTTCATTGGAAAGTCTGTGGGAAGCAGGATGGTTTGTTGGGTTCTCCTGGCATCTAAGGAGACAATGGCCTGCAATGATTGAGACGGCATACTACAGCAGGAGCCGACTGTGGACAGATTGCGGGGAGGCGCTCAGGTGATGCTGGAAGACTTGGAAAAGCTGACAGCTGAGGTCCCATCGATGGATAGGGCGAGCCCCGCACAGGCAGGGCAAGTATACCTTTTAAGCCCTGTCTTTGGGAGAATGCTAATATGGCAAGTAATGCCTGATTCTGCACAGGGCAAGCGGTTGAGATGACACATGGACGGAAGGAGGCCGACCTCTGAAGCTCTCCTAATCCCATGACCCCATCCTTCTGCTCCATGCAAAGCCCAGTATAACTCCCCCCGGGTCCACTGGAATTGCCATTCACTGCATCGTGCCTGTAAGCATGTCCATTTGTACATGTGCTCTTCAGAGGACAAGGCACACCTGGCTGCCAGGTTCAGGTAAGGGCACATTCATAGTCTGCTGCCCTTTGAGCCAAAACTGGGCTCTGCCTGGCGAAGCAGTTGATTATGAGAGTATGATTGGAACATGGATGGATGACTTCTGAGAAAATCCCAGGAACTAGTGCGGGGTGGCTCAGTAGGGAGTTCCTACCAAGCCCCACTTCAGTACCTAATAGAACCACATTCAGGCAGTGACCTCTGTTAGAGATGTAAAGCTAAAGTCCTAGTCATCTGCGGTCATTATAGATCCCACAGCACTGTTCACAGGAAGAAGGATATAAACAGTGCTGTGCTGGCAAACTTCCAATTAGGTAGCTTCATTCTACCTCCCACAAACTCCCCCGCCCCTCCCCCCCCGAGTTTCAATGGGATACGGTATTCTGCTCTTCCTGTCTCACTGTTTTATAGTTTTGCTGTGTGCTGTTCAACAACAGCTGTGTTCCACCCAAGATGGCTGCATTCCAGTACTAGGTGAAGTGATTCCTGCATATTCCATTCACCATACTCAAGTTCCATCCATGGTTCTGGAGTAGCTAGCTGTTCCTGCTAAAATGTTAAGTAATTAAACCATTAACTCTGAAACTTAATAATGACACCACAGATGACAGTGATGTAAGAGCCCCTAGAACAGACCCATGCAGCCAGTTCTGCACCAAGTCACATTGGAAGCTTTTCTTCCCAGCCAGAAAGGCCATAAACTTGACAAATTAAGATGAAGTTGCCCAGTAATTGCTGGAGAAGCCAGAGAAGTGGCAGGAGTGTGCAGCAGCCCATACTGGTTCAGTTCAGCCCCTGAGGCTAACCAGGGCCAAACGTAGCCTCAGCGGGCTCCATACGCATGTGATACATTGCATTTAGCATGCAGGTCTAATGGCTTCACCAGCATTCTGCTCACCAATGCATCCCCTCTCCTGCAAGCATCTTCTCTGCTTTCCTCCCTTGGTAGCCCATCCCAGAGCCCCCTGCCACACTGATCCCCCTCCCACAGTAAGGTCCGCTAACGCTGTCTTTGCTGCAGTGGCGTTATGATGTAATAAAGTGGCTCAAAGTCTGGGATTCTGCTTGCCTCCTTGCTGTGCCTGGATGACCAGCCTCAACCTCCCTGGCTATTGCACTTTGTTTTCTCTCTGCCTTGCTGTCTTCATGAAAGTGAAGACAAAATAGCACACTCAACAGCCCATGCTGAGACATCCATTACTCTCTGCATAACTCATGCTATTTGGGTTCCGGCCCTGTCCTCTTTGCCTTGTGCCCCTGATCCTTCAATCAGCTCCACTCGTGCAGACCCATGGGCCAATGAACTGGGGTCCATGTTAGCAGATCCAACTGCAGGACTGATGCTTTAGGCTGTTAGGTCAGCAAGTTAGGGCCTGCACACATATGGGGCTGTTAAACAAATGGTACATCATTACAAATGTAAGATTTTGGTGGGTGAGTAAGGGTCAGCTGGGATTTAAGGTGCCCACAAAGCGAGGCGAGTCCTTGTGAGCACATGATTATATGCTATAACGATTGGCAGTGGGACAGTTGGAGTTGATAACTAAATCACCATCAGAGGGGTAGCTGTGTTAGTCTGAATCTATAAACAGCAACAGAGGGTCCTGTGGCACCTTTAAGACTAACAGAAGTATTGGAGCATAAGCTTTCATGGGTGAATGCCCACTTCATCAGATGGCTAGCCAACTACAGAAGCAGTTTCTCCTCCCTTGGTGTTCACACCTCAACTGCTAGCAGAGCACCTCACCCTCCCTGATTGAACTAACCTCGTTATCTCCATACTGATTTATACCTGCCTCTGGAAATTTCCATTACTTGCATCTGATGAAGTGGGCATTCACCCACGAAAGCTTATGCTCCAATACTTCTGTTAGTCTTAAAGGTGCCAAAGGACCCTCTGTTGCTAAATCACCATCATTAGGTTTCCAGATCTAACACTTCCACAAAAATGGATGGAGCAGCTCACACGTCCCAGAACTATGGTGCTGGGCTTTCTGCAGCCCTGGGCACACATAGCAGTGTCAATGACACTCGGGCCACGTTTGCCAGGTTTTCCTCACAAGGTGGTGGGCTGGAAACAGGATTGTTTAATGGAAGGTGAGACTCTGCACCCATTCCCCTAACAGGAGACAAGCCCTGCTTTATCCTCCAGGCCCCACCCCTTGAGTCTGCAGGCCCTGCCCCAACCCACATGCTCCACCCCATGAGCCTGCAGGCCCCGCCCAACCCACATGCCCCACACCATAAGCCTTCTGGCCCCGCCCCACCCCACGAGCATACAGGCCCTGCCTTACACATTGTGCCCCTGAGTGTGCGGACCCCGGTCCACCCGTCAACTGTGCGCTCCGGCCGGTCAGACTGGGGCGGCGCTAGGAGCCCGTGCTCCCATTAGCCCCGCCCAAGAGAGCCCACTGGGGCCAGGCGGAGGAGAAACTCGGGGAAGCTGGCCCCGCCCCCTCCTCCTCCGCCATGTAGCGCGGCGGGTCTGGTCCCCCGCCTTTCCCAGGTTCGTCATTTCCGGCTCATGCCGGAAGCCGCCTCGGAAGGAACTAAATTTGAACGGGTAACGCGATGCAAACCGCACTGACCTCCTGCTCCGGGACCGAGCCCCCCGGGACGGACCCGCCCCCGGACCGAGCCCAGTCCCCGCCCCCTGATGGTGGTCCCTCTCGCACCGAGGGAGGCTGGGGCAGAGCCGGGGGCGGGGCGGGAGCTGGCCCGAATGTCGCCCCCCCCCCCCGCCCCCGGGCTGCCCGCCGCCTATAACCCGCGTATCCGCCCAGCCAGGCGGGCCCCGGCCCGGGCAGCCCCCAGCCTGTGCTCGGCGCGAGTCCCCGGCTTGTTCCCTGCTGTGGCCCTCAGCGTGACAGCTGCTGTGACCCCGAAGGGACGCTGGGATCGGACCCCGGCTCGCGCTGGGAGCTAGCGTCGCCCTCCAGGCTGGCTGCAGTCCGCGAGGGAGGGGGGCACGTAGCTCCCGGTGGGACAAGTCCCTACAGCCACCACAAAGTCGAGATTCTGCCCCATCGGTGTATCGCAGGGGTGGGCAAACTTTTTGGCCTGGGGGCTGTATTGGGTTTTGGAAATTGTATGGAGGGCCGGTTAGGGGAGGTGGTTGTGCCCCGGCCCCCCATCTCCTATCTGCCTCCCCCCTGGGACTCCTGCCCTATCCAACCCCCCTGTTCCCTGATGGCCCCTCTAGGACCCCTGCCCCATCCAACCACCCCTTCTCCCTGTCCCCTAACTGCCCCTGGAATCCCTGCCCCTGACTGCCCCCTGCTACCCCATCCAACCCCTCCCCCCTTCCTGACTGCCCCCCTGGGACCCATGCCCCCATTCACCCCCCTATCCACACCCCTGCCCCCTGACCACCACCCCGAACTCCCCTGCCCTCTATCCAGCCCCCCCCCGCCCCCTTAGCATGCTGCCTGGAGCACTGGTGGCTGGCGCCGCTACAGCTGGGCCACGCTGCCGCCAGCACACAGCTCAGAGCACTGGGTCAGGATGCCCCAGGAGCTCACAGTCCCGCCGCCCAGAGCATTGCGTCCGCTGCAGAGTGAGCGAGCTGAGGCTGCGGGGAAGTGGCCAGGGGCTAGCCTCTTGGGCCGGGCAGGACGGTTCCGTAGGCTGGATGTGGTCCGCGGGATGTAGTTTGCCCACCTCTGGTGTATCAGGTTGGGCACAAACACGTCGTGTGGGCTGGATGCATCCCGGGGACCTTATGTTTGACACCCGTGCAACACCTTCTTAATCCCCACCCATGCCCAGCCATGAGTACACTGAATAGCAACGTGCCATGCATGCCCTGTGTATTATACCCTACAGTGCCCTCTGTACCTTCCCTCTGGCCTGCCTGCAGCTCATAGTGGGTCCCCCCGTGCTATCCTAAATGTTGGGTTATGCCCTGTGTACAGCATCCTGGCCCCTATGCCAGGCAACGATCCAAACTTGTGAGGCTGTGTTTGGTGTTTGTTCGGGAGACAGCCCCCCTGAGGCTGGTGTGTTCATCTCCCCTTGCATAGGCCAAGGAGAGGTGCTTCCCTGGTTGTGCTGTGGCAGCCTCCTGGATGTCGGAACCATAGAGGATGCCTATCCGTGCCCACTGTACCATCTGCTCAGATTTCTTTGACAATCACAAGGATGTGGCAGCTATCCACTGCGGGCACACCTTCCATCAGGAGTGGTGAGTAGACATGAACAGCATGACAGGTAGTGGTAAAAACATGCATCTCCTTTAACTGCTGAGTTGATATGTCTTATGATGATGTCAGTGTCTCTGGAGAAACAGAGGAAGTGCATCTCCAGTGTTTTGTTGTTGTGATAATGTCTTGTCTTTTTGCATTTCAGTCTCTGAACTCTTCAGCCTCCTCTTCTCTAATCCTGCTGTTTGCAAATATTATAGTTAAGGGGGATAAGGATGAAGACAGACATTAAAAACCATGCACCTTGTGCCTGGCTGACCCTTCTTGCGTTTTGAGGGGGTGGGTTGACAGATTGTTAGTTGGCCATCATTGTAATGCAGGCTTCTAAAAGTTGGGCTTTTCCTGTTTTGGAGAGATGCAGAACTAAAATAACAGGAGGTTCTGTGGGTTGGCATTGAGCTGCATGGTATAGTTGTGTGTTGGGAGCACTGGGCAGGGGGGCTGCCGATCAGCATTGAAGTGCCTTGGCAGAGTTGTAGTGGGGCTGAGGACTGTAGTAGGGGAAGGGGGTGCAGTTCTGCCAATGCAATGCAAAACTGAGCAATGTGGGAAATCCTGCACAGTTCTTGACTAGTTAGTGCTAATTGGAGCTAGGCAGATTGAGTGCCTTATACTCAAAAGCAGTAAAAAGTACTTAATTTGTCTTAATGTATGTTGTTGTATTTCGTAACATGGTGTCTTTGATTGAAGGCTCTCTGAGTGTTTTTTGAATATTAAAGTCACACAATGCCACTGTGAGGTGGGTAGATATCTCACCTCCCCATTTTAGTGATTAGGAAACTGAGGCAGAGCAAAAGTTAACTTGTCCAAGCTCACAGTAAGCCAGTATCAGATTTGGGAATAGGAATCAAATCCTAGTCCTGTGCTTTTAACACTCTGAGACTAAAGGAAATGGGGATTAGGCCCGTCAATATACAGACTTCAAGATACTTTTTTTTGCCGGTCTTGATTCTTAGGTGTTAAATTGAAACTCATTTTTTCATTAAAATGGAGAAATGCCAAACACACTAAATGTGTCTGTATGCCACAGGCTCTCCCCTTTCGAGCCATGTGTTAAAGGAGCTTTTTTCGTGGTGACCCAAACTAAGATTCTGTACCAGGGCCTAGTGTCACTTGCTGGCTCATATGATTCTCCCTGGGAAGTCTTATTTCTGAGTTTCTCTTGACTGCCAGACAAATAACTCTGGTAACTGAATATCCTCTTTCCTCTTAGCAGCTTCCTTCCCTTGTAGAAAACACCTCTGCTGTTCAAGTCTTTCGTGTCTCCTTCCTTCCTTCCTTCCACCTTTTCATGTTTTGTCTGTCCCCTCTGTCTTCCACGATTCCCACTCTCTCCCCTAAACGTCCTTGTCACAGTGACCCTTCTTCTGGCTAAGGGTGTGGTGCTTGGGCTTCCTCTGTTGATTTTTCACTTCGTTGGAGGAATGTGCTAGTGTGAAATGGGGCTGCAACTTGCAATGCTCTTGAACTCTGATGCAGTGCTGCTCCCTCCCCCTTCATGCTTCTCCCTTCCCCATCTGTGGTCTTGGTTTCCTTGCCCTCTCCATCAGAAATGACGCCATTGTGTTGCTCCTGCACAAAGTGCTTGTCCATGTGCTCCAGCAGGAGCAAGCTAAAGATGAAACGTAGCTCAGTGGTTTGAGCATTGGCCTGCTAAACCCAGGGTTGTGAGTTCAATCCTTGAGGGGGCCATTTAGGGATCTGGGGCAAAAATCTGTCTGGGGATTGGTCCTGCTTTGAGAAGGGGGTTGGACTAGATAACCTCCTGAGGTCCCTTCCAACCCTGTCATTCTATGTTTCTAATCAATTCCACGCTTTTGCTGGAGTTCCTTTGCAAGTGTATTTGAGCTGGAGGCATGTGCTCTTCCTATGGGATCAACTGAGTGTGTGGGGGAAGGGGGGCAGAGGGGACATGTGTATACCAGGGTGCACTCATCCACACCAAAATGAATCACCCTGGGGATGGTCACTGACTTCAATGAAAGGAACATTCATCGTATATTTTTTTCTCTTTCTCCCTCAGTCTCATCCAGTGGTTTGATACTGCACCGAGTCGGACTTGTCCGCAGTGTAGAATTCAGGTAAATCCTTAATCCTGAACTGTATTTCTACATCCCAATGCTGTCTACCAGCACTGTCAGAGCTCAGGCCTGAGGGCACAGTGGTGGCTCACAGAGGCATTGATGGCATACAGAGATTGGCTGTCACCTCTCAGTCTCTATCAGACTATCAGACTGTGCTGGGCGTCACTACTTACATTCTAGCAGAGAGGCTAAGGCCTTGGCTACACTTGCAGATGTACAGCGCTGTGAGTTAAACCTGACTTCGTGCAGCTGAGTAGGGAAAGCGCTACAGTCTGTCCACACTGACAGCTGCCCAGCGCACTGTTGTGGCCACATTTGCGGCAATTGCAGCGCTATTGGGAGCGGTGCATTATGGGCAGCTATCCCACAGAGCACCTCTTCCCATTCTGGCGCCGTGGGTTGTGGGAAGGGGGCGTGGGTGCGGGGCATTCTGGGTCCTGTCCCAATGCCCCGTGCTGCATCGCTTCGCATCCCAGAAATCCCTTTGTTTCCGTTCACCTTTGGCGCCATCTTTCAACGGTTTCTGTGCAGCGCGATCTGTCTGCGGGAAATGGAGCCCGAACTGCTGAGGTGTATGCTGGCTTATGTCGCCAGCACGTCACGTTTGGCTGTCGAACTATTCCTTAAGATCCAAAGTGAGAGTGAGGAGTCCGACGATGCTATCGAGCCGCGTAACGCGTACGACACAAAATTGCTTGTGGCATTCACGGACATGCTCAGCACCGTGGAACGCCGCTTTTGGGCTCGGGAAACAAGCACCGAGTGGTGGGATCACATCGTCATGGAAGTCTGGGATGACGAGCAGTGGCTGCAGAACTTTCGGATGAGAAAAGCCACTTTCGTGGGACTGTGTGAGGAGCTCGCCCCCACCCTGCGGTGCAAGGACACGAGATTGCGAGCTGCCCTGCCAGTGGAGAAGCGGGTGGCTATTGCAATCTGGAAGCTGGCAACTCTAGACAGCTACCGGTCGGTCGCAAACCAGTTTGGAGTGGGAAAGTCGACCGTTAGAATCGTGTTGATGCAAGTTTGCAAGGCCATTAATCGCATCCTACTCAGAAGAACCGTGACTCTGGGTAACGTGCAGGAAATAGTGGATGGCTTTGCACAAATGGGGTTCCCTAACTGTGGAGGGGCAATAGATGGGACGCACATTCCTATTCTGGCACCAGACATGCTAGGATCCGAGTACGTTAATCGGAAGGGGTATTTCTCTATGGTTCTCCAGGCGCTTGTGGATCACCGTGGGCGTTTCATTGACATTAACACAGGCTGGCCTGGAAAGGTGCATGACGCACGCATCTTTTGGAACACTTGGCTGTTCAGGAAGATGCAGGCCGGGACTTTTTTCCCAGAGCGGAAGATCACGGTAGGGGAAGTTGAAATGCCCATTGTGATCCTTGGAAATCCCGCTTACCCGTTAATGCCGTGGCTCATGAAACCCTACACAGGGAGCCTTGACAGCAGCAAGGAACGGTTCAACTACAGGCTGAGCCGGTGCCAAATGACTGTGGAGTGTGCCTTTGGCCGTTTAAAGGGCCACTGGCGATCTCTGTATGGGAAGCTGGACTTGGCCGAAAACAGCATCCCCGCGGTTATATCCGCGTGCTGTGCCCTCCATAATATTTGTGAAGGGAAGGGTGAAAGCTTCACTCAGGCATGGACCTCCGCGGTTCAACACCTGGAGGCTGAATTTGCACAGCCAGAGAGCAGGGCTATTACAGGGGCCCAGCGCGGGGCTGCAAGGATTAGGGATGCCTTGAGGGAGCAATTTGAGGCTGAAAACCAGCAGTGATATCTGGTGCCCTGCATGGGAGTGAAGTGCAGTAGTTCCAATCTTTAGGAATCAGTGTCTGCTAAGCAGACTTGCAGTGCCTGTTTATTTCCTGGGCTAAGGAGTCTTTTACTTTATGCAATAATAAAGAATGTTTTCAAAGCCAAAAAATCCATTTATTGAAAAGAAACAAGGGGGTGGAGTGGGGAACGGTACAATCACAGATTTGCGTATGTCCTGTCTGGTGTGCTGTGCAGTGAGTGCTGCACTTCAGGACAGCTATACTGTATGGTGATGGGGGTTGAGTGCAGAGGGTAAGGGTTGTGGTTTTCAGGGCTGGGTGGTGAAGATACTGGTGTTGGAGGCAGCGGGTGGCGTGAAGAACACGGAAGTTGGGGAAAGTGGGTTGGAGGTGACAGTGGGGCACAACGGAAAGAGGTTTGGGACAAGGGCTGTAGGGGGGAGGTGGCGGCGTTTGCGGTACTGCTCCTCTTTCTGCATGGCTACGAGCTCCTGGATAGCGTCTGCTTGGCGCTCCATGATGCTTATGAGCCGATCCGTGCTTTGCTGCCGGTGCTCCGTGCTTTGCCGCCGGTGCACTGCGTTTTCCTGGCGGATCCTGCTTTCTCTCTCTCTCCAGTTCTGTGCTTTCTCATTCTCTTTAATAGATTGCCGCATCACTTCTTGCAGCATGTCGTCTTTGCTTTTTCATGGTCTCTTCCTGAGTCTTTGCAGTCTCTGAGCAGGCGATAAGAGGGACGGCTGAGGTCTCAAGGTTGATGCTGCTGTATAGGCAAAATGCAACATTTAACAGAGGCAGCATTGTTTATACCAGACAGAGTAATGATTCCCACCGCACTTAAGGAGTAGAAAACACACAGGGTCTACACAATAGCATAATTTTCCCATCCGAAACAGCACACATATCCCACGGGAGCCTCAAAATGGTGAGTAAGGGGGACTGATTGTTTCAGGGCTGCGCTGTCCTCTGGGTTTCTGTGCCTTGGGGAGAGCCAACAGCTTCAGGGGGCACCTACACTGAACACTGTCCCAACATTTTCCACAGGAGTTCGTCCTGGACGATATCTCGCTGCTGAGGGTGACCTGGGAAGCAAGGGAGGGTCTTCTATTGCAGTGCGGCTTCCGCCCTGGCCCATATGCAGCTTGCCTGTGTGCAGCAATGGTCCCCCCGCCCCTCGCGGCACAGTGGCGCGGACACGTTAGCCTGGCTGGGACAAGGACCATGGTGGCTCTCCCGATAAACCTGCGCAAGCGCATTGCACACGTTCTGGATGAGACATTCGAGGAGATTACCGAGGCCGATTACTGCGATGTGATAAACCACATCAATGCACTATTCCACATCTAGGCATGCATGCCTAACCCTCCTCTCCCAAAGAGCCCACACCGAAAAAATTCCTTCCCGAAAAAAAAAAAACGCTTACCGGGAACCTGCTCTTCTGTTTGTCCTCCACCAAGTACCGGCCGCTGCGACTGGCTACCTTTCTCCTGGCTCGAGAAGAGCTCCTGGCTGCATGGCTCCAGGGATTCCGGGGTGTCTCCATCCGGCCCACCACCATCACTCCCGTTTTCCTCCTCCTCCTCCCTCTCCCCTTCCCCCCCCTCCCCCCCCGTCTCTGAAGTGTCCGTGGTGGTGCTCGGAGTGGAGGTGGGGTTAACCCCAAGTATCGCATCCAGCTATTTGTAGAGTCGGCAGGTTGCGGGGGGAGCACCCGAGCGGCCGTTTGCGTCGCGGGCTTTGCGGTAGGCACTCCACAGCTCCTTCACTTTAATCCTGCACTGCAGGGCGTCCCGGTCATGGCCCCTTTCCATCATGTCCTTTGATACCTTCCCGAAGGTATCGTAATTCCTACGGCTGGAGCGCAGCTGGGACTGGACAGCTTCCTCCCCCCAAACACTGATGAGGTCCAGCAACTCGCCATTGCTCCATGCTGGGGCTCGCTTGGCGCGTGGAGGCATGGTCACCTGGAAAGATTTGCTGATAGCACACCACGCCGGGCTGAGCAAACAGGAAGGGGATTTTTAAAATTCCCGGGGAATGTAAAGGGTGGGTCACATGGTTGGTTACCTGAGGCCAGGGCAGTAGAGTTTGAACTGATGACCAGAGTGGCTAGAACAGGCATTGTGGGATACTGCCGAATAATTCTGGAGGCCATTCACAGCGCATTGGGCGGGCAAACTGGCGCCGCAGCGCTGCAGCGGCAGCGCAATACTTGCTATTCCTCTCGGGGAGGTGGAGTACATGCGGCGCTGCAACCACGGAGATACAGCGCTGCAAATGCCTTGCCAGTGTGGACGGGAAGTGAGTTACAGCGCTGTAACTCGCAAGTGTAGCCAAGGCCTAAGGAGTGAATGGGCCATGGAGACTGAAATCCTCCCTCTAAGCCTCTCCAGGCCAGATTGGGGCACATTGGGGAAGCATGTTTTGCTACTGCCAGACCTTCAGGGCTTTTACTGTGGCAAAACTTCACTAGCGCTAAATTGTCCTCCTGAAAAAGAAGAGGTGGGGGGAGCTAGGAAATAATCTAGGCCTGAGATTTAAAACTTTTATTAAAGTTAATGTTTAAAATTAAATATACACAAGTTAAGAGGGAAGGTACTGTACATCTGGGGTCAGTACTTCCTAGCTTCCCCAGCTGAGATCAGGACACTGCACATACACATAGTGAGAGACCGTCCCTGCTCTGGAGCACTCAGCCTAAATAGGGGAAAAAGACAGCGGGTGGGAGACAGGAAGGAGTTTCTCCCTTCTACAGATTAGGAACCAAGGCACAGAGATTCAGTGACTCACTCAAAGTTCACCCAGGGAGTCTGGGCAGAAGCAGGAACTGAACCCAGCTCTTCTGAGTCCCACCCAGTCCAGTGCCTGAACCCCAAGACCATATTTCTTACGTTAGTCTAGTTCTTGTGCCTCACGTTACAGTAATAGTCAAGGTTGGGGGTCTTGGCCTGTGCTAGGCTTTATTGGCTATACTCTGAGCTGAGTTACACGGAGGCATCAGTTTGCAGCCAGCATGTTAATTTTATAGGTGTGCTCCTGTCTTTTTCTTTCCTTTCAAGGTCTTGGCCCTTGTTGATTCCCTGTATTCTTCACCACCTCTTACATCTCTGGGTTACCATGGAGTTCTCGCGAAATAACATCTTATGTAGCAGTAACTATGCAATTAGCTGGTGTCATGACTGCATATAATACTTAAAACACAAAGCTGTAACGGCATGGGGGAGGTGGGGAGAGCTATTGCACTCAATTACAGCACCCTCTGCATACAGAGAGCAGCACATACTTCTGTGTTTGGATTTGGCACTGGGTGAGCTCAGCATCAGCTGCTGGGCCTGAGCTGCCAGAGAACAAGCTGCTCTTGACTCAGAAATGCCTGAATCTTTCTGTCAAAATTCCAGGATCTTGCCTGGAGTGACAACTGTAAATTTCAAGTTTGTTGCTTGGGTGACAGATCCAGGATCTCACCATAGAGATATCAACCGTGTGAACTGACTCCCACTAGCTATACCACACATTACTATCTTGTGATGGGACAGTAACCTTCTCCCATTGTAGCTGTCTGCCTAGCAGAAAAGGCTCTCTCTGCATTTTCACACTCCTGTTCCATGTCTCATCTAGGTCAGCAAAAGACACATCATCAATAAGCTGTTCTTTGATGTTGCCCTGGAGGAGCAGACGTCACTGGATGCAGAAAGCATACAGGTATTCTGACTCAGTTCTCTTAACAGCAGCCAGGAGCCACAGTCTGTCACAACAGCTTCTTTCAGTCACTGGTGGGGTCTCTAAAAAGTCCTGGGCTTCAAAGTTGGATGTTGCTGTTCTTTCTCCTGTTTGCCTCTCTGCTTTCTGTCCCTGTCCTCGCCACTGAGCTCAGCTCAGCTCTTCCTGCAGAACACCTTCACGTGGTGCTTCACAATGGTCCCTGCTTTTCTCTCAAATGAGGAAGCCATCTCCACCCCTTCGCTCCTTCCCCCTCACTTCTCATCTTCCCTGAAGCCCTTCCCATATGTTATAACTGTTCAAACTCTTTTTGTTCTTGAGGCCCCTTGATTGTCGGGAAGGCTGGGATACAAAGCTTTCCTGCAGCCTGGGGTGGAGAGAGTCCCAAGTTCTATCGAGCCAATCGGCAAACCCTAGAGAACCTGGGCATAGGAGGATGATCCTCTAACTCTCTTGGGGAAGGGCCTATTAAAGGTACACTCAATTTGTTCACTTTATCCATTTAACAGCCCTCTGTGTTTAGGTGAGTGTCACGGACTCACAGGTCGTGCCCACTCTTGGCCACATACGGTCCCTGCGGGGGGGAAACCCCCGTCAGTGTGACAGCCCTTCTCGGGGGTCCACTCTCTCTCGGTGGTTAAGCCCCTCCGCCTCCTGGAACCACACCTCTCTGAGCCTTAGCATGCCTGTCTCTCGCTGTGGGCCCCCTCAGGGAGTCCACTCACTCTGGACCCCAGGGGCCTCCACTCCCAGAGGGAATAATGCAACCCTGTTCTCTAGACCGGAGTGACTCTCAGCCAGCGTAAAACAGAAGGGTTTATTGAGCGTCTGAACACAGCATAGGAAATTCTCAGGGCCCTCAGGCTGACCTTCCTCAGCACAGTACATCTAAGTCTCTCCTGCATCCAGGTGGGCTCTGCCTGTTCGTTCTCTCCAGTCCCGAGCCCCCATGCTTTCCACCTGGGCGTCTGATATCACCTCCCCCAAGCCCCACCTCTGTCTATTTTCTTCTATCCAGATAAACAGGGTCGCCTGGGCCTCCTCTCCTTTCAGCCGTCCTTTGTTCCCCTCTGTCTGGAATCGGCTGGCCAGGTCACTGGGGTCCTCTCTTCGCAGCCCATTGTCCTCCCACTGGCCAAAACTGGCTGTGACTCCCAAGCTGGGCCTCCTGGTGACCAGTCGCTGGGGTATCCATTCTCCAGGCCATTGGCTGGGGTCCCAAGTTCCATCGCTGGTCCTCTGTAACAACAAACTCCCTCTCCCATCACCTTGTTAAACCAGTAACACCCAGGGAAACTGCGTCCCACCCCCATGGTATTGAAAAAAACAAGAAACCCCCCCCACTTTGTAACATCTCCCCCCTCCCTGCTTCAGCTCAAGTTCAGGGCCCCTGTCCTGTGATAAAGCATCGGCTATAATGTTGGCACTCCCCCTCACATGGACCACCTCCATGTCATAAACCTGGAGGAGCAGGCTCCATCTCAGCAGCTTGCCATTAGCCCCTTTCATTTGGTGCAGCCACGTCAGAGGCGAATGGTCAGTGTACACAGTGAAGCGCCACCTAAATAGATATGGCTGCAGCTTTTTAAGGGCCCACACCATAGCCAGGCATTCCTTCTCTATGGCCGCAAAGTGCTGCTCCCAGCGCAGCAACTTCTTGCTCAGGTACACAGTGGGATGTCTCTCCTCCTTAGTATCAGTTTGCATCAGCACTGCACCCAGTCCGGTGTCTGAGGCATCAGTGAACACCAGGAAGGGTTTGTTAAAATCTGGGTTTACCAGCACCAGGCTTTGGATGAGTGCCCCCTTTAGCGCACAGAGAGCCCTCTGGCACTGCCCGATCCAGACCACCTTGTCCGGCTTTCCCTTCCTACAAAGCTCCATGAGGGGAGCTGCCAGGTTGCTAAAGTGTCGCACAAACCTCTAGTTGTACCCCGCCATGCCAATGAAAGCCTGGACCTGCTTCTTAGTCTGGCCGCTCCCCACCTTGTGGCCCAGGTATGACACCTCTGCAGTCCCCACCTTGCACTTTCCAGCTTTTATGGTCAGTCCTGCATCCTGGAGGTGACCCAGCACCCTCTTCACTTGGGACCACATGTTCTTCCCAGGTCTGGCTAAAGACACAGATATCATCAATATACGCTATAGCAAAGTCCTCCATCCCCTTAGTAACTGGTCCACCAGGCGCTGGAAGGTGGCAGGTCCCCCTTGAGGCCAGAAGGCAGGACCAGTAACTCAAAGAGCCCTATTGGGATAGTGAAGGCAGACTTAACCCTGGCCTCTGGGTCCAAAGGAACCTATCAGTAGCCTTTGGTGAGATCCATGGTAGCGAGGTTCCGGGCACCCCACAACGTCTCTAGGATCTCATCGGTCCTAGGCATGGGTTAGGCATCAGACACGGTGATGGCATTGAGCTTCTGGTTCTGTGTGGACTATCAGATCAATCCATCCGTCTTGGGGACCAGCACCATGGGAGAGGCCAGGGGCTGGAGGATGGCTGGATCACCCCTAAAGCCAGCATGTCTCCAATCTCTCTCTCCAGGTCCTGGGCTGTTTTCCCAGTGAACCTGAATGGTGAACACCTGATGGGAAGGTTGGCTCCCATTTCCACCTGGTGAACAGCCAGGTTAGTGAGCCCAGGCCGGTCAGAGAACAGCTGCCGGTATGAATGCAGCACATCTCTGATCTCAGCCTGCTGGGCAGGGGTTAGCTGGATTGAGAGGGGAATTAATTCCAGCGAGGGGTCAGCCCCTGCCTCAGGGAGGAGTCCCACCAGGGGATCCTCTCCCTTCTCCCACTGCCCACACACAACCAGCACCAACTTCTCCCTGTCCCAGTATGGCTTCATCATGTTGACATGGTACACCTGGTGGCTGTGCGCCAAGTTGGACAGTTCCACTAAATAGTTCACCTCATTTACCTGTCTGATGACCTTGAAGGGGTCATCCCAGGCAGCTTGCAGCTTGTTCTTCCTCACGGGGATGAGAAGCATCACCTACTCCCCGGTAGCATAGGAGCGGGCATGTGCTGAGCGGTCGTACCAGACCTTCTGTTTCCTCTATGCCCTGGCTAGGTTTCCCTTGGCCAAGCCCATGAGCTCCGTGAGTTTTTCCCAGAAGGTCAGTACATACTCCACACTGATTCTCCATCGGGAGAGGCCTTCCCCTCCCACTCATCCCTCATAAAGTCTAGGGGTCCCCTCACTCTCCTCCCTGTGGATTCCTGGGGCACTTCCCTGTATGCGAACAGCAGGTGGGGTAAATACTTGTCCCAGTCCTGCGGGTGCTGTTCCATAAATGTTTTCAGCATCATCTTTAGGGTCCCATTGAACTTCTCCACCAGCCCGTTGGACTGAGGGTGATATGCCGAGGCCCCAGTGTGTCGGACCCCACACTTCTCTCACAAGCACTGGGGCAGGGTTGACATGAAGTTGGACCCCTGGTCTGTAAGGACCTCATTGGGGAACCACACTCTGGTAATGGTAAGCAGCGCGTCTGCCTCTGTCGAGGACAAGGCCACCGACTCGGGGTAGCACATAGCTAAATCTACCACCACCAGAGTGTATTTCTTCTCCAACCAGGTTACCCTGCTGATGCCCTGATGCCCTTCAAGGGGAATATTGTGGGCCAAGAACAACAGTCTGTGGTGGTACCTCTGGGGAACCACCAACTGCCTCCTGGCTTTCCAAGGTTCAGTTTGTACCCAGCCAGCCCAGGAATCCCTTCTCCCACAGGAATCTCTCCCGGCGGTCCTCCCACTGGGATCCTGGATCGCTGTGGCCAGCAAGGGCCCTCAGCTTCTCAAAGGAGGGATGCTCCTGCAGCTCCATCTGGAATTCAGCTGCTGGGTTTGAGGGTACAGCCCTGGTTGGGGGTGCCTTAGTTTCCTCAACTTGGGACGGCAGCTCCGGTCAAGCCCTACCCTGGGTGCTTCAGTCCCCCACTTCCAGAGGTCCCGCATCCCGCTCTGGGTAAGGACCAGGGTGCTTTGAGTGCCATCTGGCCAGTTCTCCAAGTCATTACCCAGTAGCACCTTGGTAGGCAGGTGATCGTGCACCCCAAACTCTTTGGGTCCCTCCTTAGCTCCCCATTTCAGGTGTATCTTCGCTACAGGCACCTTGACGGGGAGCCTGAAAACTCCCCTCAGGGTCATGTATGCATCGGACACTAGCTGTCTGGGTCCACCTCCTTGGGCCACGCCAGTGTCCCAGAACCCCTGGACGCTCCTTCCCCCCACCTCAATGGGGATGATGTAGCGATTGTCCCCCGGGGCCTGTCCCACACTCACCTGGCGTATTGAGTACAGGCACTCTGGACTGGAGCCCCGCCTTCCCCTGCTGGCCTGGCCTGGCGGTCCCCTCCCCCTGGCACAACCCTATCGACTGCGGCCCCCTGGACTGCCAGTGCCTCCTCTCGGTGGGCTTCCACCCAGTTGACACCCATGGGTTCTGCTTGGCTGCCATTTCCATCATCTTCAGGCATTGTGCCCTCTGTATCCTTTTTGGCCACAGTAATTACATTTTAGGTCCCTCGAGTCGCATGAGGGGTGTCGGCCCACCCCGGCATTCATGGGCACCCCTGAGTTGGGCTTCCTGGAGTCCCACCTTTGAGAGGTCTCTGAGTGACTCCCCTTCTGAGTCCCCGATGTGGGTCTCCCTCCTGCCCCCAATTTGCTGTCCACAAACTCATTCACCAGTGCACCTACACTGTGCAGATCTTTACGCTTCCGGTCCACTAACCACATCTTAAGGTCTGGAGGGCGGATGTCATACAGCTGCTCCAACTCCCCCAGGTTATACACGTCCTCTGCGGTAATGGCCCCTGTGCCCTTCCCGCACTTACGGAAATATTCCCTCAGCAGATTGGCTACCTCCTTGTAAGTGACACCTGGGGTCTTGCGTACACCCCGGAATCGTTTCCTGTACGCCTCGGGGGTCAGTTCAGACTTCATCAGCAAAGCCTGTTTGAACAGGTCACAGTCCCCTCTGGTGTTGTTTGGACCAGTGATCTACTAGGCCTCTCCAATCCTTGACTCTGGGAGCCAGGCTTTCAATGTCCTTAAAAACTTAAATGCTTCTTGCCAGAGGCTGGCTGGTTACTTTTCAGTCAGGCTTTCCCCTTTGATCAGCGTTTCAGTCGCATGGTGGTGGAGGTGTCTGTACATGTAGGTGGACGAGAGAGGAAGCATGGCAAAATGTCTCTCTCCCTTTTATCATGTCCTTTCTTTCCTCTTGGCTTTGCGTACCCTCCCCACCCCCCCTTCAGAGTCAGGTGAGCATTACCTCATCGCAATCCCAAACTGACCAAAGGAAGGGGGTGACTCCCTTGAGGGTCTAACAGATTCTTTTATTGCTGCCTAAGCCAGTGTCCATTGTTCCTGTGAGGCTAGGCTGGGTTTGTCCCATCCATGTCTTGATGAGGTGTGAACTGCCTCTCTGGTCTTAGAGAGTTTTTGCATGGGGTTGTTCTAAGCCATGAGGATGCATTTTCAGCCTCATGACTATAAACCTTATTATAACAATTACTATAAAATCACTATAACAACCATGCTCAGTGCATTATGAGCTTTCCGAAGACACCAAACATGACAAACTTTGCATTGGATACCACACAATCATTTTATAAAGATGAACATGGGGGTGTAGGGTGTTCCCCCAAGGTACAGAGCATCACACCCCTGTCTCAATACCATCCATTTGGCTGAATGCCTCTATGGCCTTCAGACCCAGCAGGGGGGTTAGACAGTGGAGCCTGTGGGGTCAATCTAGATCAGATCACAAGCCTTCTCAAAGGCTATGAGGTAGGCATCAGTATCCCCCCATCCTTAAACTGAGGCTGGTGTCTAGATTCCCCACAAAACTGGTGTCTCGGGGCCCTTTCCCACTTACCCCCCCGGCAGGCCCTCTTGGCCCACTTCTCCTCCAACTCCAACTCGTGCTTTTGCTGTTCTGCACGGCCCGCCAGCCTCCACTCCTCCAGCTCCTTTGTTTTCAGTTCCAGCCTCGGCAGCTCCTCCAGGGAGAAACCTGACTGGGGCCCCCCCTGTGCTGACTGGGGAGTCAGGTCTGATAGACTCCTGACTGCTACACGGACTGCCCCCATGGCTATTCCCCGGCTCTCCAGGCATCCGAGGAGCGCCCCTGGGATCTGGAGCCTGTTCCTGAGACTGGTCATTCTCTACAAGCTGAGCCATCAGCTGCTCTTTAGTGAGCCTCCCCACGCTCAGCCCTCTCTCTCTGCACAGACGTGCCAGCTCCCTCTTACGGAGCTGCTTATAGGCCATTTCCGCACTGGTTCCTTCAATTCTCTCATTTTATCGCTGGCAGCCACTCACTGCAAAGCCAACAGTCTACAGGGTGCGTCCACAAACCGTCCTCTGCTACCACGGATTCACAGGTTGTGCCCACTCTTGGCCCCGTATGGTCCCTGGGGGGGCTCCCTTCAGTGTGACAGCCCTTCTTGGGGGTCCACTCTCTCTCAGGCGTTAAGCCCCTCCGCTTCCTGGAACCGCACCTCTCTGAGCCTTAGCACGCCTGTCTCTCGCCGTGGGCCCCCGCAGGGAGTCCACTCGCTCTGGACCCCCGGGGCCTCCACTCCCAGAGGGAATAATGCAATCCTGTTCTCTAGATCGGAGTGACTCTCAGCCAGTGTAAAACAGGAGAGTTTATTGAGTGTCTGAACATAGCATAGGAAACTCTCAGGGCCCTCAGGCATGGCCTCCCTCAGCACAGTACATCCAAGTCTCTCCTGCATCCAGGTGGGCTCTGTCTGCTCTCTCTCTCCAGTCCCGAGCCCCTGTGCTTTCCAGCTGGGCATCTGATATCACCTCCCCCAAGCCCTGCCTCTGTCCATTGTCTTCTGTCCAGGTAAACTGGGTCACCTGAGCCGCCTCTACTCTCAGTCATCCTTTCTTCCCCTCTGGCTGGAATTGGCTGGTCAGATCACTGGGGTCTTCTCTTCGCAGCCCATTGTCCTCCCACTGGCCAGAACCGGTTGTGACTCCCAAGCTGGGCCTCCAGGTCACCAGTCATTGGGGTATCAATTCTCCAGGCCATTGGCTGGGGTCCCAAGTTCTCTCACTGGTCCGCTGTAACAACAAACTCCCTCTCCCATCACCTCGTTAAACCAGTAACACCCAAGGAAACTGTGTCCCACCCCCTCGACATGCAAACCATTGAAAAAAACAAGAAAACCCCCCACTTCGTCACAGTGAGTCACAGTTTCCATGTATACTCAGGCATTTTTTCCCTGTTACTGTGCAAGACCCATAAAGGAGGGTGGAGTGATTCAAAGGTTCCAAGGTCAGAAAAGACCATTGTGATCATCTAGTGGGACTTCCTGTGTCTCAGAGACCAGAGAACTTCCCCAGAATAATTCTTAGAGCAGATCTTTGAGAAAAACATCCAATCTTGATTTAAAACTTGTCACTGACTCCACCATGGCCTTGGGTAAATTGTTGAAATGGTTAATTATTTTCACCATTAAAAATTTACACCTTATTTCCAGTCAGAATCTGTTGAGCTTCAACTTCCAGCCATTGGATCGTGTTAGACCTTTACTAGATTGAAGGGCCCATTATTAAATATTTGTTCCCTGTGTAAGTACTGATAGACTGATCAAGTTACCCCTTAATCTTTTCTTTGTTAAGCTAAAGAGATGGAGCTCCTTGCATCTATATAAGGCAAGTTTTCTAATCCTTTAATCCTTTTCATGTCTCTTCTCCGGGCCCTCTCCAATTTATCAACATCCTTCTTGAATCCAGAACCGTAGCAGCAGTTGCACCAGTGCCAAATACAGAAATAAAATAACCTCTCTGCTCCTACTTGAGATTCTTCTGTTTTATGCATCCAAGAATCACATTAGCCCTTTTGACCACTGTGTTGTACTGGGAGCTCATGTTCAGCTGATTATCACCACTACCCCCAAATCTTTTTTTAGAGTCACTGCTTCCCAGGATAGAGTCCCCCATCCTGCAAGCATGGCCTACATTCTTTGTTCCTAGATGTATACATTTACATTTAGCCATATTAAAATGCACACTGTTTACCAAGCAATCCAGATCACTCTGTGTCAGTGATCTGTCCTCATCACTATTTACCACTCCCCCAATTTTTGTGTCATCTGTAACCATTTTCAGTGACGATTTTATGTTTTCTTCTAGGTCGTTAATAAAAATGTTAAATAACATAGTGCCAAGATCCAATCCTTGCAAGACTCTCCTGGAAACACACCTGTTAGATGATGATACCCTGTTTACAGTTACATTTGGAGACCTATCAGTTAACCAGTTTTTAATCCATTTAATGTGTGCCATGTTAATTTTATGTTCTAGTTCATCAAAATGTCATGCAATACAAAGTCAAATGACTTACAGAAGTTGTTTCCATCAATGCTGTTACCTTTATCAACCAAATTTATAATCTCATAAAAAAAAAATCAAGTTAGTTTGACAGGATCTGTTTTCCATAAACTGAGGTTGATTGGCATTTAATTATACTTCCCTCCTTTAATTCCTTATTAATCTAATCCCGTTATCAGCTGCTCTGTTATGTTGTCCAGGAACAATGTCAGACTGACAGCTGTATAATTACCCAGGCCATCCCATTTACCCTTTTAAAAAATTGGCACATTAGCTTTCTTCCAGTCTTCTGGAATTTCCCTAGAGTTCCGAGACTTATTGAAAATCAACATTAACAGTTCAGTGAGCTCCTCAGCCAACTCTTTCAAAACTCTTGGATGCAAATTATCTGTGCCTGCTGATTTAAAAATGTCTAACTTTAGTAGCTATTTAACATCCTCCTGAGATTCTAGTGGAATGGAAAGAGCGTTATCAAATGGTATGACTACCTCATCTGATTTTTTTTCTCAGAACCCCACATTTGACATGGGAGCAGGTCTGGTATGCCAACCTACTTTTAACTCATTGAAATTGACCAGAAATGCCTTTAAACAAAGCAGCATAGGGAAATCTGTACCTTTATGCTTTCTCTCTTAAACTGAGTATCAGAGTAACACTGGTAACTGCAGGAAAACTGCTTTGATTAGGGATGTATGTAAACTAATCTCTTGATGATAGCAGTGTGTATGGTGTTTAGCTTTGGAAAACTCTGAATGCAAAGAGTTAAATCAGGATATTATGGTGCTCTGTCTTCAAGTCAGTCGTTTAGCATTGGCAAAGTCCTACTTCTGCATGTCTGAGTCAACTGTTTAAAAAGAAGAAAATCGCCTTGACCTTGGTATAATGGGATTCTTATACCCTCTTGTGTTTAAAATCAGCATGTGCAGTGATTACCATAATTAACATCGTCATGGCAACTGCTGTGTATTTCATGTGTGTGGGGTGGGGGAGGAATGCAAGACATAACATAGGTAAGTGTCATCTTCAGAAACAGCTAACATATATTGTGGGCTATAATGCATGTGCAGAAAAGATGAAGACGGCCTATAAAACATGTCTAATTACCCATAGCTACCTAAAACTATGACTTGGAGCAGATAAATTCTGCCTTTATGCTTGCAAGAACTGGTTTGAATGCATGCTAAATAGATGAGTGGCACTCTCGCTGTGGGCTGGCTAGAAAAAAGATCTCTCTAGAAAAGCAATTTTTCTTGCCACTGACTGTTTTTTCTCTTTCATGTTTCTTAAACACTTTTGCAGCTCTTTCTGGGGTCGCATTCTCTTTCCACCTAGTTTTCTCTTCCTGCTTGATTCTTCAGTGAAGTCTTGCTCCTGTGCTTCTAGGTATTGATGTGAGGGCACTCTTTCTGCCCTAGACACAGATACTTGAGATGAATGTGCTATGCCCATACAGAATGAATCTTGCAACTACAGGAGCAAGTCCTTGGCTTCCCAGCATGCATCTTTGCTAATTAGCAGGAAGCAAGGCCCTTTAGTACCAGGAGAGAACTGCATGTCTTTGTATGCAAATAGTTGAATTTGTTCACATAGTGTTTAAACTCAGTTTACTGTTTATATTAACAGGGCACAGGGGCAAGCTGAGCAATACCATCACATTGAATGCTTCCTGTTGCCCTGCGATGTTTTCAAAATAGTTTAAATGTGTAATGTTGATCTTCTGGAGGAAGGTTAGCTTACAGTGCTTATGTGTATGACCAGTAGTTTTCAAACTTTTGTACTGGTGACCCCGTTCACATAGCAAGCCTCTGAGTGTAACCCCCCTTATACATTAAAAACACTTTTTTTATATATATTTAACACCATTATAAATGCTGGATGCAAATCGGGGTTTGGGGTGGAGGCTGACAGCACACGACCCCCCATGTAATAACCTTGTGACCCCCGAGGGGTCCCGACCCCCCGTTTGATAACCCTGGTGTATGACTATCATGTACAGAATCGTAAACCGTCGGTACTGGGTGATGGAAAAAGCCTTCTTGGTTACGCAGTTTCATCTTTGTGTCAATGCAGGAGGAGCCAAGATAGCAGGGTTTCCTTTTTCCTTTGGAGACTATTCTAAAGCCCAACATATCTCATTTATCCTGTTGTTCAGCCTAAATTTTCCTAGTCTTATCCCATTATTCTTAGGTCTTGTCTTTATGGGGAAATTGACCAGAATAGTTCCCCAAGTGGACATTCTATTTTAGAATAAGTCACTTTATTCTGGAATAATTAGTGCACTATTTGAGCACACTTATTCCAAAATAAGGCCCACATGGGGAGCTATTCTGCAATAGTTAATTCTGGTCAATTTCCCTGTGCAGACAAGCCCTTAATTATAGCCATGTGCCTCACAGTAACTAGCCTCTTTCCATCCAGGGTATTTACGCCTTTCAAATAGGTATATACTGTAAATCCTGTGGCTTCTGCTCCCCTGTCCCTTAGCTGTCACTTAGCCAAATGTCAGTCTCGTCCCTCCAGCTCCCTGATCATTTTTGTTGCTGTTCTCTGAATTCCTCCATTTGTCAATATCTTTTTGGCAAACAGATGAGAGAATTGAACACAATATTCCAGGTACCATGTAGAGAGAGAGGCTATTACCTCTGACAGGATGCCTCTGCGTATGCACCTTCTGCATTGTGTTGGCATTTCTTGCTGTCTAGTTATATTGCAACTCCTGTCCAGCTTGCTGTCTACTGTCCCCTGCAGGTCTCTCAATATTACTGCTTTTCAGGTTTCTTTCTCCCATTAAGTATGTTTCAGATTTTTCCCCAGATGTATTGGCTTCACTTAATTATTCTCTGCCCACTTTTCCAACACCTTGTTAGGTCCCCATTGTATCCTCACTGGGTTTACAGCATCTACCAATTTAGTATTTAATTCAATTAACATGCTATTTTCTCCCTTCTCCAGATTGCTAATGAAGGTATTTAATAAGATGTGATCTTCCCCGGATCCCTATGGTACTTGCCAGACACCACCTCCCCTGACTTGATACTGATCCGTTTATGGTTGCCCTTTATTTAGGGTGCTGCAAGCCAATTGTCAGTTCACATAAGCATCCATATCCAAGCTGATATGAATGAACACTGAATATGGTTTTGTTAAACACTTGCTCACCCACTTCATTTTCTGTCTAGCTGGGCATGTTCAAATCTACCCATTGTTCTGTGTCTACGGCCCAATTTCATTACATCTATTGCATTCCCTTCAACCACTGAACTCATAATTCTAGTTAAAAATAATCACCAATCTAGTTCTGTCTGTCAAGATCCTTGCCTTATTGCCTTGTTTAGTTAAGATGTTATGAAAATTCTTTCTCTGACTTCAAATGTTTTCCCTGAGAGGCTTTCCAGAGTTGTTCAACCCAGTAAAAATGACTGACACTGTGAGAAACGAGAGAGTGACGAGGATAAGATAAGACTGGGATGTTCTCTGTGGCAGTCTTGTTCTTCCCCTGAAGCACTACCAGTTTGAGGTGCTCCCCGTGTGTCCTGCAGTAGCACTTGGGAATGTTGCATATAACAAGGGCATTCCTCACTATTTTGTTCTGCTCTCAGCACCTGGTCATGTAACTCACCAGGAGAAAGCATTTAGGAATCCTAGAACTCTCCTCTAAGATTAGGTGAAGGTTACTGCATGGTGCTGCTCCTCATCTGGTTCTTTGTGTTGCATTTCAGAATGAACTGGACAAGGTGAAAGCACAGCTCTCCATGAAAGGTGAGTTCAGAAAGGAAACAGAAGAGTGTTCTGCCCAGCAGTAAGGGCGCAGAGAGAAGGAACATGGGATTGGCAGGCTCTGGGCTTTCTCAAGCTACTGTTTTGTTTTGTGCTGAGGCTTTCAGGTCAGTTTGCAGCAGAAAAGTTGAGGCATTTATATATGAGGGTGCTCTCTGAGCCTACAATACAAGTGGGGTCTGCCTCTATGAAACCGGTCGGACAGAGCAAACTGGGGATCATGAGTCTTAAGCTTGCTGGGCCAGTAAGTAGAGTAGAGAGACCTGTAGACTTTGTTCAATGCTAGGGCTCTTATGTGAGACAGAATCATAGAATATCAGGGTTGGAATGGACCTCAGGAGGTCATTTAGTCCAACCCCCTGCTCAAAGCAGGACCAATCCCCAGACAGATTTTTGCCCTAGGTCCCTAAATGGCCCCCTCAAGGATTAAACTCACAACCCTGGGTTTAGCAGGCCAGTGCTCAAACCACTGAGCTATCCCTCCCCCCCGTACTGTAATTATGTCCCTTGCAAGATTGTCCCAGCTGACATACTACTGACGGCTCAGTGTAGCGCTTATTCCAGGTGGGAATCAGCGGCAAACAAAGATTGTTTCATTGAGTTAGGCCTGTTTATCAGGAGACCCACAGCTGCCAAATGTCACTAGCTCATTTCTTCAAGTGTAAAGTGGCAGAAGAGGGCGTATAATTGGGGCCCAAACGGAAATGGGAGAACTTTGGCACTTATTCAGCTACTGCGATGCTGCATCCCCAAAAGAGCAGGCACAATTTGATGTGTGCATTTCTATTTTCCCATTGCTTTAAAGAGCTCGGGCTCTTTAATTTTAGAGCCTGTTTGATGGAGGCAGGAAAGCGAAAACCCTGGGGATGTTGTCAATGTGTTTTAAGCATTGTCTGTAGGCAGCCTGTCATCAGAACATGAGTCATGAGCAGCCAAAGGAAAATGTCAGTCAGTCTGAGTGACAGAAATCCTGAGACATGAGTTTGCAATAAGCAAAAAAAAACCTTTAAAGGGAGCTTGGAGTGGAGAGAGTTTCAGCCATTTCCAAAGAGCCCGCTTTCCTATTGGGTCCTCTGCCCTCTCACGTGTGCAAGGCAGACAGAAATAGTTGACTAGATCTATTTATTAGCCTGATAAAAGTTAGAAAATCTATCAGATGCCTATATCAAGACCCCTCCTTGCAAGCAGTCCGGGGCAGTGACATAGTGAGTAACTGAGCCCCGCCTTCTGGGGAAGAGTGCTGGGACTCCTACCAGAATGCTCTCCAAAGGAATTGCTTTGCAGATTTGCTTTTTTATGTTAGCTAGGAGGTCCTGGACTTTAAGGTCTCCCTGCTGGGAAGGAGAAGCTTTCTTCTGTCCCGTGTCCTGACTGCGTGTAGTCTATTCCTCCTGCCCTGCTAGCCTCAGGGACTCTGCCTGCAGTGCCTCCAGCTTTGATTCCTCCTTTTTCAAGAATCTGCCTCCGTAGCTTTCCCCAGCAGCAGAATGAAAGTAGCCTTGTCAGTTTCACAGCTGCCACAGGGGGTTCTAAAGAGCAGATGTGTACCTGAGAAGAGTCTTGTACAGACCTGAGACCAGTAGCTGAGGTGCTGGATCTGTCTGCAGAGCCCAGGAGGCATTGCTGCACCCTGGTCACATTGGAACATTTTCTTCACATCACAAATACCAGAAATGAAACATTTGTTGGTCCTGAAAGCTTCAGTCCTGCAGAGCTAGACTCCTGCCACCGCACCAGGGGAAGTCCTGCCTGAAAGTGTGTGCAGTGGGATGCATCCCCCTCACTCCCCAAAGTATGCTGCTCCTGGATAGGTATGACCACCCAAACAAGTGTGGGAAAACACTTTACTTACAAACCAACCTACTTACCCAGCCACTTCCTATGGCCATCTTGTGGCTATCACTGATTTGTTTGTGTGAGGGTGCGCACACGCACACCAGTTTCTCCCTCTCTTTCCCCTGGTCCCAGCTGGGCATCTTTTGCCTCCTTTCCCAGGGAGGCCATAATCCTGTTTGCCAGCTCAGTTGTTTTTTTGGGATGGCGGCAATGTCACAAAGCCAGCAATGCCTCAGGCCTTGGCAGGGATTGAAGCTGCAGGGCTGCCAAGGTGAGCAAGCCCTTGAGCCCCTCTCCAGTAATGGTCAGCTACTACCAGAGAGCTGATGGAAACCGGGAGGATGAGTGGATTTAAACAGTGCTCAAAAATAGTGCTGCTTTGCTGTCCATGACTGACTATAGTCGCACTGCGAGAGGTGGGGACCACTGCCTTATACAGCTGCAAAACAGGAGCTTTCCAGTGATGTAAAATGTTCTCTGCTGGCTCTGTCAGCTCATGATACTGGTCAGTCTGACCACCAGCTGGCTTTCCTGCCTCCCTCCAGAACACACTTCAGTTCCAGCAGGATCTGTGCACCTCTGTATCTCATGTGGCTGAAGGCAGGCTGTAACAGGGTGCTGGCTAGGAGAAATAAACCAGGCCCCTGTTAGCCCTGTTCCAGAGGAAGAAGGGTATTAGTTGGGCTGGCTGAAGGGCCATGCCCTAATTACCAGAGTGGATCCACCTGCAGGTCTGGGTAGCCAGCCTGCCCTGTAAAGCTGGCTAAGAGACAGGAAGCAGGGGGGAGACAGGAGAGGGAGGAGCATGGGCTCTAGATCCCTGCTGGCTGGGAAGCTAGTAGTCTCCCAGAGTGTTGGTCCCTGTAAATATCTGTAAATAAACGGTGGTGGGAACGGACACAAACAATAAAAGGACACGGGTGCTGCACTTCAGTTGGTCTCTGACTGCGTTTGTGGAGGGGCCAGGAAAGGGCGCTGCTACACAGGCATTAATACACCTTCCAGCCCAAAGGGCTTTATTGCTGGCAGCCAAGGCATCAGAATTGGGGATATTAGTGTGGGGGAGGGGCGATCAGAACAACAGGATTTTAAGGCCTTGTGATGTGCAAGGACTGGAAACGTTCCAGAGTGATAAATCTGCATTAATCAAGTATCACGTGGCCTTTCAGAGCCCCAGTGCGTTCTGCAGAGCTGTGCTTTAATGCTGCTTCGCTTGTGTGTTTGTGATCTCGCACCCTGAGACACACAGACTGTGGTGAGGGTGAGTGACAGCAGCATAACTGCACAGCAGTGTAATTGCTCTGCACGTAGGCACTGTGTTCCTGTGCACAGCAGCGGCTGTCAAGCCTATCTAAGCATGTACCCTGCACACACGACTTCTCGCTGGGAGAGCAACGTCGAGGCAGCTCACCAGAGCTTTTTAGTTTTATAAATGTTTTGTTCGGCCTGCAAGGATGCAAGCTCCTTGCACCCAAGCTTGCCTTTGGTAGCAGCTGGGGGATAGCGCATGATAGTTATCTCAGTCCACATTGACTGGGCAAGCTAGGACCGGGCCATTTCTTGATTGGTAAAGAAATGTTTGAAGTCTACTGGTGCAGGGATTGCTTAGCACAGGTCCTCTCTGACACATTGCATTCAGTGGGGAGGGGGTCTGATGGGAAATGACTACATCTCTGAGAGTTTCTCAATCTGAATTTATGTATCCTGTCTGTCACTCTGGCTGCATATCTGCCCTCAGACCCATGGGTCTCAGGGCTGCCCAGGGCAAGGCATTCCAAGTGCTATGTGAGCATTTCCTTTCAGAGAAGGAGAAGCGAGACTGCCAGTCTATCATAGACACACTGAGGGAGACTGTGGATGTTCACAACGCCACCATCGAGTCGCTCCAGAAAGCCCTGTGTGAGACAGAGATGCTGTGTTCCACTCTCAAGGTACCTTCCTCCATGGGCAGCGTACATCTGATCTTCCCCATTTCTGGCTAGGGTTACAGTCTCACTGGCTCTTCCTCTGGGTCACACTGTCCTCAGGCCTGTGCAGAAAGGACAGGTGGCTCTGCGCTCGGAGGTCTAAGTTCTGTTCCTGGCTCTGAAACCAGCTTCCTGTGTGGGCCCCATCTCTCCAGATGTGAAGTGGAAGAAGATGGTCTAGACAGTATTTGGTCCTGCCATGCGGGCAGGGGACTGGACTCGATGACCTCTCGAGGTCCCTTCCAGTCCTAGAATCTATGAATCTATAAGAGCAATGGGGCTGCGTTCCCATTTAAGACACTCCTTTAACCTTGTCTGAGCTCCTTGAGGAGGTGGTGCTATAGAAGAGCCAAGGGGGCAAAGGGGTAAGGTTCTCTAGGGTAGCAGTGCTATTTCAAGGCGATGTCTTTCAGTTCTAACACACATCACCCTGGGACAGTAATTTCCTGAGGTACCTCCCTTGGACCCGTGCACCTTGGAAGAGGTGAGATATTGGGGAAACAATACACTTATTGAATGAATCTAAAGCAGTTGGAGTACTTGACATGTTATGACATTGGGTCTTCTCTGTGCTTAGCCTAAGCGATTTGTGGCTGGGGTGGCTTGTTAGAATCCTGCTTAAAAACAGCATTCCGCTCAAGGCCAGGGAATGAGGGTCTGGCTTGTTGATGCAGTGTCAGTATTGCTCTTCCATCGCATCAGTGTGAATGCTCTCTTAGGGAGCGAGACCCTAGCTTCTGTTGAGGACTGACACTAGTGCCCTGCATTAAATCTTTCTGTAGGCCTGGTGGGGTTCAGTGTGAATTAGTTAATGTTAATTAGTGATTTCTGCCTCCACCCAGGCAAGTTAATTGAAATGTACAGAGAGAAAGTTGCTGGGTTGGACCAACCATTGTGCTGCTGTCAAGCCACTAACAGGAAATAATCTGTTTGTGTGTGTGTATATGTATGAGTGTGTCTATATGTATATAGTCATAACTCATGAGTGAATAAACTAGGACAGATATGGGATGGCCACTTCCCTGTGATGCCCCCCAGGGAAACTGGTCTAACTTAACCATAGTGATTGGTCTTAGCTGCTGCTTAATTGAGATGATAGTGCCATAAATTCCACGTATTGGGGGTGCACTTTGTCTGCCACCGAGTAAGATGTGCTTCACCAACTGTGAGTGCGGAGCTGCATTCTTAATGCACCTAGGTTAAACAGAAGAAAAAAGGTGAAACTGTGAAAATCACTCTTCACCCCAAGGGTACCTTGTCCCTTTTCCCCTGACTTTCATGTTTTTCAGTAGTTTTATAGGTCACTGGGGTGTCCCAATGAACAGAATTTCTCTGTGAGGCTTATTAGCATTTCCTGGTCATGCAAACACTTCAGTTGCTGTAAAACTCTAAATCGGGGTGTGCTGTTGCAGCTGATACAAATGAGCCCTTCCCAAGATGATTTTGCTTTAGGTGATTGGGTTTGCTGCTAGGTTTCCACACACCCCTTCTCCTGGGCTTTCCCTACCCCAGATTCAAGGGGAGACTCATAACCTATCTTTCCTCTGACTGTAATTGCTCTCTGACACGTGTGAAAGCCCCTCCAGTGTAATCTGGGAACGTTGGAAGAAAAGGCATCATGCTCATTGCGTTTTCTCCTCTTGAAAGTGTCTGAGATCTCCCAGCAGAGTTCTGTGCACTGTTTCTCCTCAGACTGTTTAAAGCATAAGGCTTGGAGCCTCTGCTATGCTGTTGCAGGCCTTTCTAGCCATGGCAGAGGCCAAATTCACCAGCTTCAAGCCGGACCTTTCTTCCGCTAGCACCGCATCAGTTACTGATGAACCTGCTTGGTGCCTCGGGACCACAGTTGGATGCCAGAGGGGCAAATGTGGTCGCGTTGGCAGTTCTGGCCAGGGAGTCTGAGAACCGTGTATCATGCCAGTTTAGAGCAGTGCGAGGGAAGTGGAAACACTAGTGCAAATGTGGTGGAGAGAGCTGGCCAGGAGCGGCAAAAGGTGGCACTGGTATGAGAAAGGTAACCATCCTAGCCAGGCAAGGTGAGACCTTGCAGAGGGACAGCGGCATCTCAGGCCTCCTTTTTTATGTAGTAACGTGGTGAGCCAGTGGGAGGGTCTGAGACTGAATGCATATTAAACCCCTCCAGCTTCTGCCGAGAGGAGAGGATACTGTCTTTGGCCAATCTTCTCTCTGGAGTCAAATCAAACAGTGTCTCATTGAAAAGCAGGAAAGCAGTCAGGAACCTTTGGAGCTGATACGTTAAACTGTCCAGGCAGATCAAAGCTTAGGGAATGAATACAGGTGAACTGAAAGGTTGTTAAAAAACCATCTGATCCCCATGGGAGCCCCTTATACATAGTAATATTCAGTTGATCCTGCACAGGCCATGTCCTACTGCCAGTCATTTTGAGAATACCAGAAAACCAGGCAGCACCTTCAGACAGCTCCAGATGCCCCTCCAGTGTAATCTGATGGAGATGGACTATGTTGGGTTTGTCTTGGTAAAGTGTCTGAGAACTCCCAGCGAAGCCCCATGCAGGATTACTTCTCACATCTGGTAACAGATGGCAGTTCAGCAAAATGGGAGGGTTAGTGCAGAGGGAACAGGGAGTGTCTGAATGGGGAGAAGGCTGCAGTAACTGGAGACTCTTTCCTGTGGGGCTTTGTCACTTCTGAACACGGAAGGAGAGGGTCACATATGACTCTCCACAAATAATCCTAGTGGGAGCAATGGAATTGGGCAGTTCATGGACTGAAGTATCTGATGGCCAGCACTGAGAATTTGCCATGTGTTGGGAGCTGAGTGGGAACCTATGGGCACCTTGCTCCTGGGCTGTTAAAGATGGTGAGAGCTTTGAGGAGCCTGACTGCTGAGCAGGTTGTGCAGGTATTTCAATGCACACGTGCTAGCTATATGTCTCCATAGGAGTCCCTATCTCCCATTCTAACTGCACAAATGTGCCTATCTCTGTCTCAGAAACAAATGACGTACCTGGAGCAGCAGCAGGAAGAAACCAAAGGTGCAAAAGAGGAGGCCCGAAGGCTGAGAAATAAACTGAAAACCATGGAGAGGTTAGATACAGGGCCTCTGCTGTGTATGTATATGTGGGCTAGGGCAAGCATGCTGTTCAGTGGTCCGAGACACTCACTTACTTTCTTAGGCTTTGTCTTCACTACCCGCCGATCCGGCGGGTAGCAATCGGTCTATCGGGGATCGACTTACCGCGTCTAGTGAAGACGCGGTAAAATCGATCCCTGATCGCTCTGCCGTCGACTCCGGAAATCCACCTCGGCAGGAGGCGGCAGCGGAGTCGGCGGCAGCGCGGCAGCGGTCGACTTTCCCGCGTCCTCACCGCCAGGTAAGCCAACCTAAAATACGCAACTTCAGCTACGGTATTCACGTAGCTGAAGTTGCGTATCTTAGGTCGGACCCCCGCTGTAGTGTAGACCTAGCCTTAGAGGTCTTGCGCAATAGTTCTGAATGCTACCAATGCAGAGCTACTTGGGTTCAGCCTCAGTTCGTGGTGCAGATGGAAATGTCACTGCTGTTGCATTGTTGAGCTGGGGTTTGGGAACCTCTTGCATCAGTGCCGGTGTGTCCTCATTGGTCCTGACCTGTCCGAACTCATCACCACCTCTTCCCACCCCAGCACCTCCAGGCAGTTATTTGCTCCCTAAACAATAAAATTTGGCACTTAGCTAGAGCTTTTCATCCCTAGCACTGGGAGCTTGGCTTACAGGTGGGGTAACCAAGGCATGTAGATATTGATGTGAATTGCCCAGGGACAATGACAAGGAATAGAGCACAGGAGTTCTGACTCCCAGCCTGGTGCTCAATCCAATATAGCACAACTGCCCCCCCCCCCCCCCCCCCGCTAATTGCTAAGCCATTGCTGCCCCACTGTTCCTCCCAAATAGCCCAGCTCACTGAGGGGCAGCTAGTGGGCAGCTGTAGCTTCCATCCCAGTGTGTCACTGCAGTAGGGGATCAGCACACTAGTGGCCCAGGTAATGACCCAGCACTCCAGCTCCTTTCCCAGCTCCACTCTTCATGGCTGCGTGGGAACCTGACAGGACGTGTCTGTTTCAGGATTGAGATGCTCCTGCAGAGCCAGCGCCCGGAAGTGGAGGAGATGATCCGTGATATGGGAATAGGGCAGGCAGCAGTGGAACAGCTTGCAGTCTACTGCGTCTCACTGAAAAAGTAGGTGCTGAAAACTTGGCAGTAGACTTGTTTGTTCCATCTCTTTGATATGTATATATAGAGCTCCCCCTGCAGGGTACTGGAGAAAAGTACAATGGTTTAGCTGCTGTGACTGCCTGCTTGTTACTACACTGGGCTTTGACTGACAGAATCAAGGCGACTTAGATTGGAGGCTGCCACTCGGAAATTCTTCCACTGATACTGTGGACATATGCATTGCTATAGGAACAGCTTTCAGAGCAGTTCAGTGCACCTAGGTGGTGATTATTGGATATCAGTTGAGGGAACAAACCATTGACATACTCCTGGGGATGGTGGCACAATCCCTGAATTTCTCATTTATGTGGCACATAGTACTTGATAGCAGTGCTGCTATGGCTCCGATTGTTCAGCTTCCAAGTTTTTGCCATACTTCTCTGCGCTGGCTCCAGCTCCTACACAGAGATCCTTCTGCTCATGCGTCTTCGCCGCATCTTCGCCAGCTCCAATCTAATGGCAATTCAGTGATCGCGATTTTATATGGCGCTGCCAGGCAGAATGATTGCACCTGCATTGTAATCGGTAATGAGCTTGCATGGCAAATATCCCTAAGTGCCTCTGAACTTCACTTCTTAACCAGTACTACATGCGCCCCTTCAGAAAGGAGGCTGCATGGCCCCCCAGATCACATCCCCTTTCCATTTTGCAGTCAGGGACTTTCGTTTTTGCCCCTTCCAGTCACTTGAGCGCAGTCTCCATCTAAGCCTGTTCTCTGACCTGCCCAGTGCTGTGCTGGTGGTTGCCATGCTGCAGTTTAGCGTTTGTTTATCCAGCGTTGGCTTCTCCCCAGTGGGGTCTCTTGTATAAACAGCCTTGCACCTAAAGTAGTTCTTCGAGTGATTGCTCATGTGTATGCCACAATAGGTGTGCGTGCTCACCACATGCACCAGTGCCGGAAGTTTTTCCCCTAGCAGTACCCGTAGGAGAGCGCCCCTAGCAACCCCTGGAGTGGCGCCTCTATGGCGCGGTATAAGGAGCGCTACGTGCTCCCCTCACCCTCAGTTCCTTCTTGCCGCCAGTGAAGGTGCATCAGAACTGCTCTGCTCCAGCTTGTCTGCAGCTTTCCTCTAGAACTCTTGTTCGTTCGTAGTAGTAATACCTGTAGGTGAAGTAGTTCAGATTAGTGTTAGTTTAGTTTAGTGTGCTTTAAGTCGTGCGACACTTGCAGGCGGCCGATGCCAGTGAGTGACCCGCACATGGACTGTTTACGCTGTCTGGGGGAAACCCATCTCAGTGATCGCGGCAAGATTTGCAGATCTTTCAAGCCTCGGACCAAGAAAGAAAGAGACATTCGGCTCCGAGCCATTCTGATGGAGTCTGTGTTGACCCCGACTCCGGTGCGCTGCTCCGAGTTGGCACTGGGTACAGCGGCGTCGGTGCGTGGCGACCCCTTCCACGAGTCAGCACCGCTCCCCGCCTGCAGGGCACGCCAAGAAGGCTAAGAAGAGGTCTTCTCTGCCGAGGCACCGGAGCAAGACTGGGGGAGAGAGTAGACCCATGTTGGGCAGTTCTCGGTCCCTGTTGGCCTCCAGGCCTCCGACTCCGCCACTGTTGGCTCCCTGGTCCAGAGGCAAGCCACCGCTTGGATCGCCGCAGTCGCCTCCTGGTCGGTACCATTTGCGGTCAAGGGAATGTTCCTGACGCCGTTTGCTGCTCAGCGACCATCCCGTGCGTAGTCCACGCCGGTCACCGTCGACCCCCACCAGGTTGTCTGGCTGGGTTCCGACTGACGGGTTCCAGGCACCGCTCCACCTTGAGGGACCGTAGACCTTGCGAAAGGAGCAGGCCCTGTCAAGACCAAGACAGACTGCACTGGAGGTCCTCATCTCCGAGAGGCTACCGTAGCCCGTCGCAATGCAGGTGTCGACGCCGTTTCCATTCTTCATCTCGCTCCAGGACACCACCGCGGCACCGCTCCCTCAGTCCCAAGTGTCGATCGCCGGCGCCTCACCAGCGCGGATCCGCCTGCCAGAGCTGATCGCAAAGCAGCTGCTACTGGCGGTACCGTTCCTCTATGTCGGGATTACGGTCTCATGGTCGGCACCATTCCCGACACCACCGCTTCTCCCAGTCCAGGGACAGCGGCCCCCCTTCGTAGTTGTCAGTTGATGGGACAGGCTAGTCAGGCTGAACAGCCTGCTCTGCTGGTGCCACAGCAAGTGCAGTGGCACTGAGCTCCTTGGCCGGCACCATAGTACCAATGGGCCCCGTGGCCCCCGACGCAGCTCCCGGTAGGGGCTCGCTCAGTGGCCGGAGCCTCAGAACGACCATCAGCCTCCCTTTCCCAGTCTCCCAGAAAGGAGTCGGTGGGACGTGCATCTTCGGTTCCGTGCCCGGAGGGTGACCAAGTGGTAGGACCTCCGGTACCAGTGGGTACGAAGAGTACCGCGCCTGCATCCTCACCCTCCCCTGATGAGGCGATTACGGCCTCTCCTCCCTCTGTTCCGCAGGAGGACTCTAAGGCCCACCAGGAACTATTGAAAAGGGTGGCATCAAGCCTCAACCTTCAGGCTGAAGAGGTGGAGGAACCCTCAGACTCCCTCTTCAATGTCCTATCGGCCTCGGTACCGGGCAGGGTGGCCCTTCCACTCCACGAAGAGGTGGCAAACCCCAGCTTTCTTGCCCCCCATCTCTAAGAGGACAGAACGGAAGTACTTTGTGCCCGCCAAGGGGCATGAATACCTGTACACCCACCCTGCCCCCAACTCCCTGGTGGTCGAGTCGATCAACCACAGGGAGAGGCAGGGCCAACCAGCCCCTACTCTGAAAAATAAACACTCAAGGAGGCTGGACTTATTTGGGGGAGAGGTTTATTCGTCCTCGAGTTTCCAGTTAAGGGTGGTGAACCATCAGGCTCTCCTGAGTCGGTATGAGTTCAATTTGTGGGGCTCTCTACCCAAATTCGAGGACTCCCTCCAGGAGCATGACAAGAAGGAGTTCAAAGCTCTGATGGAGGAGGGTACAGCGGCTGCCAGGGCAACCCTGCAGGCAGCGTCAGATGCTGTGGATACGGCTGCAAGGTACATGGCCTCCGCGGTGTCCATGCGAAGGGCATGGTGGCTCCTGCTGTCTGGGCTGTCCAGTGAGGCGCAGAACTCCTTGCAGGACCTCCCGTTCGATGGCAAGGCCTGTTTGTGGAACAGACAAACATGAAGTTGCATGGCCTGAAAGATTCCCACACTACGCTCAAGACACTTGGCCTCTATGTCCCAGCTCCGGCTAGGCCCAAGTTTAACCCTCAGCAGGCTCTCACCCAGGCCACCCAATCTAAATACGAGCCCCTTTATAAAAAGTCACGGGACTATAAGAAATGCCCACAGAGGCAGTCCCGGTCTGCCCCCCTTCCCCCCCCCCCCCCCCCCGGGTCCTCCAAGGGTAAACAGGCGGGGAAACGTCAGTTTTGACGGGACACCCGGAGGTGACCTACCAGTTCACACCAGGGATCCACCCACAATAAAGCTTCCCTTCTCCAACCAGTTGTGTGCTTTTCTCCCGGAGTGGTCGCGGCTGACTTCATACCGTTGGGTGCTCAACACTGTATCCCAGGGCTACACCCTCCAGTTTTCCTCTACCCCACTCAACCACCCTCTGCCCCCATCTCTTCTGGGGGACCCCTCTCACCAGGCCCTGCTAGAGCAGGAGGTCGGGCGGCTCCTTGGCTTAGGAGCGGTGGAAGTGGTGCCAGCGGAGTTCAAACGCAAGGGGTACTACTCCCGCTATTTCCTTATCCCGAAAGCGAAAGGGGCACTCAGGCCCATCCCGGATCTCCGAGGCCTGAACCAGTACATGGTAAAGCTCAAGTTTCACATGGTCTCTCTGGCCTCAATCATCCCTTCCCTGGATCCCAGGGACTGGTACGCCGCCCTCGATCTGCAGGACATGACTTCCACATTCATATATTTGAGGGGCACAGGCGCTTCCTCCGTTTCACAGTTGGGCAGGAGCACTACCAATTTACGGTCCTCCCGTTTGGCCTGTCCACTGCTCCCAGGGTATTCAGAAAGTGCATGTCTGTTGTGGCGGCCTACCTCAGACATCGTGGGGTCCAGATCTTCCCCTGTTTGGATGACTGACTGGTCAAGGGCATCTCCTGTTCGCAGGTGTGGGATCACGTGGCGCTCCTGTTCACGTGCGCCACACTGGGCCTGTTGGTGAACGACACCAGGGCCATGTTAGTCCCGGTACAGCGCATAGAGTTTATTGGGGCAGTCCTGGACGCGACGTTGGCCAGTGCCTCCCTCCCACCGGACAAATTCGAGACCCTGAAAGGGCTCATTGACACAGTCACAAAGTTTCCTATGACGACAGCCAGAGCGTGTTTCCAGCTCCTGGGTCACATGTCGGCGTGCACATATGTGGTTCGCAATGCCAGACTCAGGATGAGGCCTCTCCAGCTCTGGTTGGTCTCGGTGTTCTCCCAGGCCAGAGACAGGATGGACAAGGTCCTCACTGTGCTTGAGCCGATGATCACCTCCCTACAATTGTGGTCCTCCCTGGAGAACATGCTCCCCGGGGTCCCATTCAGGGGTAGGCCACCGACGGTGGAGCTGGTGTCTGACGCATCAGACCTGGGGTGGGGAGCCCATGTGCGGGACGATCAGACCCAAGGTCTGTGGTCTGCGCAGGACCTTGCCCTGTATATAAACGTCAAGGAGCTCAGGGCTGTCCGGCTGGCGTGCATGGCCTTCCGCTCGCACCTGGAGGGCAGAGTGGTCAGGGTTCTCACAGACAACACGGCCTCGATGTTTTGCATCGAAAGGGAAGGCAGGGCCTGCTCCTCTGCCAGGAAGCCCTCAGGCTGTGTGACTTCTGTATAGCCCATGATATTTGCCTACAGGCCTACCACCTACCGGACGCCCAGAACTCATGGGCGGATCGCCTGAGCCGAGACTTCTCCTCTCAGCACAAGTGGTCTCTACACCCAGAGGTAGTGCACAGACTTTTCCAAGAGTGGGGAACTCCTCAGGTGGACCTGTTCACGACCCGGCAGAACCGCCGGTGTCCCCGGTTCTGTCCAAGCGGGGGCTGGGAGTGGGCGCTATCTCCGATGCCTTCCTACTATCCTGGTCAGGCCAGCTTCTCTATGTCTTCCCCCCGATCCCACTGATCGGTCAGGTCCTGGAAAAATTAAAGACAGACAGGGCCTGGGTCCTCCTGATTGCCCCGGTGTGGCCCAGGCAACATTGGTACGGGACCCTCATGAGCCTGGCGGTCGCCCCGCCGTTGCCGACCTGCCCAGACCTGCTCTCCCAGGACCTGCTCTCCTCCACCCCAACCTAGCGGCACTCCACCTCACAGCATAGCTGCTCAATGGTTAGGCCAGGAGAAAAGGACGTGCTCAGAAGGGGTTCAGGCATCCTCTTGGAAAGCAGGCGACCCTCCACGCGTCGCGCCTACTTGGCAAAGTGGTCTTGGTTTTCCCGATGGGCGTCTGAACGAGGCGTTTCCCCCGTGGCTGCCCCGATCCAGCTCATTTTAGACTACCTCCTTCACCTTAGAGCCCAGGGCCTGGTGCCCTCGTCCTTCAAGGTGCACTTGGCAACCATATCGGCCTTCCACCCACAGGGGCACACGGTATTCTCCCATGCTATGACTGGCCGATTCCTTAAGGGATTGGATCGTCTCTTCCCGTACATTAGTCATCCCTTTGAGCCGTTAGCTACATGCTCCTGGTCGCACTTCTCATGGAAGGTAGCCTTCCTGGTGGCGATCACGTCTGCTAGACGGGTCTCAGAACTCAGGGCCCTGACCTCCGAGCCCCCGTACACAGTGTTTCATATGGATAAGGTCCAGCTCCGCCCACATCCTTCATTACTCCTGAAGGTGGTCTCCACCTACCACATGGGTCAGGACATTTTCCTGCCAGTCCTCTGCCCCAAACCCCATGCGTCCAGTGAGGAACGCCGCCTCCACGCACTTCACATGAGACGGGCTCTGGCCTTTTACCTGGAACGGACTTAGCCTTTCAGGAAGTCTTCGCAGCTGTTCATCGCCTTGGCTGAACGCATGAGGGGTTTGGTTGACCGATCTCCACTCAGAGGCTCTCCAACTGGATCACCTCGTGAATCCATACCTGTTATGACCTTACGGGAATCCCTCCGCCATCTATTGTGAGGGCACTCAACTAGGGCGCAAGCTTCGTCGGCTGCCTTTTTAGCCCATGTCCCCATTCAGGACATTTGCAGGGCTGTCACATGGTCTTCAGTTCACACGTTCACCTCGCAGTATGCGATCGTCTCCCAAACCAGGGAAGATGCCGAGTTCGGCAGGGCTGGGCTCTGTCCCGAGAGTTTGTGAACTCCTACCCACCTCCAACAGATATAGCTTGGAATCACCTATTGTGGAATACCCATGAGCAATCAGTCGCAGAAGAAAAGACAGTTACCTTTTCCGTAACTGGTGTTCTTCGAGATGTGTTGCTCATGTCTATTCCACATCCCACCCTTCTTCCCCTCTGTCGGAGTTGTCTGGCAAGAAAGAACTGAGGGTGGGGGGAGCGCGCAGCATAGAGGTGCCACTCAAGGGGTTGCTAGGGGCGCTCCCCTACAGGTACTGCTAGGGGGAAAACTTCTGGTACCGGTGCACACCTATTGTGGAATAGACATGAGCAACACATCTTGAACACCAGTTACGGAAAAGGTAACTCTCTTTTCTACAGCCGTGGAGCTGTGAATCGGGTATCTGCAGGCAGCATTTGATCACTGACTCCAGTTAAGAACTCTATCTCAAAAGCCCAGAGTGATTGTAGTTTGGGCTCTTTCCAGGGAATATGAAAATTTGAAAGAGGCTCGGAAGGCGTCTAGTGAGTTGACTGAGAAGCTGAAAAAGGAGCTGTTTTCTGCCAATAATAAGGTAAGGAAAGTGCAGGGAGTTGCACATCAAAGGTGTCTGGGTGGTCTCTGTTCTGTACGTGTCCAACCATAGCCTCTGCCCTTCGCTCACAGTAAGTGCTGCTCCTGCCAGCCAGCTGTATCAGTTACTCTAGCCACTGCTTGGTAAACTGAAAAATTTGTCTGGTGCTTCCTTGTGCTTGGAGCACGTGTTTGAAGAGCCCCACTGATTGGTCAATCTGTTATCCTAAGCTGTTAAAGAACCAGGTAAATCTCTCTCTTCTTTACAAGTCCAGAGCTTGTAACAGAACAAGTGCTATAACTAACCTCTGATGGAATGTTCTGCCCTCTTGTGTATAGGGCATTTGTGCCCTGCAGCAAGCTACCATCCCTTCCCTATATAGCTCACTGTCTGAAATAGGTGCTGTTGCAAGGTGTGCTTGGGGGCTAAAGTGACATTGGTAATGTTAATTTGCTGTTGGGTATCCAAGCAGCCGTGGCCTTCCCAGCCCTGGTGATCTGGCAGGTCCTGTCCTGGCCAGTGGCATCCCTTGATAATTTGGTTGAGGTCTGTAGCTGCTGACCCAGACTGGAGGTGGGATTGAGTAGCAACTTGAAACTTGTACCCGACTGATGAAGAGGCACAGGGGGGAGTGCATTGCCAAATAGGAATCCCTCAGCCCTCCAATGGCAGCAGAGCAGATGTATTGTGATTTTGAGTGGCAGGGATTGAATACAAGCTGCCCTTGCCTAGGAGTAGCCAGGGGTATAGTCACATACCACTGAAGTCCCATAATGTCGTAGTCCAAGGTCCTAGAACAGAACTACTTTCCTGAATTAGTGAAGTTGCAGTGACTGGCATGTTTGTGTTGTACTAATGCTGATGCAGCAAAGCTGCTGTCCCTGTGGGAGTGGTGAGGCCCCATCATCACCGTCCTCCAAGGTGGCAGTCCTGATTCCCTTTGATCTGATGTGTCTCAAATCCTGTGGAAACTCAAATGATTGAACCAAAGTGCAGCTGCTGCCACCCATGTGTTAAACCATGGAAAAGCTGTCACCATTGGGCCTGAAACCTCAGGAAATCACCTGTGAAACTTCTCTGCTGGAGGCTGGGTCTGAGATAAACCACCATGGGATTCCCAATGCAGGCAGCTTGAGGGAATGAACAGGCATGGCTTGCTTACTCAGGAGTACGCCAGCGATCTAGGCCAGTGGTTTTCAAACTTTTTTCCTCGTGACCCAGTTGAAGAAAAATTGATACCCATGACCAAACATAATTATATCTTTTAACTAGCGTTTTCATAAAATCATAATATTTCAATACATTCCAGCTTAACCCACTTTACATAACTAACACTAGACACTAGCCTTAGTAAGCCTATTGTAAGGAGTGTGGGAGGTGGCCCAGGGTAGGGCAGAGGGTGGGATGCGGGGGTGAGGGGTTTAGGGTGGAGCTGGGGATGAGGGGTTCAAGGTGCAGGAGGGGGCTCAGGGTTGGGGCAGAGGGTTGGGATGCGGGGTGGTGAGGGCTCTGGTTGGGGGTGCAGGCTCTTCGGCCAGGGATGAGGAGTTTGGGGTGCAGGCAGTTAGCTCCGGGGGAGGGACCTGCCCCTCTCTCTCTCTGTCTCTCGGCCGGCAGCACAGAGCTCCGGGGGAAGGGGCCCGTCTCCTGGCCTGGCATGGAGCTCCAGGACCAGGGGAGAGGCCCGCAGCAGCCCTGCAAGCCCCAACTTGCTCCCCTCCCCAGTTCCCCCCACACCCTACCTTTCTCCTCTCCAGGTCCCTGCTGCGGGGCCCTTTAGAGCTGCTGCGTGGCAACGATCGTTATAATTTAAATCAGCAGTGCCTGACATTCCACAACCCAGTACTAGTTCGCGACCTGTACTTTGAAAAACACTGATCTAGGCGATCTAGAGTGGCTGCCCTGTGTCTCCACTATGGCGAGTTCAATTCTCAAACAGTAGGGCCTGAAAGTTGACTGGGAAAGATAGCTTGTGCTTACTGTATACCTGATATGTGGTTGGGATCTTTGCCTACCATTGCACTATTGAACTGTTCTTACTCTGCAGCTGCAGAAAACATTCTTGGAGTTGGAGAAGATGAAGGAGGAGTTAAAAAGCACCCAGAAGGATCTGAGTAATGCAGACAAGGAGATTATGGTGAGATCCTCCACTCCTCAGCCTACAGTAGCTGGTAGCAGTCCATGGCCTACAGCTGCAGAGCCAGGACTTGTGCCAGCTCTAGCTGGACACCTAGCTCACTGTCCATACCTATTCTGTTGCCTCTCTCCTGATCCTGTTTGAGACTCTGTCTCTCCCCTGTGTTGCAGCCTGTGTGCTTTCCTGGGCAGGAGGATGCAAACTCTCTCTGGCACAGACTTCCCATTTCCTCATCTGTGCTGTGTTGTTGTTTTTTCTTTTCTTCAGAGTTTGAAGAAGAAGATTGGAATCCTGCAGGAGACCCTGAAGGTGCCGTCTGTAACCAGCGAAACGCTCAGCCGACTGGTCTTCGAAAGGTTAGATGGATGTATTCCCTGGGAATCAGTATAGTGCACATAGAGGCATACTGGGTGCTCTACAGACAAGGATAGGGATGAGATCTTGGCTCCAAAGAGCCTTCCGCCTAAATCGGAACAGAAAGCTTGGGCGTGGGATGTAGCAGAAAGCAGTAGCTGAGGGTGAAGTGGGGCAGGCATTGTGGTAGCTTAACCTTCGTTCCCTTCAGGTGGCTCTGCACATTCACATTCCGTACTGCACTGTCTGTGATGCCTGACCTTGGAACCTTCTTCTAGCAGGGTCATCTAGAGCTCTCCCGCATCTCGTCCATCCTCTGTGTCACTGACATCCTGACGGCAAGACTGGATGGGGTGGAGTGCACTCACCACCTCACTTCCTTCCAACTCTGGGCCTGCATGGATGTGAACCTGGCCTGGCTCTTTGGAACCTGAGTCATTCTCTTTTAGAGAGCTAATGTTAGCTTTGTACTATAGTGAGTGTGTTTCACAGGTCTGGTGGACTCAAAGAAGCAGAGGTGGTTGGGATTTAGGAGGTGCATTTCCTGCCCAGCTGGCTTCTCAGCATCTGACAATCACATGTGTTCCCTGGGAGAAGGGTGCTCGCTTTCTGGGTGTTTGACTTGTCAGACCTTCGCTCTCAGAGCCCTCAAGGACAGGGAGACTTGTTTGTAGCTCCTCCTTGTCAAGGAAGCTCTCCATGCTAGACCCTTTGGATCCCATCACTCCTCAGATCCAGAGTCTAAAAAACCGGTTTTTGCTCCTCTCACTTTCAGTGGCTCCCAGTGATCGAAGATTTCCAAGAGGCCACAGACCGTCGGGGCCAGATTGGGTTCCTGCAGCTCCCTCAGTCAAGCCTCCGAGGCTATGCATGTCCATACCGAAGACCACACAGTCAGATCCAACTGCCCTAATTCTGGAAGAGAGTTCGAGAGACAGTTCGGCCATCCTCACTGGTCCCGTACCTAGTGCCTTGTAGATACCCAACCCCCATGGCACTCCTCCTGCTGCAAGACCAGGGTCAGTTCTGAACTCCACTTTCAGATCCAGGAAGATGGATTCGATTGGTGTGTCAGAATCGGGGCCATTGATGCTTTCATTTCCATCTGTCCCATCACCGAAGGAAAAGAGGCATAGGGACAAAATGGCCACTGCATCAAACTTTCGGATCCATCTGATTCTCCCAAGACCACTACAGTTCCAAAGCTGTGGCTTCAGTCTTGTGATAGGAAGAAGAGATCAGAGGGCGCTGCTGGTTCTTCCTGTGAACACCTTATGCTTCCTCCTCCTAGGACCCTTATAGGGTCACCACAAAGAACTGGATCTCCATACTCTCCTCCAGATCAGCAGTTATCCCTGGTACATTCTATGTCTGATATGTCTGGATCTTTACCAGGAGGGAAATAGAGGAAGAATGCAGACACCTGTGGCTTAATTCATATCCTATAGTCCACCTCCAGCAGGCATGTTCCTGAACCCTAGTTGCTGGGGGAACTGGTTGTCCTGTGGCCCATCGCCTTATGGGGGGCTACCTCAGGACTTTTGCTATTATCATCTGTGTAGGCAGAGAAGTAATTTTTCTTCTGCAAAGGATCTGAGAGTCCAGAGATCCTCAGACTGACACTACAGATGGTGAGGCTGGAAATGCTGTCTGAGGAGGAAGATGAAGAGGTAGCTCCCTTCTTTGAGTAGTAGCATTTGGAAACAGATTATGAACCTGATTTATCACCAGATGAATGTGGGGGTGGCTTCAGCCTCCTCTCCTGAGGATGCTACACAGTTCCACAATTTAATGGATTGTATGGTATCCACTGTAAATTTTCCTGCAGTGAATGTGGAAGAGACTTCTCACCTTGTGTTTGATATCCTTTAATGCTACTTCAAGGAGTAGAATATCCCTACCTATCTTAGATGGTTTGCTACAGCTGGCTAAATCCATGTGGACTTTGTCTGCTGCTTGTCAGCCTGTTTCTGAGAAAGCTGACAAGTTGTATCAGATACCCTCTGAGGGGAGCTCCTACTTCCATACCCATCCTATCCCTAAGGGCAGGGCTAAGTCAACCTAAGTTACGCAACTCCAGCTATTTACATACCGTAGGTCAACTTATTGCAGTGGGTTGACGGGAGAGCAATCGGCAATTGACTTAGCAGGTCTTCACTAGACCCGCTAAATCAACTGCACATCGATCTCCCAGTAAGTGGAGACAAGCCCTAATTCACTGGTGGTGACTGCTGCCAGTCGCACGGCAAGATCTGGACAGCCACACTCCACCGCAGCCAACAAGGAAGGGGAAAGGATTGAGTCATTGGGGAGAAAAGTTCTGTCCATCGTCCCTCAGTATTAGGGCGGCAAATTATCAGGCAGTCATGGCCCACTTACAGGAGAAGATGACACTGTTTTTACAAGTCTTACCTGATGACAGAATAAGGTTAGCAAATGCCATTTTAATGGAGGGCCAAAATGTAGCCACGCACTCCCTCTGGGCCTCCTTTGACTCTTCAAATTCTGCTCCCAGAGTACTGGCTTCTCCTGGGGTCATTAGGAGGCATGCATGGCTTCGTTCGTCTCCTCTAGCTCTGGACACGAGGAGTAAGCTGGAGGATCTCCCCTTCAAAGAGGAGGGTCTTTTCAGAGAAAAGTCAGCTGAACTGCTGGAAATCTAAAGGATGCGAGACTGACAGCCGTTTTCTGGGTTTGATTCCCTTCTGGGCCTTCTTTCCAGTATGGGACATGTTAAAAGAACAGGCGGATTGAGCAGACGGGCTTCTGTATTGCGGTACTTGTTCCCCTTGACCCAATTGTAGAGTAAGCACTGGATTAGTTACAGCACACTCTTTTTATCTACATTAGTATGTAAATTCCTACATTTACTACAACACCCCCAAAACCCTTATGGAGTAATATGAACACCCATACAATGAATATTGATAACTCTATACTGAATATAATTATCCCTGCCCCTGATTACTGTTTACAGCATTAGCATATTCTATAGATAATTTTTACTTTGAAGATACACTTCTTTGCTATAATTGCAGTCATGAACTCCCTGGATCAGCAGTTTGTAGGGCAGGGAGCAAGGGGCCATAACCCCGAATTCGCCTGTGTAGCTGGGAAAGGAAGGGAGGGGGAGATAACACTACTTTACCCAAAAGGTATTCTTTAGATCCCCACATTCCTCAGGCAGCTGTGACTTATCAAACCCTTAACAAGGAGAAGGGAAGGGAGAGTGGTAGCCCTAAATCGATCAAGCACAGAAAGATGCCTGCACTTCATCTATCAAGCGCAGAAGCGGTGCTTGCCCGTGCCTTTATTCCTTAATACCATTTCTGTTCACCAGCAGTTTCCCAGTTTTCTGCTTAACCCTTACATATCCCAACAGGACACAGTCCCATGCCAACCGTATTTTTCATCAAATCAGATACGTCAACCATGGCAACAGCCGGCAGCCTTCCAGAGTCAGCCTAGAAAGAGGCCTTTCAAACCAAGGTCTAGCTCTAACCAACCTGCTTCCTCATCCATGTCTTCAGCTCAGAACAAGTCTGAGTTTTGACGAGATGATTGAGAGTTAAGAACCAATCTACCCCCTTTTTTGGAGGCAAGCTACCCTACTTTCTCAATGCATGGAGGCAAATTACATCAGACCCCAATGGGTGCTAGAGAAAACAGAAAGGGGCTATGCCATATAATTCGAAAAATTGCCTCCCCCCACCCCTTTCCCCTACATTTCCCTCTTAAGGGTCACCTCTCATGAGACTATTCTTCTTGCAGAAGTAGAAAAGTTGCATCTGATAGGAGCAGTCAAGGAGATCCCTGTATGTGTGAGGGGTCAGGGCTCTTATTCCTGTTACTTTCTGGTACAAAAAAGGATTGGGGGTCGGGGGGTCATCCAGTACTCCCCTGAAGGGATCTGAACAAGTACATTTTTGGAAGCTTCAGTTCTGTATATTGACTTCAGCCTCCATAATCCCGTCTCTGTAGGTCATGGATTGGTTCACAGCTCTTGACTTAAAGGATGCATGTTTTCATATATTAATTCATAATAGTCATCACAAATACTTTTGTTTTGTGGTAGCCAGACACCACTTCCAGTATGAGGTGATAGAATTATAGAACATCAGGGTTGGAAAGGACCTCAGGAGGTCATCTACTCCAACCCCCTGCTCAAAGAAGGACCAATCCCCAACTAAATCATCCCAGCCAGGGCTTTGTCAAGCCTGACCTTAAAAACCTCTAAGGAAGGAGATTCCACCACCTCCCTAGGTAACCCATTCCAGTGCTTCACCACCCTCCTAGTGAAAAAGTTTTTCCTAATATCCAACCTAAACCTCCCCCACTGCAACTTGAGACCATTACTCCTTGTTCTGTCATCTGGTACCACTGAGAACAATCTAGATCCATTCTCTTTGGAACCCCCTTTCAGGTAGTTGAAAGCAGCTATCAAATCTGCCCTCATTCTTCTCTTCTGCAGACTAAATAATCCCAGTTCCCTCAGCCTCTCCTCGTAAATCATGTGCTCCAGCCCCCTAATCATTTTTGTTGCCCTCTGCTGGACTCTTTCCAATTTTTCCACATCCTTGTAGTGTGGGGCCCAAAACTGGACACAGTACTCCAGATGAGGCCCCACCAATGCCGAATAGAGGAGAATGATCACGTCCCTCGATCTGCTAGCAATGCTCCTACTTATACAGCCCAAAATGCCGTTAGCCTTCTTGGCAACAAGGGCACACTGTTGACTCTCATCCAGCTTCTCGTCCACTGTAACCCCTGGGTCCTTTTCTGCAGAACTGCTGCCTAGCCACTTGGTCCCTAGTCTGTAGCAGTGCATGGGATTTTTCCATCCTAAGTGCAGGACTCTGCACTTGACATTGTTGAACCTCATTAGATTTCTTTTGGCCCAATCCTCTAATTTGTCTAGGTCCCTCTGTATCCTATCCCTATCCTCCAGCGTATCTACCACTCCTCCCAGTTTAGTGTCATCTGCATACTTGCTGAGGGTGCAGTCCACGCCATCCTCCAGATCATTAATGAAGATATTGAACAAGACCGACCCTTGGGGCACTCCGCTTGATATGGGCTGCCAGCTAGACATGGAGCCATTGATCACTAGCTGTTGAGCCTGATGATCTAGCCAGCTTTCTATCCACCTTATAGTCCATTTATCCAGCCCATACTTCTTTAACTTGCTGGCATTGGGTGCTTCCATTTGGCCTCTCCACAGTGCCCAGAGATTTTACAAAGAGCCTCTCTGTGGTAGCAGTTCACCTGGGAATCAGAGTATTTTTGTTTACCCCTTCTTGGACAATTAGCTACTGAAGATTATTGTGTATGAGGACCTGTTACGCCATATTGCTTTGACAACCAGTCCCCTTTCAGACCTTGGGCTCCTTCTCAACCACCCAAAGTCAATTCTATGCTCTGTATAAGCTCCATACCAGACTCTGTGGAAGAGCCTTGCTACTGGAGGACAGATGTCTTCAGATGAGCCAGTATCTATTAAAAATTCAACAGGGTCCTACTCAGAGTAAAATTCTTTTGGGGTCTCATTGGTCTTGTGGCAGCCACTACTTATGTGACTCCGTTTGTGTATCTGAGAATGAGACCTATGCAGTACTGAATGTCTACAGACCAACTTGGGACAGACTTCATATGTGGATCTCCATGCCTCAGAACATTGTAGTCGCTCTAGAATGGTAGTCAGTCAGAATGCGTGTGCTCAGTGGTAGACTGGATCCATCTTTGATGGGAACTTCAGATGCATCAAACATGGTTTGAGGGGGCACATCTGAATCATTTGACAGTTGGAGGGTGTAGTAGAGAGAGTCTGGAGCACTGAGCTTGGTGCAAGATCTGAGGCCTGAACCAGAGGCTGTGAACCAAAGTCAGGCCATGTATTAAAACAGATGGTTACAAGTTTGCTGTCCAGTATGTGAACTTGGCAAAGCTTTTGCTAGTGTACTAGGCACTAGATATTTACATAAATATATTCCAGCTAGTACAGATACATCCCAATCTAGTATAAGATAAAATGGTTTGACAAATTAATGATTAGGGATGTTCTGTCCGAAATATCAGGAACCAGGGGAGGTAACAAAAGGATGTCATGAAACTTGTAAGTTGGTACATAAATTGTGTATCCCAGTTGTTAGTCTATAAATGTCAGGCTGAGACAATCTCACCTTAACCCTTTGTCTGGCATCGGGGACAGCAGAAAGTCACATTGCTGACTGAGCTGGTCCCTTGTAATGGGCGTATGTGCGTTAGTGTGTACCTGTAGTATCTATGGGGCACTTGTACCGTGCTTCGTTGACAATAAACCTGGCCAAGTACCTTTGCCGCCGGACTGAGTCTGTGATCTTTCTGTATAGTTCTATCAAGGTCTGCGGGATCAACTACCTGCACAGAGCTGGGACAGTGAATGGAGAGAAAACACACACGGAAACCAGCTGACAACAGAGGGGACTGGTCTTATCGGGAAAGAAGTCTGCAAATCAACATATTGGAATTGAGAGACTTGGTCCTCGCATCATTCCTCCCTTGCCTACAGGGCAGGGTTGTACAGATGGTGATGGACTATACAGCAATATCAACAAGTAGGGGGGTGCTCACTCCGCTCTCTTGTGTGTAGAGGCTATAAGTGTATGGGATTGGCGTATCCTTCACGATGTCTATTCTGTGGCCCTGCATCTGGCAGAGGAAAGCAATGTAGTCCCAGACTGTCTCAACAGAGGCAGCTCTCAGATGCATGAACAGTCCCTAAGGACCAGGTGGTTCGGACCATATTCTTCTTCAAGTGATTGCTCGTGTATTCCACAATAGGTGTACGTGCTCGCCACGTGCATCGGTGCCGGAAGTTTTTCCCCTAGTAGTACCCGTAGGGGAGCGCCCCTAGCGACCCCTGGAGTGGCGCCTCTATGGCGTGGTATAAGGGGCTCTGCACGCTCCCCTCGCCCTCAGTTCCTTCTTGTCGCCAGTGAGGGTGCATCGGAACTGCTCTGCTCCAGCTTGTCTGCAGCTTTCCTCTTGAACTCTTGTTCGTTCATAGTAGTAGTACCTGTAGGTGAAGTAGTTTAGATTAGTGTTAGTTTAGTTTAGTGCGCCCATGTCAGGGAATGCCCCGGGCTTTAAGTCGTGCGACACTTGCAGGTGGCCGATGCCAGTGAGTGACCCGCACGCGGACTGTTTACGCTGTCTGGGGGAAACCCATCTCAGCGATCGCTGCAAGATTTCCAGATCTTTCAAGCCTTGGACCAAGAAAGAAAGGAACATTCAGGTCCGAGCCATTCTGATGGAGTGGGCGTTGACCCCGACTCCGGTGCACTGCTCCGAGTCGACACCGGGTACCGCAGTGCATGGCAACCCTTTGGTGCCTTCCACCGGTCGGCACCACTCCCCGTCCATGGGGCACTCCAAGAAGGCTAAAAAGAGGTCGTCTCCACTGAGACACCGGAGCAAGACGGGAGGAGAGACTAGACCCACATTGGGCAGTTCTCAGTCCCTGTTGGCCTCCAGGCCTCCGACTCAGGTTGAGCCGAGTAGCCCAGCGCATTTGGCGCAGGCTTCCCCGGATGTCCGGGTGCCTTCCATGCCATAGAATCGTAGAATATCAGGGTTGGAAGGGACCTCAGGAGGTCATCTAGTCCAACCCCCTGCTCAAAGCAGGACCAATTCCCAACTAAATCATCCCAGCCAGGGCTTTGTCAAGCCGGGCCTTAAAAACCTCCAAGGAAGGAGACTCCACCACCTCCCTAGGTAACGCATTCCAGTGCTTCACCACCCTCCTAGTGAAATAGTGTTTCCTAATATCCAACCTAGACCTTCCCTACTGCAACTTGACAGAGGCCCTGCAAGCGGCCCGGGACGTTATGTCTCTGCTGGTACCAGGGGTACAGCCACCATTGGTTCCCCGGTCCAGAGGCAAGCCACCGCTTGGATCTCTGCAGTCGCCTCCTGGTCGGTACCATTCGCGGTCGAGGGAACGTTCCCAATGCCGTTCACCACCCAGCGACCGTCCCGTGCGTAGTCCATGCCGGTCACCATCGACCCCCCCACCAGGTTGTCTGACTGGGTTCCAACTGACAGGGGTTCCAGGCACCGCTCCGCTTTGAGGGACCGCAGACCATGCGAAAGGAGCGGGCCCCGTCGAGACCGAGACAAACAGCACCAGAAATCCTCATGTCCGAGAGGCTACCGTAGCCCGTTGCGATACGGGCGTTGACGCCGTTCCTGTTCTTCGTCTCGCTCCAGGACCGTGCCGTGGCATCGCTCCCGCAGTCCCGGGTGTCGATCGCCAGCACCTCGCCGTCGCAGATCTGCCCACCGGAGCCGATCGCGGAGCAGCTGCTACCGGCGGTACTGTTCCTCCACGTCGGGATCACGGTCTCATGGTCGGCACCGTTCCCAATGCCACCACTCCTCCCGGTCCAGGGACAGCGGCAGGTCGTACGCCAGCCTGGCCTCCCTTCGTAGTCGTCAGTCGATGGGACAAGCTAGTCAGGTTGAACAGCCTGCTCCGCCAGTGCCACAGCAGGTGCAGTGACATCGGGCTCCTTGGCCGCCACCGTGGTACCAATGGGCCCCATGGCACCCGGTGAGGGCTCGCTCGGTGGCCGGAGCCTTGGAATGATCATTGGCCTCCCTTTCCCAGCCTCCCAGAAAGGAGTCAGTGGGGCATGCATCTTTGGTTCCATGCCCGGAGGGCGACCAAATGGTGGGACCTCCTGTACTGGTGGGTACGCAGAGTACCGCGCCTGCATCCTCACCCTCCCTTGATGAGGCGATTTACAGCCCCTCCTCCCTCTCTTCCGCAGGAGGACTCTAAGGCCCACCAGGAACTGTTGAAAAGGGTGGCATCAAGTCTCAACCTTCAGGCCGAGGAGGTGGAGGAACCCTCGAACTCCCTCTTTAATGTCCTATCCGCCTCGGTACTGGGCAGGGTGGCCCTCCCATTCCACGAAGGGGTGGCAAAAATTTCAAATGCCTTGTGGCAAACCCCAGCTTTCTTGCCCCCCATCTCTAAGAGGGCAGAACGGAAGTACTTTATGCCCGCCAAGGGGCACGAATACCTGTACACCCACCCTGCCTCCAACTCCCTGGTGGTCGAGTCGGTCAACCACAGGGAGAGGCAGGGCCAACTAGCCCCTACTCCAAAAAATAAAGACTCAAGGAGGCTGGACTTAGTTGGGGGAGAGGTTTATTCATTCTGAAAGTTTCCAGTAAGGGTGGCGAACCATCAGGCTCTTCTGGGTCCGTATGAGTTCAATTTGTGGGGCTCTCTACCCAATTTTGAGGACTCCCTCCAGGAGCATGACAAGAAGGAGTTCAAAGCTCTGATGGAGAAGGGTACAGTGGCTGCCAGGGCAACCCTGCAGGCAGCGTCAGATGCTGCGGATACAGCTGCAAGGTCCATGGCCTCTGCAGTGTCCATGAGAAGGGCTTCGTGGCTCCTGCTGCCTGGGCTGTCCAGTGAGGCGCAGAACTCCTTGCAGGACCTCTGGTTCAATGGCAAGGCCCTGTTTGCGGAACAGACGGATGTGAAGTTTCATGGCCTGGAAGACTCCCGCACTAAGTTTAAGACACTTAGCCTCTATGTCCCGGCTCCGGCTAGGTCCAAGTTTAAGCCTCAGCAGGCTCCCACCCAGGCCACCCACTCTAAATACGAGCCCCCTTATAAAAAGTCTTGGGACTATAAGAAATGTCCGCAGAGGCAGTCCCGGTCTGCCCCCCAGCCTGGGTCCTCCAAGGGTAAACAGGCGGGGAAACGTCAGTTTTGACGGGACGCCTGGGGGTGACCTACCAGTTCACACCAGGGATCCACCCACAATAAAGCTTCCCTTCTCCAACCGGTTGTGGGCTTTTCTCCCGGAGTGGTCGTGGCTGACTTCGGGCCGTTGGGTCCCCAACACTGTCTCCTTGGGCTACACCCTCCAGTTTACCTCCACCCCACCCAACCACCCTCCGCCCCCATCCCTCCTGGGGGGACCCTTCTCACGAGGCCCTGCTAGAGCAGGAGGTGGGGCAGCTCCTTGGCTTAGAGGCAGTCGAAGTGGTGCCAGTGGAGTTCAAATGCAAGCAGTACTATTCCCGCTATTTCCTTATCCCAAAAGCCAAAGGGGGACTCAGGCCCATCCTGGACCTCTGAGGCCTGAACCAGTACATGGTAAAGCTCAAGTTTCACATGGTCTCTCTGGCCTCCATCATCCCCTCCCTGGATCCCAGGGACTGGTATGCTGCCCTCGATCTGCAGGACGCATACTTCCACATTCATATATTTGAGGGGCACAGGCGCTTCCTCTGTTTCACGGTTGGGCAAGAGCACTACCAGTTTACGGTCCTCCCATTTGGCCTGTCTACTGCTTCCAGGGTATTCACAAAGTGCATGTCGGTGGTGGCGGCCTACCTTAGACATCGTGGGGTCCAGATCTTCCCCTATCTGGACCACTGGCTGGTGCGGGATCACGTGGCGCTCCTCCGATCCACGTGCGCCACCCTGGGCCTGTTCGTGAATGACACCCATGTCCACGTTAATCCCGGTACAGTGCATAGAGTTTATCGTGGCAGTCCTGGACGCGACATCGGCCAGGGCCTCCCTCCCACCGGACAGATTCAAGACCCTGAACGGGCTCATTGATAGTCACAAGGTTCCCCGTGACCTCAGCCAGAGCGTGTCTCCAGCTCCTGGGTCACATGTCGGCGTGCACATATGTGGTTCGCCACCCCAGACTCAGGATGCGGCCCCTCCAGCTCTGGTTGGCCTCAGTGTTCTCCCAGGCCAGAGACAGGATGGACAAGGTCCTCACTGAGCCCAAGCCAGTGATCGCCTCCCTACAATGGTAGTCCTCCCTGGGTAACATGCTTCCCGGGGTCTTGTTCAGGGGCAGGCCCCTGTCAGTAGAGCTGATGTCCGACGCATCAGACCTGGGGTGGGGAGCCTATGTGGAGGACGTTCAGATCCAAGGTCTGTGGTCCGCGCAGGACCTTGCCCTGCATATAAACATCAAGGAGCTCAGGGCGGTCCGGCTGGCGTGTGTGGCCTTCCATTCGCAACTGGAGGTCACGGTTCTCACGGACAACACAGCCTCGACTCTCCAACTGTCAGACCTGGGGTGGGGAGCCCATGTGGGGGACGTTCAGATCCAAGGTCTGTGGTCTGCGCAGGACCTTGCCCTGCATATAAACATCAAGGAGCTCAGGGCGGTCCGGCTGGCGTGTGTGGCCTTCCGTTTGCACCTGGAGGTCAGGGTTCTCACGGACAACACAGCCTCGATGTTTTACATCAACAGGCAAGGCGGGGCCCGCTCCTCTGCCAGGAAGCCCTCAGGCTGTGGGGCTTCTGTATAGCCCATGACATTTGCCTACAGGCCTACCATCGTACTGGGCACCCAGAACTCACGGGCGGATTGCCTGAGCCAAGACTTCTCCTATCAGCACGAGTGGTCTCTACACCCAGAGGTGATGCTCAGACTTTTCCAAGAGTGGGGAACTCTCCAGGTGGACCTGTTCGTGACCCGGCAGAACTGCCGGTATCCCCAGTTCTGCTCCATGGGGGGAGGGGTGTGGGCGCTATCTCCGATGCCTTCCTTCTATCCTGGTCAGGCCAGCTTCTCTGTGCCTTCCCCCCAATCCCACTGATCGGCAAAGTCCTGGAAAAGATAAAGACGGACAGGGCCCGGATCCTTCTGATTGCCCCGGCATGGCCCAGGCAACATTGGTACGGGACCCTCATGAGCCTGGCGGCCTCCCCGCCGTGGCCATTGCCGTCCCGCCTGGACCTGCTCGACCAGGACCAGGGCCATCTCCTCCACCCCAATCTAGTGGCACTTCACCTCACGGCGTGGCTACTCAATGATTAGGCCTGGAGGAAAGGACATGCTCGGAAGGCATTCAGTGCGTCCTCTTGGAAAGCAGGCAACCCTCCATGCGTCGAGCCTATTTGGCAAAGTGGTCTTGGTTTTCCTGGTGGGCGGCTGAGCAGGGCATCTCCCCCTTGGCTGCCCTAATCCAGCTCATTTTAGACTACCTCCTTCACCTTAGAGCCCAGGGCCTGGTGCCCTCATCCATCAAGGTGCACTTGGCGGCCATATCGGCTTTTCACTTGCCGGTGCAGGGGCACACAGTATTCTCCCATGCTATGACTGGCCGATTCCTTAAGGGTTTGGATCATCTCTTCCCGTAGGTTAGGCCTCCAGTCCCGCAGTGGGACCTGAACTTGGTGCTGGCCCAGTTAACAGGTTCCCCCCTTTGAGCCACTAGCTACATGCTCCTGGTCACACCTCTCATGGAAGGTAGCCTTCCTGGTGGTGATCACATCTGCTAGACGGGTCTCGGAACTCAGGGCCCTGACCTCTGAGCTCCCCCCCCCCCCCCCCCCGGCTGTCAATTGTGAGGGCACACTCTACTACGGTGCAAGACTCGTCGGCTGCCTTTTTAGCCCATGTCCCCATTCAGGACATTTGCAGGGCTGCCACATGGTCTTCAGTTCACATGTTCACCTCGCATTATGCGATTGTCTCCCAAACCGGGGAAGATGCCGGGTTCAGCAGGGCTGTGCTCGGTTCCGAGAGTTTGTGAACTCCTACCCACCTCCAACAGATATAGCTTGGAATCACCTATTGTGGAATACACTTGAGCAATCACTTGAGGAAGAAAAGGCAGTTACCTTTTCTGTAACTGGTGTTCTTCGAGATGTGTTGCTCATTTCTATTCCACATCCCACCCTCCTTCCCCTCTGTCAGAGTTGTCTGGCAAGAAGGAACTGAGGGTGGGGGGAGCGCGCAGTGCCCCTTATACCGTGCCATAGAGGCGCCACTCCAGGGGCCACTAGGGGCGCTCCCCTATGGGTACTGCTAGGGGGAAAACTTCCGGCACCAGTGCACATGGTGAGCACGCACACCCATTGTGGAATAGACATAAGCAACTCATCTCAAAGAACACCAGTTACGGAAAAGGTAACTGTCTTTTCTCCAGTGGGGTTAACTGGAGGTGGACCTGTTCACAATTAGTTCCAACAAAGAGAGTCACCTCTTCCACTGCAGAGTGAGCAGGGACAGTCTATCCTTGTCATATGCTTTCCTTTTGCACGGGGAAAGGGTTTGATGTGTGCCTTGCCATTGATCCAGAAAGTTAGTGAAAAAGATGGTAGGGCAGGGCAAGGATAATTCTCATTGCCCCAGCCTGACACCATCAATAGTGGTTTACTTATCTTCTGCAACTTGTCTGGCAAAGTCTTTCTGTGTCTTCCTCTGTCTCCAGACCTACTATCTCAGCAGGAGGACAAGATCTTTCACCCAGACCCACCGTCTCTTCACTTGACAGCATGGGTGCTCGAACTTTGCTCTTGAGCAGTCATGTTCTTCATCTGTTCAGGGCAGGCTAATTAACTGTAGAAAACAGCCCACTAGAGCTATTAGTGTTTAAAGAGGACCAGATTTTAAGGACAGAAGATGAGAAAACTTGATCTGTATCTGCTTTCATTCCTTGTGTTCTGGAATACTTAATGTACTTAAAGTCTGGGGCTTATCTAACTCATTGTTAAAAGTCCTTTTGGCAGCCAATTCTGTGTATCATACTTTATTTAATAGTGGATTGCTGTTTCTTTGTTCGGTCAAAAGGTTTATGAAAAGTTTATTAAATGTATGCTGTCTGTTCTTGGAATCTCAATTTGGTGTTGACCATGCCCCTTGAACCCTGGGCTGAGTGTTCTTTCTAGCATTTATCTATCAAAACAGCTTTTGTTATTGCCATCATGTCAGCTAGGAAAGTGAATGAATTGAATGGCCTTGTGGCTGATCCACCTTTCACTCCTTTTCATAAGGACAAGGTAGGTCTCAGACCTGATCCCAGGTTCTTACCTAAGGTGGTGTCTGATTTTCATAGGCAGTGTTATTGTAGCAGTGTTGGTGCTAGAATATTAGAGACACAAATTGGGTGAGGTAATATGTTTTGTAGACTTACTTTGCTGATGAGAGAGATAAGCTTTCAAGCTTACACAGAACTCTTCTTCAGGTCAAAAGAGCTCTGCATGAGCTTGTCTCTCTCACCAACAGAAGTCAGTCCAATAGAAGGTATTATCTCACCGACATTGTCTCTCTGATTTTCATGTCAGTCAGACAAGTAATTTGCCCCCCCCCCCCCCAACTGCACTCTAATAAGGGGGAATCATCCTACACACTGTATGCGCCAGACGGGCTCTCGCCTACTACTTAAAACTAAAAATTGTCATAAATCGTCTAGATTGTTTGTGCTGTATGCTAAACACCACATGGGTTATATGGTTTCTTCTTCAAGTGGTTGCTCATGTGTATTCCACAATAGGTGTGCGTGCTCGCCACGTGCACCGGTGCTGGAAGTTTTTCCCCTAGCAGTACCCATGGGGGGGGAGCGCCCCCGCAACTCCTGGAGTGGCGCCTGCCTGGCGCGGTATAAGGGGAGCTGCACGCTCCCCTCACCCTCAGTTCCTTCTTGCCGCCAGTGAAGGTGCGTCGGAGCTTCGCTGTAGCTCGTCCCCAGAACTGTTCGTTGGTTTAGTACCTGTAGTTAGTTAGCTGTTTAGTTAGTTTGGTTAGTCAGTGAGCCTGGGCCGGGGCATGCCCCGAGCCCCGGGATTTAAGTCGTGCGGTTCTTGTTGGCGTTCTATGCCAAGGAGCGACCTGCACACAGACTGTTTGAGCTGTCTGGGAGAGACCCACACCAGCGAAAGGTGCAAAATTTACAAATCGTTTAAGCCCTGGACCAAAAGGGAAAGAGACATTAGGCTCCGGGCCATTCTGATGGAGTCGGCACTGACCCTGACCCCGGCACACCGCAACGAGCCGGTACCGGGCACCATGGTGTCGGTACGCGGCGATCAGCCGGTGCCTTCGACCAGTCAGCACCGCTTCCCATCCAAGGGACACGCCAAGAGGACCAAGACTCCCTCCTCGCAACGGCACCGAGGGAAGTCTCGGAAAGAGGCTAGGCCCATGTCGGGAAGTCCTCGATCCCCATCGGGCCCCAGGCCTCCAACTCACGTAGAGCGGAGTAGCCCGGCCTCTTTGGAACAGGCCTCTCCAGATGTCCGGATGCCTTCCACACCCGAAACCCTCCAGGCGGCCCAGGAGGTCATGTCCATGCCGGTGCTCGGAGCCCCGCCCATGTCGGCCCCGCACTCCAGAGGCAAGCCGCCGCTGGTATCTCTGCAGTCGCCTCTTCCCATACTCTAGACCCCCGGTTCCGCAGTGGGACTTAAACCTGGTCTTAGCTTGTCTCACGGGGGCCCCCATTTGAGCCGTTGGCCATGTGCTCCTGGTCTCACCTTTCATGGAAGGTGGCATTTCTGGTTGCTATTACGTTGGCTAGACGAGTCTCGGAGCTCAGGGCCCTGACCTCTGAACCCCCGTACACGGTTTTTCACAAGGACAAGGTCCAGCTCCGCCCACACCTTGTGTTCCTCCCTAAGGTGGTCTCCGCATACCACATGAGTCAGGACATTTTTCTACCAGTCCTCTGCCCCAAGCCTCATGCATCCAGTGAGGAACACCGCCTCCACACGGTCGACCTGCAGCTGGCTCTGGCTTTCTACCTCGAGCGGAATAAGCCGTTCAGAAAGTCCTCGCAACTGTTTGTCGCCTCGGCTGAGCCGGCGAGGAGCCAGCCGATCTCCACCCAGAGGCTTTCCAACTGGATCACTTCATGCATCCAGTCCTGTTATGAGCTGGCAGGCGTTCCCCCGCCGCCCGTTGTGAGGGCACACTCAACCCAGGCGCAGGCCTCGTCAGCTGCCTTCATGGCCCACGTCCCCATCCAGGACGTTTGTAGGGCTGCCACGTGGTCCTCGGTTCACATGTTCACTTTGCACTATGCGATCTTCTCCCAAACCAGGGATGATGCCAGGTTTGGCAGGGCTGTCCTCCATCCTGGGAACTTGTGAACTCCTACCCACCTCCAACAGATATAGCTTGGAATAACCTATTGTGGAATCTGCCCTAGAGACCAAGTCCAAACCATAGTGCCTGGTTACAGTGTGCACCGAAGCACACGTTGAAACTCTGCAAATTTCAACGACTGGCACCTGCCTGTGGCAAGCGAAGGGAACGTGATCACACTGAAGCAGGTACAGGAACTTTTGCTAGCATGTAACAATCAGCAATACACTGTTTAATCAAGGGAGAGGCTGGGAAAAAAGTTACCTTTTCCATAACAGGTGTTCGAGATGTGTTGCTCGTGTCTATTCCACATCCCACCCTCTTTCCCCTCTGTCGGAGTTGTCTGGCAAGAAGGAACTGAGGGTGGAGGGAGCGTGCAGCAGGCAGGCGCCACTCCAGGGGTCGCGGGGGGGCGCTCCCCCCCTACAGGTACTGCTAGGGGAAAATCTTCTGGCACCGGTGCATGTGGCGAGCATGCACACCTACTGTGGAATAGACATGAGCAACACATCTCGAAGAACACCAGTTATGGAAAAGGTAACTGTTTTTTCCCAGCCTTTCCCTTGATTAAACGGTGTATTGCTGATTTACACGCTAGCAAAAGTTCCTGTACCTGCTTCAGTGTGATCACATTCCCTTCGCTTGTCATAGGCAGGTGCCAGTCGTTGAAATTTGCAGAGCTTCAACCTGCACTTCGGTGCACACTGTAACCAGGCACTATGGTTTGGACTTGATCTCTAGGGCAGATGCTGGATTTGATAAAGCGGTGCTTCAGTCTCTGTTCGGTTAGGACTCTGCTCCCATCTCCAGGTGAGTTTGAGCACTGCTCCTCAGTCTGTCCCATAGGTGGCAATATGCAGAGCCACTCGAAAAAATGAACTTAACTTACTTGTAACCGGCATCCCTCGAGATGGCTCTGCATGCTTACCCTTCCCACCTGCCTTCCCCTCCCTGTCAGAGTCCTTGTTTGTTCTGTCTCTGGCTTTGCAGTGGAAGGAACACAGGTGATGAGGACTCCCCACCCCCTTTACTGCCTTGCCCTCAGTGTGTTGGGATGGTGTGGGAGAGCCCTGCTGACCCTGCTAGAAGGAGGCGGTGCAGTCCCCATAAGTGTGAATGTGCAGAACCATCTCAAAGAACTCTGGTTTTGTTGTTTTTGTTTTTGTATCTTTCTCATCCCCTCTCACTTATATTAGGTTGATGGGAGGACAGGGGTTTGTAGGTATCTGGAAGCATGTGTTCGGAGAGGGACTCAGGTGTGATTTGGAAAGCTCTGAGGGAACAAAATGAAGGGGTAGGTTATAAGTGAAACTCCAGTTTTGTTCCTAGTGGCTGCTGTTATAACCCAACGTTAGAGAAGTGTCATTGTAACTACTCTGGATTTGTTAGATCTATCAACTTTGGGATCCTAGTTAAGAACATTGGGGTGAAAGGCTGTGCTGAAAAGGAGTTCCCAGCAGGCTAGCTTGTATATTAGGCTTGAACGTGATGTGGTGATGCTGGAATGCCTTTGAGCTTACAGTACCTTCCAAACAATGTAACTTCCCCACCTCTGGATGGCAGGTGGGGTGAACTAGATTGAGCAGCAGCATTCGAGGTGCACTCCTATAAGGAGTATGTGGTACAGTTTCCTCAAACAGGGCTCAGACCCTCTGGATGGAAAAGGCTTTGGGTGTAAATAATCTTGACCCAAGTGCCTTCAATTTAGGCTTGGAAAGATTTGATTTTTATCAGTAAATGTCGACGAACATCCATTTCACTGTACATACACAAACTGATGCCAACATATTTCCATCAATGGTAATGGTAATTTACAGCTAGGCAAAGAAAAATGCTGCTTGAGAACTAATGATTGATGTAAGGCTGTTTACTTTGTAGATTTTGATGTGATGTTGGCCGTTTTGTGTTTTTAACCGTTACAAATCTTTAACTTTTTGAATCTCTGCATCTGTTGTCATTAAATTGTCTGACACACACCCCCCCAATAATTTCCTGAAACTGAACATTTAAATTGAGAATTTTAAAAAGCATAAAAATAAACATTATCTATTGAAATTATAACAAAAAATGGAATTCTGCCAAGCCTGCTGAAATTGAAGGGAAGAAGCTTACATGAATGTGTGCAGTTCTGTGGTGCAACGAATGCTAGCTCTGGGCTGTCATCTGAGACCTCAGTTTCTGTGTTTGTGCACTGGGGTACCCATCCTGAGCAGGGGTTCTGGCACCATGACAAGATATAAGTAGTTACAACCGCTGCTCCTGAGAGACAGCGTAGCTTGGAGCATTAAGGTCTCTCTCTTGTCTGTCTGGTGGACGGTATGTAACTTGATGGTGATGGCTAACGTGTCTGAAATGGCCTTGCAGCCCTGCTCCTGTGGAACTGCTGAGCCCAAAGCTCCACCGCCCGGCCCATAACCACAAGATCGACCTGGACACCATCTTTGATGTCGAGACGCCTGAGCATCAGCCTCACAAATCAATCACAACCCCTGCAAAAAAACCCAAGCTGGATAAAAAGCCGTGAGTTCTCCCCTTTCTCCAGTCCTAGGTGGGACCAAGGGGACCAAGCTTCAGTCCCTCTAATGCTCACGTTTTTGCTGAGCTTCAGGATCTCTACCCATTTGATTAATTGCACCAGGAGACATTAATCTTTGTTTGGCCTTCCATCTAGCAGCTCCTCTCCCCTGCAAACTCTCTGCTAATGGCTGCAATCCTCTGAAGCAGTGAACCTACAGCAGATAGATGTCCGACTCACTGATCTGATTTCTTACAGGCCTCCTGTGACAAACCTAGCAAAAAAAGTTTTGAAGGAAACAGTGGAGGTAAAGTAACCAATTGCTGGCCTCTTAGATCCCCCTGCTATTCTCAATCTGGTAATAGACTTAAGAAATTGACCAGAATATCCCTCCGCTTGGGCTGTACAACCATCATGCTCTGATCTTAGTACTGCAATACATGCTCCAAGGTGCATCGCCTAGACCAGTGTTTTTCAAAGTACGGGTCCCGACCTAGTATTGGGTCGCAGAATGTCAGGCACTGCTGATTCAAATTATAATGATTAGAGCTGCTGCGCGGCAACAAAGGGCCACACAGCAGGGACCTGGAGAGGAAAGAGGTAGGGGGTGGGTGGGAACTGGGGAGAGGAGCAAGTTGGGTCTTGCAGGGCTGCTGCAGGCCTCTCCCCCAGCCCTGGAGCTCGCTGCTGCCAGCCAGGAGAGAGGGACCCTTCCCATGGAGCTCCATGCAGAGGAAGAGAGAGGCCCTTCCCCTGGTGCTCTGTGCTCCGTGCTGCCTGCTGGCAGGGGGAGAGGGAGGCCCTTCCCCCAAAACTCCATACTCCCTGCTGCCTGCTAGCAGGTGGAGAGAGGGGCTCCTTCCCCCGGAGCTAGCTGCTGCCTGCCAGCAGGAAGAGAGGCACTTCTCCTGGAGCTAGCTGCTGCCAATGGGAAGAGGGCTGTGGGGAGTCCTCTGGCCCCAGCCCTGGGGCAGCCTGCCTGCACCCCAAACTCCTCATCCCTGGCCCCACCTTAGAGCCCTCACCCCCAAACCCCACCCTCTACCCTACCCAGGGCCACCTCCCACACTCCTTACCATAGGCTTACTAAGGCTAGTGTCTAGTGTTAGTTATGTAAAGTGGGTTAAGCTGGAATGTATTGCAATATTATGATTTTATGAAAACGCTAGTTAAAAGATATAATTATGTTGGGTCACGGGCATCAACAATTTTCTTCAACTGGGTCACGAGGAAAAAAGTCTGAAAACCATTGGCCTAGACAGTGTTCATACAAATGCTCTAACACAGCTGCCCAAGTCCAAGGGCTATTCTAGGCTTGCAGGCCATCCGTTCTTAATAGTTTCTGGGCATTTCTACAGTGCACTCACCTGGCACACACACTATTGCTATTGCCAATGACACCAGTGGTGTTAAACTCTAAGGATCCTGGGGGCAAACACTTTGAAGAGAGCTGGTCTTATTAGCCACATGAAACACAAACACTTGCTCCCAAGCTTTGTTCTTAATAGCAAGAAACCATAGACATTGATACTCACTAGCTGAGAAGCTGCAGTTCCATGATCCACGTTAAAAGGGTAAACCATGGGGTACATGAGCAATAATTCCTAAGCTGCTTGGTAAGGTTTTCAGTGCTATCTGTTTCTGTAAATGAAATTCAGGGAGTAAAGCTGCTCATGCTGCCTTTCCTCTCTTTCCTGGGACAGAACTGGGCAGGTGAGCCAGAGGATGACCCTCTAGAAGAATTCTTTCCTGCATTCATCAGGAACTCGGTTCTTTCCAGGAAGCCACCTGTGGGCAGCCTGCTGGGGCCACACAAGAACACGGGAGCTGTGAGTATGTGCCCTGGCCAATCAGAGCAAGGATGCTGCTCCCTGCCCTCCAGTGGTGGAGGCTTGTCAAGGGTCAGTCATAGGCATCCTAGCCCCCTGAGTGATCTAAGAGGGAGTGAATGAAAACGAGACTCTTGCTTTCCCTATGTGTTTGTGGATGTGAGAAATGTGGCTAGAGACTTCCCTTTAGAGCCCTCTGTCTTCCCTCATGCACTGTGAAGCTAGTCAAATGGCCATAGCCCTTCACTGAGATCCTGTCCACCATCATTGCTATAGCTCTCGGCAGCTTGTGTGTCTCCCCCACGTTTCCCACTAAAGGTCCTATTTCTTTAAGGGAGGTTCTGTCTGTTGTGTAAGCTTCCATCAGAATATGGCCAAGTTCTTCAAAAGTGACTTTGGGCGCCCAACTTGGAGACCCTCAAAGGGTCCTGATCGTGAGAGGGCAGTTGCTCAGCATTTCCTGAAACTCTGGCTTCTTTATTGTCTCAGGTCAGGCACCTTAGTTGCTAGTCTGCTTTGACCAAAGCATTCTGTACACGATAAGGTGCCTGGAACTGTCCCTCCCTTCCAGTACACTGCAAACTTCCAGCTTGGGTGAAGTACCTAGCATCACCCAAGAGGCAGACCTTGCGTGGTGTTATATCTTTTCTCTCTTCTCTTCTAGGTGAGAATGGGGTATGATGGCTTAGGAGGTAGAACTAAGTTCATACAGCCCGTATCCTTCCCCACCATCTGCGCTGTGGAAATAAGCGGGCAGGAAGCTCTGCTTTGCTTCCCTCTCATTTGGGGCGAGTATGTAGGGTGATTAATGCATGGGCTTCACTTGGGAATGGGCTAGGGACTCTTTAAGGGAGAACCTGGTGGAACTTGTTTAAGTGAGCACTTTGCCCACAGAAAAGACTGATTTTAATTAATCTGTTTTCTATGCACCAAGTTAAACTGCACACCAAACATGGCCCAGGTGGGAGAGCAGAATATCTAACTACATGTCTGATTAAAGACACTGTTCTGGTGTGTAGTCCCACTACACAGCTCTGTCCTCCAGGCACTGGGGGAGGAGGAAGGGAGACAAATCGGTTGATGGGAACTCTTGAGGGAAACTTACAAGATTCTGATCAATCTGGGAACTTGTGGCTCAGATACTGTGCTGCTGTGGGTCTTGTATGTACGTGGGCACAGGTCCTGGGGCTGTATTTGACCTGTATGTGAATCATGTCATTCACAAGGAATGGGGGATCTGAGTCATCTGATCACTATGTAATAATTGGCAGCTCTTGGACTGTCACTTGTGTGGCCATGTTCTCTGGGCAGGTCTGAGACCCTTCCACATGGTCCTGATTTAAAAGTTAGCCTATCCTATCCTGAAGCTGGTAATAAATCACCCTGCTCCCCATTTTCAGACTTGTTTTCCCTGACAGTTTTCCCTTCAGACAAACCCAATGGAGATCCGTCCCTTAGCTGTAAAGAGCAGGAAGAGGAACGTCTCCAGGCCAGCATCCACAACTGCAGCAGCTTCCTCCTCTGGCACCAGCCAGGCAAAACTGGACAGCTTCCTTCAGTAAAGCTGAAGGCTTTCCTGGTCACTTAGGCATGCGTGGGCAGAAGCCTTGGGGCTTACCTACATCTCTGCAGAACCAAGGCGCTGGGACCAACACACAGTGTCAATCAGAACTCTCCCAGGGGCTGAAACTGCCCTTTCGTAGTTCGCTGTTGATCCAGTCCAGACTGACTACACCGTAAGCATGGCGAGGCAGGATGTGCCATGTACTGCCAGCTGTCCTGGGAGATGGGGCTCCTGGCACTGAGCAACTTGCCTGCCTTTGCCTGACGTGCAAGGTCACTGGTTTGTGCTCAAGCGCTCAGGACTCCCTGTGGGTGGGGTGTGTGGATCCCTCAACTCCGCTTGGTTTGACTCATCTCGGCCTCACTCCTAGGCAATGCAGTAAAGTGTGGGCCAAATCAGACTTAGAAATCTCCTGGCTGCTGATTGGTTCGGGCCTGGCCTTACGAGGCTGCATTTCCCCCAGGAGCCTTTGTTGGCAGAGAATAAACAATGAATTTCCTCGCCCTGCTTCCCTGGTCTCTGAGGCTTTGGCACTTCTGGTGGGGACGGGCCCCTTGGGGGACAAAGCACTCTAGCTTGGTTTCAGGAATATCGTATCCCTGAAGATGAGGAAGGGGATCCAGTGTCTGTTAGCCTGTAGCATCCAGAGCTGATTTCCACGGCAGGGATGGGCAGTCTCCCTATGCTGGATGTTTCATCTCCAACTGTCCTGGCTAGTAGGGCGGCATGGCAATCCTCTCCCTATCCTGGAGTCTTTGGGCCAGAGCATGCCTGGTGCAACCCCACCTGAAAGGAGGAGTCTGCCTCAGGCACGAATCTGGTTTTTAATCTGAGAGCCAGGGGAGACACCTCACATTGACACCTTACACCTAGTCATGGCAGCTGGGGACTTAGCCTAGCAGGAGACTGCTTTGGAAGGGACAAGGCCGGAATCCATGGCAGACAACCATTCTGTGTTGCTGTGTCTGCCATCCCAGCGGGTAGCCAGCCTGCCGATTATCCATAGAGCAAAACTGTGTGTGATTTGTTGCTGTACAGTGGGCATGCGATCGGCACTGTACTGTTTTATCTGACCCCCAAGCAGCTGCTTGGCATGCACAGGTTTGATGAGGAGGCGGGTCTGTAATGAGGCAGTGGGGAATGGGGTGATCTTAGCGTTTCTAGCTCAGCAGCACCAGGAGCAGGTGGCCTTTCCCAGCTCGCCACTGCTGTAGGGCTTTATTTTCCAGAATCGAGAACTTCACGTCTCTGTACCAGGCTCTTAAAGGGGCAGGCGTCTATGATTTTCTGGATGCTCTGCAAACTTTGGTTTGGAACTTATATTTTTATATATTTAATCAATTTTTTTAAAATGATATGATGAGTTTACAAATGCTCCTCTGAGACGGATCCCTCCCTACTGCTGCTTGAGTGTTAAATACAAATTACCAGCCCAGTTACACTTACTGGGAAAGAAATATGATGGGGCTGCTGATTGCTAGAGGAGGGTTTATTCTGCTGTCATTGGCCTTAAGCTCAGTCTGGTGTCTCACATTTCCCAAGTGGTTCTGTTCCAGATCTTGCCCTGATACAATGGAGCCCTCTTCAAATTGTGCTGTTTATAATGAATTGGCTAGTGAGCATGGCTTGTTAGAGAGCTGGCCGGACAGATCCAGCATTGGTACAGGCTTATCTGGAAACCAAAATGAATGGATTAAAGGCAGAGCACTAACTCCACTGATTTCAGCATCAGCAGCTGTTTGTGTCAGTGCCCAGCCCGTGCTGTGTGGGTGCCCTGATTCCTGTATGTCCCTGAGAACGTGTGCCTTTATTAAATAAATGTGGTGTACAATATGGAGCCAGCTGATTTGTAACCTGAGGTGGCTGCTGCTGTCTCTTCTCAGCAAAGGTCTCGCTTCTTCCATTGCACTCAGGGAGCCAGGCTCTCACTGGGGAACAGAATTTGAAAGTAGCTGAGACACTCTTGCACATTCTTCTGAGCTAGCTGGTGCAGGCCACTGATGGAGGCAGGGACCTGGGTTATATGGGCCTCTGCTCTGAGCCAGTCTGGTAAGTCCTGTGGGGCCTATTAAAGTATTGCAGCTGCTGTGCCCTGGTATCTTACTCCCTGGTATCTATGGTAGCAGAGAAAGGGGAGCACCACCGTCCATGGAACACCAGCCACTGTTCCCAATGAACGCTGAGGTGGGCATTAGCTCCACTAGAGGCAGACATGGAGAAGGTGAAGTGACTTGCTCAGGAGAAGGACACTGGGCAGGGCATGAAGCTGGCAGCTGAGAAGCTGCAGTGGTGGAGCTATGGTAGATAAATGGCCAGAGGCCAGGCTCAGAGTTGTCGGTCGTTCCATCTCCAGAGTGTGGGCTGGCACCCTTGGGTGGAGCTGGAGCTCTGCATGGGGCTTTCCAGCATCTACCCCTACATGTGGCGTGGAGGTGATCAATCCCTTGGCTGTCACAGGAGCATTGGGCTGGAATCCTGGATGGCTCCCTAATTTTCCCTCCCTCCAGCAGCTCTGATCGATGGGCTGGGCCCTCAGTGAGGGGATCACTGGGGCAGTGAGGGGGAGATGACCAGTGGGGGAGTTTGGCTGGAGGGAGGGTGGGAAAGTATTATAGAGTCATAGACTTTAAGGTCAGAAGGGACCCTTATGATAGTCTAGTCTGACTTGCACAACGCAGGCCACAGAATCTCACCCACCCTCTCCCGCAATAAATCCCTAACATATGTTTGAGCTATTGACGTCCTCAAATCATGGTTTAAAGACTTCAAGATGCAGAGAATCCTCCAGTAAGTGACCTGTGCCCCACGCTGCAGAGGAAGGCGAAAAACCCCCAGGGCCTCTGCCAATCTGCCCTGGCGATCAGCTAAACCCTGAGCATGTGGACAAGCCAGCCAGACACCCAGGAAAGGATTCTCTGTAATAACTCAGATCCCACCGCATCTACCATCCCATCACAGGCCATTGGACATATTTATCGCTAATAGTCAAAGATCAATTAATTGCCAAAATTAGGCTATCCCATCATACCATCCCCTCCATGAACTTATCAAGCTTAGTCTTGAAGCCAGATATGTCTTTTGCCCCCACTGCTCCTCTTGGAAGGCTGTTCCAGAACTTCACTCCTCTGATGGTTAGAAACCTTCGTCTAATTTCAAGACTAAACTTCCTGATGGCCAGTTTATATCAATTTGTTCTTGTGTCCACATTGGTACTGATCTTAAATAATTCCTCTCCCTCCTTGGTATTTATCCCTCTGATATATTTATAGAGAGCAATCATATCTCCCCTCAGCCTTCTTTTGGTTAGGCTAAACAAGCCAAGCTCTTTGAGTTTCCTTTCATAAGACAGGTTTTCCATTCCTCGGCTCATCATAGTAGCCCTTCTCTGTACTTGTTCCAGTTTGAATTCATCCTTCTTAAACATGGGAGACCAGAACTGCACACAATATTCCAGATGAGGTCTCACCAGTGCCTTGTATAACGGTACTAACACCTCCTTATCTCTACTAGAAATACCTCGCCTGATGCATCCCAAGCCCGCATTAGGGGTCGCATAGAAGTGTGAGGAGGCCTGGGGGCACATGGAGGTTAAATGCTGCAGGGTATCAAGGTGGGGAGCAAACCAGCTCTCTTTGGAGAAGGATGGTGGCTAGTCAGGTGCTGAGTAGCTGCTCTCTCGAGTCTGGCTATGGAGGAGGATGAGCAGCTACTGGGAGCACAGGGATGGAGCCAGGGAGCAGGTCTGGGACAGGAGTTTATCTACAAGGCAGGGGGATTGGGTGGCCCGACACTAAAGCTTTCTAGCGCAGTGCAGCCGGCACTGAGGCACTCACCCCACAGTAGCAGGCACCCGACAACCAGGCATTCCAGGAATTGAAACTGACTCTGCACCAGCTTGGAAACGGTCCTGAGGGGAGTCAGGATGCCTAGCTCCATCCCCTTTTCCTCAGCTTGCAGCAGCTCCTGGTGCTGGGAAGGAGGCCCTCGGAGGCTTGATAGACCTGGCCCTTAGCTCAGCACTGAATTACAGGTAGATTAAAGCCAGGTGAGGGCAGGTTAGCTTGACCCTGTGTTGGTGCTACTGTGGGCATGTCTACACAACATTAAGTCGGGTAGGTCGACCTACTGCCACCACAGTAATGAAACCAGCTGTTCATGTCCACACTACCCTTGTTCTGTCGGTGGTAAATGTCCTCATCAACAGCACTTGCACCAACTGAGGTGGAGCACTAACAGCAGGAGCCTTGCCACCCAAGAGCTGACAGCTGGAGCCCCACCACCACCTCATAGCCCGGTGGGGCTTGTGCTGTCAGCCCTGGAGTGGCAGGGCTCGGGCTCTCAGCCGCTAGGGGCTGACAGCCAGAACGGTCAACACAGCATCTACACGGACACTAAGTCAACCTAATTACGCCGACCTAATCGCTATGCCTCTCACAGAAGTGGAGTTTTAGGTTGGTGTAGCACAGCAGGAGGCACACTGTAGCATAGACGCTGACAGAGCTAGGTCAAGGTAAGCTGCCTTACATTGACCTAACTAGCCTAGACCAGGCCTTTGCATGGGAAGGGGAGGTCAGGTTCTTCTGCGCCAACCTTTTCAGCACAGTGCTGCTCTGGCTGCCAGTTCCTGGCCTAATGTCTGGGACAGGCACGTGGGTATTGGCTCCTGGATGACCAAGGAGGGCCACTTTGGTTAGGTGTTGTAGAGGACAGATGATCTAGTGGTTTCATTAATAGCTTTTAAAGCCAAAAGGGACCATTGTGACCTACTCTGACTGGCAGAGCACAGGCCCAAGAACCGCACCCAGAGACTTCTCCATCAAACCCATGACCGCTGTTTATGCTAGAGCAGTTCTCTTGGCAAGACATGCAGTCCTGACTTGGACTGGAGAATCCACCAGGCCTCTGGCTAAACTGGTTAGGATGCTAGCCTGCTATTGGGTAGATCTGGAGTAATTCCCAGCTCTACCCCAGACTTTCTGTGTGGCCGTGTGCAAGTGACTTTAGTCTTTTTGTGTCTCAGCTTCCTATCTGCACAAGGAGACTACTTCAGCCCCGTGGGGTGCACCAGGGCTCAGAGCTTCTGCTCTGTGGGGTGCATCAGGGCTCGGGGCTTCTGCTCTGTGGGGTGCATCAGGGCTCGGGGCTTCTGCTCTGTGGGGTGCGTCGGGGCTTCTGCTCTGTGGGGTGTGCTGAGGCTCACAGCTTCAGCGCTGGTGGTTTGAAAATACTTACCAGAGCTCGGCTCTGGCTGAATTTAAGCCCTGGCTGTGTAAATATCTAGAAACAAAGAACGTAAGTCATATTTACAGGTGGGGGACTCTATCCTGGGAAGCAGTGACTCTGAAAAGGATCGGGGGGGGGGGGGATGGATAATCAGCTGAATGTGAACTCCCTGTGTGATGCTCTGGCCAAAAGAGAGAATATGATCCTGGGATGTGTACACAGATGAATCTCAAGTAGGAGAGGTTATTTTACTGCTGTATTTTGGCACTGGTGCAACCGCTGCTGGAATCTTGTGTCCAGTTTTGGTGTGTACAATTCAAGAAGGATGTTGATAAATTGGAGAAGGGTCAGCAAAGAGCCATGAGAAGCATTAAAGGATTGGAAAAACTGCCTCTTAGCAATAGACTCAAGGAGCTCAATCTATTTAGCTTAACAAAGAGAAGGTCAGCGTGATTTTATTAGTCTATGAGCCCCTACACAGGGAACATATACTTAATAAGGGGCTCTTCAGTCTAGCAGAGAAAAGTCTAACATGATCCTATGGCTGGAAGTTGAACCTAGACAAATTCAGACTGCAAATAAGGTGTAGATTTTTAACAGTGAGGGGAATTAACCATCAGAACAATTTACCGAGGGCTGTGGTGGATTCTCCATCAGTGACAACTTTTACATGAAGATTTAAGAAAACATTCAAAGCTCTGCTCTGGGGATTACTGTGTGGCAGGTCTCGGGCTTGTGTCATCCAGGGGGTCAGACAAGATGATCACAATGGTCCTTTCTGGCCTTGGAATCTGAGGCAGGGGCCACAGCCTCTGCTAAGGATGAAAACTCTCATTCGCTGTGTTAGGAGTATTAGTGATGACAATGTAGTATTCAGGCCTGTATCTTTGCCTGTGATAGAATTTTGGGTCTTGTTTGCCCATTTGACTTTTTGATATTTTTATATTCTTACTAATATGTGTGAACACTGTGTGGATGTGTGAACATCCACTGTATGGATGTGTGAACACTGTGTGTTACATCTGCCACAAGCAGATGGTGGGCGGGGGGGAGATAAGAGAGCAAAAGTGTTGCTGGGCTAGGTGGGAGTTTAATATACAAGCATACACTTGAAGGACAGTCCTGCTTCAAACTCCTCTCCTGAGATAAGGTCAAGCAACCAGTCGTGAGGGGCGAGGGAGGAGTTGGGGGGGGGGGGGAAGGTATAAGAAATACTAAAAGTCAAAGAAATGCCTGTCCCTGGCCAAAGCACAACCTCACTCCTTACCCCCCCATAGGATACAAAAGAGGTGGTACCAAAGCCCCCTGACCCAAGACCCTCCAAAATGGAACATGACCATACATTTTAAGGGGTGGGACCAAGGGTGTGCACTACAGGTTTAATCATGCCTGCTAAGGAAGGGGAAACGAACACTGGGAAAAGGCTCTGCCAGCGTCAGAGCTATGGATATGCTTGCTTGAATAAACCCCAATAAACATCGCATTGCCTGCACTTCAGACTTCTGGTCTTCTGCTTTCTGTCTGCGTAACAAGAACCAGGAGAGGGGTGAAGGGAAAGCCTTTAACACCCTGTGCACTAAGGGCCTGCTCTTACACCCAGGGAGGTCAGTGGGGGCTGACTTTAGAGGGCTTTGGAACAGGCTTAGAACAACCTGATTCTTTGTGCTTAAAGCTCCTTAGAGCAGAGCCCATCTCCTTTGTTCTATGTTTGGACAGTGCCTAGCACAGTGGAGTCCTGCTCCGTAAGCGGGGCTCTTGGTGCTACTGCAGTCCAAATCAATGATTAATAATGACACCTTTGGACAAAATCTGTGTGCATTTTGCCCCCTCCTTTGTGCAACCCACTGGTCAGTGTCTGCTCTATGTGCTCCTGCAATTGGCCAAAGGAAGATGTCGTGGCATAAATACAATGAAAAGCCAAAAGAAGCAGGCTCTTCCTGAGACTTTCCCTAATGAAATAGCAGGGGCCGTTACTATTTGGGTGAAATTATAGAGACAAGATCAGGCCCAGTTTTCACTTCCAATAAAATTCTGTTCTCTTTAATTCCCGCTTTGGTTGTTTTTCTCAGTCTTCATTCATGCTCCTTAAAAGGAAACTGTCAACACTGATTTGACCCAGAGTTTAAAGATTGTAATAACCAACTTGTACAAAGCCCAAGGGCCAAGATCACTTTTAAAAGGCTCCAACAGAGCTGGCTTTGAAAATAACAATAGTAAATGAATAAACATTCCCCTGCTGTGTTTGCAGCCAGATCACTGAACCCTTGTGCTGAGTTCATGAGACCCAAGAAGTGAAGTTGATGGCTCCATTTTCATCATCCAAGCTGAGCGAAGTGCACCGTGATTTGAGCATGAGTCTCCAGCTTCCGGAGTCACGTAAATGCATGAGAATCTCAGTTTTAGGGTTTTTTAAAAAGAGCATTACTTAGTGCTCATCATTACTGCGAGATGCTTGAAAACGTGAACCCTTAAAAACCAGAAGGCAAATGAAAAGAACCCAAATGTGTTACTTTAAAAATCTCATGTGGTCTTGGGGCTGGCTTGTGAGTTTTTAAGTTGCTGGAGCTGGCACTATGGGAAATGCAGATGAGTAAGTGAGCCACGTGAAGAGGGGAAAGAAAATTCACTGTTAAGAATGGAAAGGCAGCCAATGCAAAGGGATAAAAGAAAATCCTTCTTTGCACAAGCTGGGGCTGGCAGCTCCAATGCCAGGGAGTACCTCCTATTCCCTCTCCAGCAGCTCCTCATTCCCAGCTACTCTTCCAGGCCTTCAAGCGCCTCTTCCAGGAAGAGCCTGCTCTGCTTGTAGGAGCAGCTAGGCACAAGCCCTAGTTGTCTGCCCATCCTCCTCCAAGTTCTCCTCAGTGCAGACCTGCTGGCAATGCAGCTAGTCCTGTGTGTGGTGACCTGAATGTGAGAGGCATGCAGGCCATCAATCTGGGCATCACTTCTGTTGCTGCTGGTTTCATGCCTGGGAGTTTTGTATTCCTCTTGGAAAGAGACCAGGGAATAAGCCTGGAGATATTCTTGCCATTCTATCATTGGTACCTGGCTGGAGGTACAGGAGGACATGGACAAGGGAGGCTGGCAGGTGGGCACGGAGCTGAACTAGGTTCTGGAGGACTGGGTGGAGTTGCTGGCTCTGTTGCAGCCTCCTTATGTGACCTAGGGCAAGGCAACACTTGCTCCTATGAAGGGGTAGATGGACTTGTGTCTAGGGCATTGGCCTGGGACCCAAGTAATCTGGGTTCAAGTCCTGCCACAGCCTCCCTGTGTGATCTGGGACAAGTCGCTGAACCTCTCTGTGCTTCTCCCCCTGCCATAGAATGGGCTAACAGTCTTGCCTTGTTCTGAACAGGCTGAGGAGACATAGCTGCCTGTGCTAACAAGGACTGGACTCAAGGACCCAGGAGGTCCCTCCCAGTCCTACGTCCCAGAGTCATGCCTACATGCTGTGGGGCAGGAGCTGGCATCTTCTCTGTGCGCACACAGCCTGGAGCCCTGTTTTTCAGTTACGGCCTTGAGCACTGGCAGAATGGAAATGATGCTCTCAGTATGCTCAAATCTTCATGGGTCAATAGCGCTAGCTGTCATGCTGTGTCTGCCATCTTCCTGCCAGGAGAGGTGGGGATGAAGGGGGCTGCAGACCTCCCGCTACAGGTCACGTGTGTTTGAAGGGCTTTGGCCTCTGTGCTGACAATGGTCCATTCCAAGAGTCAGAGAGTGTTGGCTCCTCCAAGACCCTCCATGCTTCAGCCATGTCCACATTATCAGATCTACTGTGGGCGATCAGACGCTGCCTGCCTTCTCCCTGTGATGCAAGTTTGTGCCAACCACAAGGTGATCCCTGCTTGCTGCCATTCCTGGCAAAACTTCACCACCAAAATTCCTAAACCAAGACAGTTTTCATTTACACATGGTTAAAAGAAGAGATGCGCAAACAAACCCCAACTGCTGTTGATGCTCCAGTTGTAAGGTCTGAGGCCTCTTTCTGCAGTAAAAGCAGCAGCCATGAGCTAAGTTGCAGAGACTCACATCCTTACATTCTGTCTATTGCACCAAAAACGATGTAATATTGGGCTGTTAAGAAGGCGCTCCTGTCCTAAGAGTATCCACCATCACCAGATAAAGAAACAGATCTTAAGATGTTTAAAGAAAACTTTATTTGATAGTATTCTGTCTGGCAAGAAACCACTTATCAACAGTTGCTATTGTTCTGCCTTTGTGGTCCCTACTTCTCTAATTTTTATCTGTATGGTTTCTGTCTGGTTCTTTAATTGTTTCTGTCTGTTGCAGAACTAATTTTGCAAGATTTAAATCAACTAAGGTGGCGTGGTATAATTGGTTAAAGAATTGTTTCTTAATGGATGAAAAATACTGTTTTGTAGTACTTTAGTTTAAAATGATTAGTTAAGGTATAGCTAAGTAGGACCCAAATTTTAACTATTTAAACTGGGATCTAAAAGGAAGTTCTTGGGAACCTAACTCCAGGACACAGCTCAAGATCAGAGCTGCCAGACCTCAACACACTGCCAGCCATATAATGCAAAACCTACCTGATCCTGATTGGCCACCAGGAAAAGTTCATCTGCCTTATTGGGAGTGGTGAACATTGTATGCTTAGTGTGTGCATTCTGTTTTGGTAACTGTTAATAAGTAGAGGTTAAGGATATTACTGTGTAAGGCTCTTTCACTGGTAAAAGGCCCTGCAGACCCATAAAGCCCAGAGCCCACTGGGAATGGGTCTTAGTCCGGAGCCCACAGAGGGGTAAAGTTGGGTCCCTTACGTCCTGAGTACCCAAAAGACGGGGGGGGGGAGGGGGAGAGCACTAAATTGTGTGGGTAACACAGTGGAGCTGGACAGCTGCTTTTCTTTCCACAGTACCCCCTACGACAGATTCTCATCTACTTTTCCATGAAAAAGCACTGAGCATGGTGGCAGTGGGGATGGTAGCTTACAAAGAACAGGGAGGTGCTGGGACAGCTGTATTGTGTGAATTTTTGGCTCTAAGTTCTCTTGTGGGAAGGACCTTGGAAATGAGATAAAGAAAGCAGCAGCCACTAACAACTATATGGCCTAGTGGAGGAGTTCTCGTTTTTGCTGGGACCCCCTATGAAAATATTTCAGGCTTTGATGACCCTCACCCCAAAAAAGTGACATGCACCCCATACCATGCCACCCATACTTCTGGGCTGCTGCTGGCAGCAGTACTGCCTTCAGAGCTGGGCAGCCAATGAGTGATGGTTGCTGGCTGGGTGCCCAGCTCTGAAGGCAGCTCCAGAAGTAAGGGTGGCAGTACCATATACCATGCCCACTTACAATAAGCTTGCCCCCCCCCTTTGGGTTGGAACCTAGGTTTCCTGTAAGCTGTGCGGCTGCGCAGCAGGCTATTTAGGGTCACGCAGGTCCCCCAGCATGGCACGGCCCAGCCTCCTGCAGAGCTGCCGGGGAGAGGAGCCCCCTTGCCTGGGCCAGGCCCGCCAGAGGTGCCATGGCTGGGGCTAGAAGCCGTTGGCCAGGGAGAGGGGCCCTTCCTCCGGCCTGGCCCGGCCCAGCCCAGCCCCGCCAGAGCTGCCGCAGCAGGGAGAGGCGCCCCTCCCACCCCCAGCCCAGGTGCTGCTGCAGGGAGAGAGAGCTGGGGGGAGTCCTCTCTCCCCGCTGTAGCCCAAACCCCTCATCCCGGGCCCCACCACAGAGCGCACCCCAACCCTCTGCCTGAGCCCCCTCCCACACCCCAATCTCCTCATCCCTGACCCCACCCCAGATCCTGCACCCCCCAGCCAGAGCCTGCACCCACCTGCACCCCAACCCTCTGCCCCAGCCCTGAGCCCCCTCCCACACTCCAAACCCCTTGACCCACATCACCTCCATATTGGTGTACATATAAAAATTCATTCCACACATGGGTGGGAAAAATTAGAGGGAACTGGACCCACAGTTTGAGTAATGTTGGATGGAATTGTTGATCTGGTCCTTCCTGCATTAAAACTGCTCCTACACCACGCTCGGACACATCTGTGGTTACGACGAAAGGTTGGTCGAAATCCGGGGCCTTTAGTACAGGGTCAGAAGTAAGGGCCGCCTTAAGCTGATTAAAGGCTTTCTGACACTTCTCAGTCCACTGAACTGTATTTGGCTGTTTTTTCCTGGTTAGGTTTGTCAGTGGGGTGGAAAACTGGCTGTAGTGTGGTACAAATCATCTGTAATACACAGCCAAGCCCAAGAACGATTGGACCTGTTTCTTTGACTTAGGGACAGGCCAATTTTGGATAGCATTTACTTTAGCCTGTAGGGGGTTGATAGTTCCTTGACCCACCCGGTGTCCAAGGTACCCTGTTTAGGCCTATTTGACACTTCTTGACCTTCATGGTTAATCCTGCCGCCCTTATGCGCTGGAAGACAGCTTGCAGGTGTTTCAGGTGTTCACGCACAACAGAATCCACACAGGAGAGAGACCCTATACATGTACTGAGTGTGAGAAAAGCTTCAGTGATAGCTCAACCCACATTAGACATCGAAGAATTCACACTGGTGAGAGACCATACACATGTACTGAGTGTGGGAAAAGCTTCAATCAGCGCTCATCCCTTAACAAGCATCAGAGACTCCACATGGGAGCTGCTGCCTATACCCTGTGTGTGTGCTGAGGTGTGCGAGGCAGTGTGACTCCTCAGCACGCACACTCTGCAGCACACATAGCCCAGTGAGGTAGTAGTGGCCAGCAGGAACAGGTATGCAGCCATGGCAAACCTACAGGCAGGAGGAGTAGGAGAGCTGAGCTGACACAAACCTGAGAGGGTCTGATTGTTTTCCCACCTGACTCAACACTTGTAGTCAGATTTGGGTCAGGTTGCAAGGCTCTATCACAGTCCTTCTACCCCATCCCTGCTGCCAATCCCTACCCCTGCCTCCAAACCTTGGTCCTCTGCCCCACACACCATCTGCCTCTCCTCCCCCATTCTCCTATTGCTCACAGACAAAGCCTCATTGAGGCTACACCAGGTGCCTAATTTCAGACTCCCATCACTGATGTGGGTGCAGGGGGGTGTCAGACCCAGGCACTGGGTGCCCTCAGTTCCTTGGTACCCAGTGACTGTGAGTGCTGCAAACTGCAATCTGGGGCTGAGATACAGGGCTCTGTGCACTTGCTTTCTGGAGAGAGACTGGCTCAAATTAATGCCCCACCCTGGATCTACTGTGGGGGTTGGGGAGGCTGCAGTGGAGGGTCAGTTTATGTCCATCTCCCCAGTAATGATGAAACCCCTGAGCCAGTGAACCCTTGAAGGACAACATGATGCTTCCAAACTCCAGTTAACTCCAGGTGATCTGCTAACTAAGTGAGCTAAGAAGGAGCTTCTTTCCTGTGCTGGGCAGGAGGCTGTGCTGGGAGTGTCTGACCCAGCCAAAGCAGTTAGTTGGTGAAGATGTTTTCCCTTTTAATCCCAGCAGCCCCAGGGCTCGCCCCAGAGCCCAGACACACCGTGTTATATGGTACTTATTCATTGTGAGGCAGTGTTGTGTGATCTGTGTTCCCGCTAAGATGCGCAGTTGTGTGGCCACCCAGGAGTGAATCAAGGACCATGCACTTCATCAGCAGAGTTGTGCACATCTGGCAGCATGTGTTCAGGTGCCCCCCCCCACACACACACACTGCTTTGCAGCCGTGTTGCTCTTGTCCTCTGCCTTGGAGCCCCTGGGCAGCTGCCCCGGGACCCTCCTGCTGGCTGTGCAGAGTGGGGGGAGGGGTGCTGATGTCAGGGTGTCTCCCTTCCCCGCCCCTGTACCCCATCTCCACAGAGTGGGGGGAAAGGAGGCAGGGCTTAGGAGCAGGAGAGCTGCTGCAGTCTGAGGTCTGAATGAGCCTTCCGGCAGTGAGTGAGTGCCTTAAAGAGACAGTGCACGGTCTCTCAGAGACTTCCCCAGCAGCCAGCCCACTCACACTCTGTCTCACTCTCTCTCTCTTTCACACACACACACACACACACACACACACACACACACACACACACACACACACACACACACACACACACACTCACCTTCCAAAACATACTTGTATTATTGTTGTTGTTACTTCTTGGTAATTCCTGCAATGCACATATATTCTCTGTAATTTTATTCTTTCGGAGAGTGTTATTTTAGTTTTTAGACTGGTCTATGCATTTCATCATTTTTATTTTTTTCTTACGCTTAAATTTATTTCTTTGAGAAGTGAGTTCTAAAATGCCTAACCTGTCCTGGCTGGAGTAATTAGCCCTATGGTAACTTTTTAAAAATATATATTGTATCTAGGTTTTTGCACATGGATGGAAAAAATTAGAGGGAACATTGTTTGTGATCACTGTGCAGGGATCCTCATTAAACTACAGCCTCAAAGCACACAGTACGCTCCACTGTGGGATTACTGGAGAGCATCCTGCTAGACCAGGGGTCAGCAACCTTTCAGAAGTGGTGTGCCGAGTCTTCATTTATTCACTCAAATTTAAGGTTTCGCGTGCCAGTAATACAGTTTAACGTTTTTAGAAGGTCTCTTTCAATAAATCTATAATATATAACTAAACTGTTGTTGTATGTAAAGTAAATAAGGTTTTAAAAATGTTTAAGAAACTTCATTTAAAATTAAAATTAAAATGCAGAGCCCCCCGGACCGCTGGCCAGGACCCGGGCAGTGTGAGTGCCACTGAAAATCAGCTTGTGTGCCGCCTTCGGCACATGTGCCATAGGTTGCTAACCCTGTGCTAGACCAACCCGAATAACACAGACCATAGAAGTTCCCCAACATAAATCCTGGAGCAGATCTTTTAGAAAGGTATATCTATAAATCAAATGTATAATCTCATCAAAGAGAGAGAGATCAAATTAGTTTGACAGAATCTATTTTACATAAACCTGTCCTGTTTAGCATTAATTATAGTATACTATTTCATTCTTTATTAACTGAGTGTCATATCAGATGCTCCATTATCTTGCCTGGGATTGATGTCTTACTTACAGGCCAGTAATTACACACAGTGTGACCCTAAGATCATTCCTATGCCAGAAGGCAAGGGGCTTCCAGGTATATCAACTGGCCTGACCAGTCCAGTACCCCAGCTCACTGTTGTTCTAATTGGTATCTTAAGGATCCCACTAGAGTCCAAGGGACTGGTTTTCTTTGTGTCCTCGGGCGAAGGTTAACTTAAGGGTTCTCTGCTCCTCTCTTTATAGTCACGTAAACCTTTGAAAAGTATCTCTCCCACATGTCATTGACCTTGCTTCAAGAGGCAGGCAGGCTTCCTGGAGGAGCAGTCTCCATTCCCCCCTTGGCTTTGTTTGTCTGGCATGAAAATGTACTTTTCTTTTTCTTTGATCACACCTTGCTCAATTTACATGGTCAAGCAGGTGGAACTGCATTCCTTTGTCTGGAAAACCTATTTATCAACGCTTCCCCCCCCCCCCCCCAACATGCCTGGTTTAGACACATTTTAGTCATAATTCCAGCATAGTTGTATAATCCTTTGTAGATTAACCGGATATACATCATGCAAGAATATTAATGAGCAGTGAGTTATCAGTTTTCCAGTGATATATTATGTGACAGCCTTAAGATACCAATTAGAACAATTAGGATCCTGTCCTGATCATTTGGAAGAAATTGGTTTGTGAAAACCACAGTGAAAGAGAAACACTGCCTGTGACAAATTTCACATGGAATGTATATATTAAAGCCTTTAGGTTCTATTCTCATCATTTGGAAGAGATTGGTTGGAAAAAATTATGAACAAAGAGAAAGAAATGGGTTTTTTACCCACGAATGGTTATGCCGAAATAAATCTGTTACTCTTTAAGGTGCCACCAGACTCCTCATTGTTTTTTAAGAGAAAGTCATTACTCTGATCAGGGCTTGTGCCTCCATCTCTCGTGGGCCCGATCCTTTTTTCCTTTTCAAGCTCTGGGGCCTGGGCCGGCCATCAGAGCCCCCCCTCTGGCATTGAGAAAAAAAATTTCCAGACTTCCAGGGGCCCGGTCCTGTCCGCGGGGAGGCAGTCCCTCGCTGTGGCCGGGGACATCGAGCCCCAGGAGGCTTGCCACGCGGAAGGGCCCCCTGTCTCTAGTGGGCCCAATCTTTTTTTCCTTTTCAAGCTCCAGGGCCGGGAGGAGGGGATCGGCGCTGCCTTTGGCTGTCAGAGTCCCCTCCAGACTTCCAGGGGCCCAATCCTGTCCGCGGGGTGGGGCGGCCCCTCGCTGCAGCCGGGGACAGTGAGCCCAGGGCAGCCTGCCTGGTGGCCGGCTCAACCCATTAGATCCAGTGGGTTTACCTGGTGGCCAGAAAGCATGACTATTAAGCCTCCCCTGGACTGCCCAGGGGACGACTATTAAGCCTCCCCTGGACCTGCTCCGTCTCGACTATTAAGCCCCCTCTGTGGTCTTCATGATTACTACTGTGCTGTCCTTGGAGTGGGGTGACACCCGGGCCCGAAAGCAAACCATCCACCAGGTCAACCCATTAGATTCAATGGGTTGACCTGGTGGCCTGATGGTCCCCCAAGTGGAAAGAGGGTGGCTGGACCCTCCTCCGCCGAGGGTCGCCCTGCTCACCGCCCTACCACGCACCCTGGGCTTAAGTCCCTTCAGGCCACCAGGTCAACCCGGAGCCCCACGAGCAGAAAGGGGGTGCCGGACCCTTCTCCACCGAGGGTCACCCTGCCCACCACCCTGCGCTGGGAACCGGGGCTTAAGTCCCTTCCAGCCACCAGGTCAACCCGGGGCCCTGGAGAGGGGAGAGGAAAGGAGGTGGCCAGACCCTCCCCTGGTGAGGGTCGCCCTGCCCACCTCCTCCAGCAGCCAGACCCTCCCGCGAGGGTTGCCCTGCCCGCCTTCCCATGGAGGAAAATGGAGAAAGACATCGCATGAGGGATAGGACCTCATGGAACCGTGTTTATCAGAACCTTCTTAAGCAACAGCGTCCGAAGACTTAGCTGATCTTTTCAAGGTGTAGAGGGCCCCATTTAATCCAGTCCTTTACATTCGAAGAGCAACTGCCACCTCCAGTCCTGAAGTGACATTTAGGTCGGCGTAGGTATTAGTTCAAGAGAACCCCACAATTCTCAACACAATGGAGGGCAGTTTGCTGCAAACCCAGAGGCTCGACTTTCATTTGTTTTTCAACACCGAAGTGTTGGCTTCTCCCACAGGGTGTTTTGCAGCCCAGTCACCCAGTGGGGCAGGGCAGCAGATCCTCTAGGTTGTTAGAGAGCTTATTACTTCACTCTCACACTTCCCTGGTCCTTCTCGCATGAACAAAGAGCAACAATACCTAAAGTGCGAAGGTGCAAACAATTCGATGTTTATTGGCGTGAACTTCCAGCAAGCTTAAATCCAAGTTCCTTTTTCCTTATTTTCAAATCCCAACTTACTTCCTGTTTGCCCCTAATTTATATAGTAATATTTTTAGCTATACCTTAACCAATCATTCTACTAAAATTTACCTAACCAATCCTAACATATTGTAACATGATTAGCTAACCAATTATATCCCACCACCTTAATTAGTTTACACCCAGCAAAATTAATTATACAGCAGACAGAAACAATTACAGAACCAGACAAAGATCATGCAAATAAACATACAAAACAATACAGAAGTGAGGATTTCACAACTACATCTATACAGACATAAGGGTTTTCCAGCTGTGTCTATTGATAAGTGAGTTCTTACCAGACAGAAAACTATCAAACTAAATTTCCTTTTACATGTTCTAGGCTCTTCCCTTTCTCTGGAGGTGATAGATCGGATCACCTTCCTAACAGCCCCAGATTGCCTTATTTCAATATGACTAAACAGGGCCTCAGACTGTCACAGTGAGAGAAGGCCCTTCCACAGATAGACAATGATTTTGATTCTTTCTTTTATACCTCTATAACTAGCTAAGTGATAAGAATACACCTAAATTCTTAAAGTATAGGCCAGACAGGCTTGAATATCTATATCCTAACACTCCACCCCTTTTTTTTCTCTATTTTCTTTTGGGATCCTCCTGCCCAGGTATCCCTGGAAAAGCATAGGACATATGGCGACACATTTCCTGATAGGGCCAGGCATCAAGGTGGAAGGTGTCGATGCTCCATCTGTCCCACTGCCCCTTGTGTAGTACCGTGCCCTGCACCTTCTCTCATACAGGCATACCACACCCATTCCAATTAGTGTTCCAGACTTCCCATTATAGTGGGCCCGAGGAGGTTGGGTCCAGGTTGTCTAGTGCACTGAGGGGGAGGGCTTACTACATTACATATAGGTTATAATTAGTGGCTGTTCACTAGGGGGTTGTGCCCCCCCTTAATCATTTCCATATACAACATAACACAAATACAGTTAACAATACACCTGCTGCTATGATAATCCACAGCAACACTGAGAGTCCTGACTACTGCAGTATGGTCCAACATCCTGGCCACCACCAAAAACACTGCTTCTCCTCCTTTGATAGGGTTAAAATTTTGTCAGCGCCATCCTGTAGTGTGTATTGTAAGTGTGTCCAACTGTTGGCGCTTGCAGCAAGTTGCTCTTGTAATCTTTGTGTACTTTTGTCCATATTGTGTGTCCATTGAATATCCACAGTGAAATCTGGTATTGTCCAAACCAGTTCAACTACTTGGTACGGCATGAGGTAGTGGGTGCTGGTTTGATTGTTTACAACGATTAAGTCCACTGATCCATTGGTGCACCATAGTCCAGGTGGCAGTGTATAAAAGTTCATACTTTGGTCATATACTGGAAGGATTTTGCCTCCTAGTGTTATATTGCAAGATTGCATACATTCCCAACAGAATACACCGTACCCCATATACATTACCCCTAAATGCCCCCCCTTTGCAATAGGCCATTGATCCTGCTCCTCCATAGTCATAGGAGAGGGGCACATCCATATTCCTCCTCTGGATATACAACTGCTTAATATGATGACAGTCCAATTTACCCCATTCCACCCCCCCACACACCTATTTCCTAATGGCTCCCAACGTGCTCCCCCTTCCCTAGTTACTCCCATAGGGTTCAAAGGGACTACCTTATTTGCATTTCCTTCCCATGGTATCATAGTAACAATTACACAAGAACTGTCCCCACAGGTGGGGGATGTTATTTTCCAGGTAGATGGGTATGTTTTTGCAATTGTGGATAAATATGGGCTAGCCTCCCGATTTAATACCGAAGGCCATTGTTCTGACCAAGCATCTCTCATAATATCCATTAACATTACTAACTGAGCATTTTGAATACCTACACACACTTCTCCCCATGTTAATTTTCTGAAGCCATCCCCCACCCATGTCACCAGGTCCCCTGCCCAATGAGTTAATTGCAAGTTTACCTCTACTGCTGTCCTCCACCCTGTGGCAACTGCTGATAGTTGCTGTGCCATTAATTCATTAATTTGTTGTTGAAATTTTACATTTTGGCTTACTAATTGTTTGGTTACCCACTCGTCCCCCAGATTCCATGTACCCAGCATAGTGTTCCCCACTGCCCACAGTCCCCTTTTCCGATGACGATTCCAGGTGTCCCCCCTCACCCACCAATTAAATTGTTGTTTCAATCCTTTTATGTACATACTACAATTAGGATGAATTTGGTCCACCCACCATTCCTTGGGGCGTACCACCCATGTAATAGAGTGAAAGGACACGTTAAAAAGTGCTGGTTGCACCTGCTCCCACAATGGCTCCCATACATTTGCTCGTCAGGGAATATTTTCGGCTCCAGACTGTGGCCACTTTAAATTTGGATTCTTCCAACTTGGCATCCATATCACCTGTAGGGTTACATTCTGTAAAATGGTTAACTCATCATACACCCAGCGTCCCAAAGGGGATTTTACGCCCAATGTAATATGTACATAACAATCACACCTTTGGAGATTATCTTCCATAGAAGTACCATTGTGGTTGCGTATGGTAACATCACGCCCTAAATGTGGGGCCCTATTTTCCCCAGAGGGTTCATTTGCTCCAGGAGACCAGAGGGTTATATTCTTTGGACCCTCTGTAACAAACCACATAGCTGGGTAACTGTGTTTCCCACTATCATTAATCATGGCAGCACCCAGGGAGTACCATGCAATATTTCCTGATAAATTTGATATTCTCCACTGGGTTGGGATTCCCCCATCTAATCCATAAACCATGTACCGACACTGCCAAATTCCTGCTGGAGTATTAGTGGCACATCTTTCTATGGGGAGATTCTCATAGTCTTCATTAGCTTTATTACCACAGGCTGCATGTGTAACCGTCCATGTGTTTCCTCCTTTTGACACTTCACATCGTGGGATCTGAATAGAATTTGTAAATGTGACAATTGTGGTTAGCACTAGTAATTGTTCCATCCAGGGCCAGGGAATTTTCATCCTTTTCGAATTAACCTGTAATACACACATAAAATTTACACGTCCCCTTTCCCAATCCCATGTTTATACCTTTTTATTTGCGTGCAGTGAGCCCACTCCTGTCCTCCATTCTCTGTACCCAATAATAGCAGACTGGGCCCTAATTGGTCAAGGACAAAATAGGGGCCCTTCCATTTAGGAGATGGGAATGGATGGTGTTGACCTGGAATCTTGTACATCACTAGATCTCCCACCATGGGTAAATCACGCTCCCCAGGCAGGTCATACCATGCTTTGACTCTTGCTGCTCCTTGCTCGACTCGGCAGGCCACTGCCTGCTGTATCTGTTTTACATGGTCGATTAGAGTTAAAATCCATTCTTGTGTTAAGCCATGTGTAGTGACTTCCCCAGGTACTGGGGTAAGTAGATTTTCCCACTGTTCCATGGGCCTTCCCATGAGAGCCTCATATGGAGACAATCCTGTGCCTTTTGATTCTCAGGCCCTTATTCTCATTAAGACAAAGGGCAGTAACTGTGACCAGTTTTTTCCTCCCATTTCCACTCCCTTTCTTAGCTCACTTTTAATGGTGCGATTCATGCGTTCCACCTGCCCCGCAGCCTGTGGGTGATAAGCAATATGGAACAATTGTGTGATTCCAGTGAGGGCTGATAGCTCCCCTAACAGATCTGACCAGAAAGCAACTCCTTGGTCTGAGTCAATCACCTTTGGGACCCCCCAGCGAGTGAATACCTCATTTACCAGTATTCCAGCAGTTACCCGAACAATTTGATACTTTGTGGGGAAAGCTTCCACCCACCTGCTGAAAGCATCCACTACCACCAACATGAACCGGTTTTTCCTGTGATCTGGTGGTAGGGGTCCTGTGTAATCAATTTGTATCCTTTCCCAAGGTCTCCTTGGGGCTTGTCTCATTAATTCTCCCCTTAGCACCTTGTGAGGTGGGTTGTGTCTGGCACAATCCAAACAATGTTCCAGATGTGATTTTAAATCATCTGCCATTCCTGGCCACCAGCACAACCTTTTTAAGGTTCCCAGTGCCTCCTCAAACCCGGGGTGTCCCCCTGCCAAGCTCCCATGCACCCAGCTTAAGAAAGCCGTCCGGCTTCCCTGAGGGCACAGCATAACTGGTCCCTCAGCTGTTAAGACACACCAAATCCCTTCCATTAGTTCCACCTTTGGCACATGCCTGTCTCCAAGTTTCATGATGCCTGCCAGTCCTGGGTCAGATTCTTGCAACTCTCGAATTCGCCCTCCCCGATCTGTATCCACCCCACTTCTTGTTATCACTGCTACAGGCACACTCTCTTCTGGCTCCCAGGGCCATGGAGGTGCCTCTGTTGCAGCCCGCTTGGCCTCTGCATTGGCCAGATTATTCCCTTTGCTTAGGGGTCCTGTTTTCTTGTGTGCCTTTACCTTTACCACATTGATGCGTGTAAAACGGTGACTGAGCTCCTCCACTCGCTTCCACCAGTTAGCATGCTTGATTGTGGAGCCATCTGTTGCCCTGAAATGGTTATCTGCCCACCATCTCAGCATTAATGTGGCCCCACGAAATACATAATCTGAATCTACCACCACCCAACATTCTGGCTCAAATTTGGGATCCATTTCATTTAAAGCTGTTAGCAAGGCTGCCAGTTCTGCCTCCTGAGCTGACCTTGCTTCTAGTGAGAAACCAATGGTGCTGACTGTCTCATTTCCTCTGATTCCCACAACAGGTAAGCCTGCAGTTTTCTGTCCCCCCCGATACCTACAACTTCCATCTAAAAACCATACCAGTGTCCCCTCCTTTACCTGATTGGGGTTAGCCGCCTGAAACACCTGATGTTGGGTTTTACCTGGGCTGGCTTCACATTGGTGTGGGGTGCCAGACAGATGTAATCCGGCTACTCAGACTATGGGTTCCTTTAACACTTCTGCTTTAATGTTTTCTGCCTGTAGAGCCAGCAACCATTTGGCAATACGCTGCCCACTCACTTGTCCCTGTAAGATAGTATGCATGTTTAACAGCCGCAGGGGGTCATGATGAGATCGGACTATTACTTTCTGCATTCCCGTGAGGTATTTGAATTTCCCTACCCCCCAGTAGGTGCACAACAGCACCTTTTCACACCATCCATACTTCAATTCCACAGCACTCAAAAGTCGAGAGGCAAAGGCCACAGGTCGGTCCTTTGCTCCATACTCCTGTGTTAATGCACAACCAATGGTAGTGTCAGATACCAAAGGGTATAGATAAAAGAGTTTCTCCCCATCCAGGGAGGCCAGCACTGGAGCACTGGCCAGGTTTTCCTTTAGTACTCTCACTGCCTCAGTACACTCTTCTGATCACTCCCAAGTTGAGGCTCAGGTTAGGTCAAATAGAGGCTGGGCTATTTCTGCATAATTGGCCACAAAATCCCTGCAAAATCCAGTTAGACCCAGAAAACTTTGCAAGCTTTTAACATCCGTAGGCAGTGGCAGGGACTGGATCAGTTGCACCCGTCCCTTATCGATTTCTCTTCCCATTTGGGACACTTCCACTCCTAAGTAGGTCACTTTTGTCTGTCCCATCTGAGCCTTTTTCCCATTGACCTTCAACCCTGCTCTTGCCAAAGCTTGCAGGACCTGCTCGGTTAGTTCCCTGTCTTCCTCCTCTGTCTGTGACATTAGCAACAGGTCGTCTACATATTGTATGCACCTTGCTGAATCCACCTCCTCCAGAGCCTGTCTCATGTATCTGTGAAAAATTGCAGGGGAGTCCCGATATCCCTGGGGTAGGACTGTCCAGCAGAATTGTCTGCCCTCCCATGTGAATGCAGTTTTATACTGACATGAGGTAGCTAGTGGCAGAGACCAAAACCCATTCGCTATGTCCAACACAGTGAAAAT